>NC_134104.1:141498863-141801893 GCF_040939455.1 Microcebus murinus
AAAAGGAGCACATATCCCTAAACAGAAAGTGAAATGGAGATTTGAAGCAATTTTATAGTTAATTGGGGGTGCAAAAAGAGCCTCTTCCTGAATTGTCTTTGGCTTTCTGGGGTTGAGTCATTTGTGGAGGTTTACATTCCTCAGCTCATTACACCTATCTTCCATTTTGCTCTCACTGGAAAAGGAAGGTTCCACGAGGAGGCCCCTGGCCTGTGTCTGGTTTGGAGCATTCCAGAATAGCAGGAGTTTTTTAGTTTTAAGGCAGGACATGGCTTGAGAGATTTTTCTCCCAAGACCCACAAACAAGGATAAGTGGAACCAGCAACCATCTTTAGTAGTTGTGATCTTTTTGGGTCTTAAAGTCACTTGGAGAAGAGAAAAGGAAGAAATTCTACAAGCAAAGGTCCTTAGGAGCTTTATGTAGTCCCTGTGGCTGACCAAGTAGAAAGCTAGGGAGATGGCTGCTCCCAGCCAGACTCCCCCATTGCATAAGAAAGTGAAGTACCCTTCTCTTGTTGCTTTCTCTATCAGTTCCACACTGTGTTTAGCCCCTGTTTCTCCACACATATCAGGCGGGATTGCTGTGGGCAGCAGAAGCTTTTGACTTGCAGGCAGAGGTCTGAAGTCCCTTTTGTTTCCTCCTACCTGAGCTCATCTGTCTTTGGCACTCTCTAGCCCTGGAAGGCTTGGCTAGTCATCCTGCCATCAATGGTATTGCTGGAATTTACCTTCCCTTGTTCTGCATCTTAGAGAAAATACATTTCAGACTTACATGATTTGCATATGTCAGCCAGTGAAAAGATAAAGGCACATCATGCTAAGGCAAAAGGGAGGTAGAACAATTGCCAGGCGGTTCTGGTGATAAAGAAATAGTGACTCGAAAGTGTGGATGTCATGTAGCTTAATCTGGGGCCCAACTCTTCACCCAAAGGGAGTGCAGAATAGCTCCCTTCATTTGAATGGGAGTCACCCTCAGCAGCAAGGCTAACTGATGCCACATTCCAAACATGGTGAAGACACAAAAGAAGGTCAAAGTTTTGTTTTGCTGATAAGCAGGCCCTTCCTCTTCTATATGGATTAGGATTAATATTCAAAATGTAGAAGAAGCAAATATACTCATTGAAATGTTCTCTGCATTCCTAGCCTCTTCTTGGAGCCACAGAGATTGCTCTAGCATCTTGAGACAGATTTCTTTCCAGGCTATTACCTGGAGAGTGATGAACACCTGCCTTCTCTGGCTCTGAGCTGAGGCCTTGGAGCCGGGCTGAAAGCTGTCCTGAGACACTTGCCTCTGAATGTATCAACTCCAGTAGTTTTAAATCTCAGCCATAAATGTTTCAGAAGTGCATTTTTCTCTGCACTGGACGTGTATATTCAGTGATTTAATGACCTATCCCAGGACATAGTATTGCTATTGCTGTCGAATGTATAATTCTCTATTTGCAGATGGGCTTCGTTTTCCACTGTTTTCCTAGGCTTTAATTGGAGAATGTTTCATGGACTAGCATAAAGAACAGGTGCTCAGGACTCATGCAGCGATTAGAAAGGAAATCCAGGTTATCATCCAACAAAGAGGCATCCTCCAGGGCTGCGAGCTGAGCGAAGGCCGAGGGAAGAGAAGAACTTGGCTCCTAGTTTAATGGGCACTGAGTTAAACCAAATTTAGTAGAGTGAACTGTGGAAGTTTTAAAATGGAGGAAGAAAGACCACATATACATCAAGATGAGTTCTTAGAGGGGCCTTGGCAAAGCTGCTGGGAAATGGGTGCGGCCAGGGTTGGTTGTGAGGTTGTGAGGTCTCAACCACAGCCTGGCTGGCCATGGAGAATTTACCCAAGTCCTATTCTGTCTGCCAAGTGGTTTGCTAGACACTGGGTTGCAATGTGGGGACATGTGTGCCCTTCTGGCAAGTTGGGTTCTCCCCGGCTGAGAGGCCACTGACGTGTCCTAAGGGAGAGAGATCTCTAAAGCCGACACATACATGTAAGGAGTAGTCCTTTCTTCCCCACTAGTTCAAATCCAGCCTTGGCTGATTCCCAAGGACTTGAATACTTTTTTTCCCTGAAAAGTACCTTCATTCATTCATTCATTCACTTAATTATCAAATACTTTTTTTTTTTTTTTTTTGAGACAGAGTCTCACTTTGTTGCCCAGGCTAGAGTGAGTGCCGTGGCGTCAGCCTAGCTCACAGCAACCTCAAACTCCTGGGCTCAAGCGATCCTGCTGCCTCAGCCTCCCGAGTAGCTGGGACTACAGGCATGCACCACCATGCCCGGCTAATTTTTTGTATATATATTTTTAGTTGGTCAATTAATTTCTTTCTATTTTTGGTAGAGACGGGGTCTCGCTCAGGCTGGTTTCGAACTCCTGACCTTGAGCGATCCGCCCGCCTCGGCCTCCCAAAGTGCTAGGATTACAGGCGTGAGCCACCGCGCCCGGCCATCAAATACTTTTTGAAATCCCATGTATTAGACAAAATGCTGGGAATAGAGTGATGAACAATCAAGGTCCTGCTCCATGGATTTGGTGCCTAGTGGGGGAGACAGGTGCATCTATAGATGGTTCCCACCTGAGAGGATGGCTGAGAATTTAACTCAGACTCTGTGTGTGTGTGAGCGTGTGTGTGTATTTTCCAGGGAAGGTTTTCATGAAGAGTAATGAGTCTTGAAGGGCAAGCTGGAGTTAAAAGGCAAAGGGAGGCTGGAGGTAGGGATGGAAAGAAGAGTCTAAGCAAAAGATTAAAGCCCACAGGCATGAGAAAACGTGAGCACATCATTCAAGTAGGCCAAGCCTGGAGGCTTCTGAAATACCCTATGGTTTTTGAAAAAGATGGACGGGAGCAGCAGGAGCCTGTGTCCCTTCACTGTTCCCTCAAGTAATGGTGCACAGATAGGGATTTTTTTTTTTTTTTTGCTTACTCCAAGGAGAGAGTTTAGTCTACAAGAGACTTGCCAAATTTAGCAAATAAAAGTCAGGATACCCGGTATATTTGAATTGTAGATAATGAATAATTTTTTAGTGTAAGTATGTCCTGTGCAATATTGGGGATGTACTTATACTAGATAATTATTTATCTGAAATCTAACTGAACAACCTGCATTTTACCTGGCAACCTAGCCTATAGGCATCTCAGGACTAAAGAGGCCGGGGGCGGGGCACAGAGGGTGTGGACGTCCTAGCCGTGGGCCGCTTAGCAAGATGGCACACAAAGGTTTTCTGGGATTTTGCTTCCTATCTTGAGGAAAATTTTGCAATTTTTACCATGATAGCACAAATGGAACCAATACATATTACATAATTTGTATGGCTAATGCATTCATACATTCTCTGTTAATGCAGTCAACAGATATTTAATACGTTTTCAGGCTCTGTGCCAGGCACAGAGTAGACAATGTGAGCAAACATTCTCGTGCTCCGTTCTCGAGATATTGTCAAATACTTTTGATAAATCTGTCACATTTTTGACAGTTGCCATATTTTCCCTGTCCGAACCAAGGAAGTACTTGTTTCATATCTCCCTCTCTTCCCCCACCCTTATTGACCTTAAATGGCTTCCTTCCCACTGCCCTGTTACTGCCTGTAGTGCTGTTTTGAAAATGCCTTAGATGTGTTGATCTCACAGCTTAGTAGAATCACCTAGAGGGTCTCTTAAAACGTGGTTTCTGGGTTCTTTCTCTGGAGTTTGATTCCATAGGTCTAGGGTTGGAGCTGAGAATATGCTTTTTTAACATGCTGTCAGGCAAGGCCAGTGGGTGAACTTTAGATACCTTAGATGATGGGTCCTGCAAGGTGCCTTCATCTCCTGCCTGTCAGCTTCACGTTCCTCATTCTGGGTTCCCTAGCGCTGAGGGTGGAACAGGCTAATCTGCTATTTGGCAGGTCACAGGGCTGTTTTGGGAGTAGGATTTCCTGGTTAACTGATGAAAGCATCAGAAGGTGAGGCCTTTTGGGAAAGGGGGTTTTCAAACATTTTAAAAACAAACATAAAAATTATATTTGCAATATAAGTTGACTGTGGAAATATTGGAAAAATTTCAAGAGTTAAGAAGATAAAGAATATTCGTAACTCCACTGATACAGTTTTTCCAAATATTTTATATGTGTGTGCCTGTATAAATATATGTATATATTGCATTCATTTATTCAATCATTTATTGAGTGCCTTCTCTGTGGCAGGCACTCTTCCAGAAAGGATTATAGTAATGGGGAAAAAAACCTCCAAAGATCTCTACTCTCATGGAGCTTATATTCTATTGGGAGATACAGACCAGAAGGAAGAATCTAAGTAAAATATATAATATTTTAGGTAGTGAAACGTACTAAGGATAAAAACATTAAATCAAGAAAGCGGACAGATATGCTGAGGCAGGAGAGTGCTAGGGAAATCATTGCTGAGAAGATGGTTTTTAAAGACAAGACCTGGGCTGGGCGCAGTGGCTCATGCCTGTAATCCTAGCACTCTGGGAGGCTGTGGCAGGAGGATTGCTCAAGGTCAGGAGTTCAAAACCAGCCTGAGCAAGAGCGAGACCCCGTCTCTACTAAAAATAGAAAGAAATTAATTGGCCAACTAACAATATATAGAAAAACATTAGCCAGGCATGGTGGCGCGTGCCTGTAGTCCCAACTACTCGGGAGGCTGAGGCAGGAGGATTGCTTGAACCCAGGAGTTTGAGGTTGCTGTGAGCTAGGCTGACGCCATGGCACTCACTCTAGCCTGGGCAACAGAGTGAGACTCTGTCTCAAAAAATAAATAAATAAAATAAAGACAAGACCTTAAGGAAGGGAGGGAGTCAGGAGGCTGGTGGAAGAGCAGTTTAGGTGGGGGAGATGGCAAGTGCAAAAGCTTGGAGGAGGTGAGGGTGGGGTGGGGTGACTATGATGGGGTGTTTGAGGAGCAGCCACAGGGCAGTGTGGCTGGAGCAGGAGGAATGAGAGGAGGGCAGCAAGGAAGGAGGCAGAGGGACAAGTCAGAAGATCATGCAGGGCCCACTGGTCACCAGCGGGGGCTTCAGCTTTTCTCTGCATGAGATGGGGCCATTTAAGGGTTTTGCATAAAGGAGTGATTCTGTTTGATTTCTTTAGTAGGATCACTCTGGCAGCTGTGTTGAAGATAGACCTTAGGGGGACAGAGTTTAAATTGGGGAGACCAGTTAGGAGGCTACTGCAGTATTCCAGGCAAGAGACAACAGAGCTTGAACTAGGGATGGTGGTGGTGGGAATGTGAAGTCATCTAATTCTAGATTATATTTTGAAGGTGGATCCAACAGGATTTGCTGGTGGACTGGAGAGTGAGTGAAAGAGACATCAAGCCCAAGCAGTCAGAAGAGTAGAATTAACCACTTACAGCAATGGGAAGACTGCAGAGGGAGCTGGATTGGAGCATCAGAAGCTCAGCGTGGAGCAAATGCAGTTTGAGAATTAGGCATGAGCTGGAGATGCTGAGCAGGCAGCTGGATATGCGAGTCTGGAGTTCAGGGGGGAGAGGTCTTGGCTAGAGATGTGAACTTGGGATTGTCAGCATACAAGTGGTATTTAAGGTCTGCTGGTGCCCACCTCAGATCCCTTGGGCAGGACAGGTACACAGCTGCACCAGCTGCTGTGTTATGGCTCACAGCTGCCCCTTCTTCTAGAGAACTACCCTCTGCTGATATAGCCACTTTGCCTGGTAGATAAAGGGACACACTCAGCCCCTGATCTACTGGGGAATAGTCTGCAGTGAATGATTGAGTGTGGCACAATTCATGTTCCAGAACTTTCTGTGGGATCAGGCTGGAGCTCACCTCAAGCTGAGACCATGGCCACACTTCCTCCCTTCTCCTGACCTCTCTGCTCTTCTCACTCACTCTCTGTGGGTTTCTTCCAAAAGCACCCTTTCAATAGACAGCAGACACACATGAATCTTCCAGGCTCTTCTAAGGGAACCTGACCTGGCGAGAGAAATCCTTCCAGTTCCTGGAGGCATGGGGATGTTTGTGCTACGTGCCTGCGTGTGCCATTCTTCTGGAAGTGTTTGGGCTTTTCAGGTTGTATATTATCTGATTGTACGATGAGTCAGGATGGATTCGAGATGCTACCGGCCTCCCAACACCCCGCCGTTAGCAATGCAAGGCTTGTTGTGGGTACAGGCAGGAGGGCGGGCTGGTCCTGGGGAGAGGCGAGTCATTATTTCTGCCTCAGTGCATTCTAATCATATTTCCCTCTGTCAAACCGAGCAGTACTTTCAATCTTACTGCAGAGTCTCTGCTTTCTTTCCGCTTGGATCAGAAACAAATCAGCGTGATCAAGCCTGGCAGTAGATCATTTAGAGATTTTCGCCTCTGTTAGTAGCCAAGGGCTGGCAGTGTCTTTTGTATTTGTGTGTGAATGCACATGTGCATTTTGCTTTTAAATAGGAGATAGCACTGCCTCCTGTTTGGAAATGTTGTATATTTTGCAATTTAACTATCAAGAATTGTTGAGGTCATGGAGAAGGACGAATTAGCAAAGCACAAAATTCCTAACTGTGCATCTGCCTAGCATAGTGATTCTGGTTTCTGTTTAGTCTCTTATACCTTTCTTTCATATCAAGGTAATTGCATAATATACCATAGTGCCCAGATATTAAGTATACAACTGTATGTATTTTTACATATGTGAATGTCCATGTAGCCACTACCCAGATCAAAATATAGAAGATTTCCAATCCCCCCGAGGTTCTCTCGTGCCCCTTCTCAGACATTTCTTGCCTCTAACCTGAGTAACCACTATTCTGATTTCTATCACCACAGATTAGTTTTCCTGTTCTTGAACGTCATATAAATGGAATCATAGAATGTGTAATCTTTTATATCTGCCTTCTTTGATTCATTATTTTGTTGTAAAATGTATCCATGTAGTTGTGTGTTGAAGTAGTTTGTTTTTTTAAAAATTCTTTACAGTGTTCCATTATATGAATATACCACAGTTTATACATTTTATGCCTATTGGACTTTCTCTGATTTTTGGCTACCATACCATTTGCAGAACTATCTTAGTGTCTATAAACTGATTTAATGCTCACTCCCTCCTTCCCCACAGGAAGCCTGCACAATAGACAGGATGGGCATTTGTACCCTTATGTTCTATAGATGAGGAACCTTCACAGAGAGTTTCAGTGGCTCATCCAGGGCTGCACGGCCATGTCGGGAACAGAGGCAGGACTGGAACTTGAGTCTCTTGACTTCTGGATTGTTAATCTTCCCCAGATCCCTGCTATCACTTTCCCTGAAGTTCTTGACACCTGGAGCCCAAGTTGGGGGACTGCTCCATCCCTTGGAGGTGATTATAAAAACTGCCTCTCTGATTGCTGAGCCCCTGTTGAGACACCTCACTTGGATGGAACCAGCGTTATGTTTGAACAAGCGCAGTGTCCCCAGTAGCCCTTCAGCACAGAGATGCACTGGACGCTCAGTTAGCAACAACAATTAAGTCACTTTCAAAAGGCAGTGGACGACTCCCCGCCTCCCCCAACCCTGCTTGACAGTGCCTGGAGACAAAGCAGTTAGAGCAAAAGCTTACACCTGTCAGGCATTAGCAGGGAGCAAGAACGTTCGATGTGGATGTCACCTGCAAGGACACCTGGACTTAGATGTGTCATCACAATGGTCTCCGCTCCAGGAGGTTTGGCAGAGCAGACAGGATGCTGCCTCCTCCCTCCTGCCAGCTCTCAGGGGTAGGCGAGAGGAGGGGGAATCATGTCGGCATTTAGGGAGCAGGATGAAAAGGCCACAGAGCCAGCACTGCCCTGAGCACTGCTTCTGGTGATTTCTGAGCTGAGTGTCTAGAGAAGGAGACGTTTCCATCCTGTCACTCTGCCACGTGCCTCACAAATCATCATGGCTCCCATGCCAGAGTCCCACGGGGTTCCCAAGGGCCTAACGGTGACAGGCTCTGTGGCTGGGGTTGTGCCTCTGCCATCCCTTTTCCGCATTGTTTGTCCTTTCTCCCTTCGTCTCTATTGATTTCCTGCTTGCTTTCCTTCCCTTCATAATTGCTGATTTTTTTGTTTAAACAAAGAAGAGCCTCTAGGATGGAGTAAAAAGGATTTACAGAGTGTTTCTGGCACAAATAAGGTCTCTAGTCTTTGTTATCCTCATGCGTATTAGGTCTTCCTGGTATGTGTTTACAGATGACAAATGCAAGCTCAGAGCGGTTCAGTAGATTGATGAGCACACCCTGCTTTTCCTAGGACTTTTTTGCATCTTGGAAACCCCTTAGTCCTGGGCAATCAGGGATAGTTGTTCACACTACGGTAAAGTGACTTGCCTAAGATTACGAGCAGGAGGTTTCAGGGCTGAGATTTGAACTCAGGTCTTCTTGGTTCCCAAAGTGGCAGTTTTTTCTGGCTCTCTGATATTGGTTTTTCCTAGTCATTTCTTAGTTTGAAATCATGTAGAAGGCAGATTGAGGAACAGGCTTGGCAGCCAGAGATGCCATCTGAGAAGGGCTTAGCTGGTGCAGGAGAGTATGAGGAACATCCTCAAGGTTACCTTAGTTTATAGACAGCCTTGGACATATCCCCACCTGCAGCTTGCCTTCACAGTCCAGGTGACTTCGGCTGGGAAGAGGAAAAAGGCCTTCTTATTTATACAGTACAGGTGAAAAGGGAGCTGTAGAAATACTTCCAATCACTGTTCTTCCTAATCTCCCAATCTTGACTCTATCTAGGAGTTCCCAAGGTTTGGGAAAGTGGTGTGGTTAGCATGGATATGATGTAATGACCCTTTTGGACTGTAGCTTGCAAGCTGCCAGATTCTTTCTTTTTTGGAGACAGAGTCTCACTCTGTTGCCTGGGCTAGAGTGCCGTGGCATCAGCCTAGCTCACAGCAACCTCAAACTCCTGGGCTCAAGCAATCCTTCTACCTCAGCCTCCCGAGTAGCTGGGACTACAGGCATGCGCCACCATGCCCAGCTAATTTTTTCTATATATTTTTAGTTGTCCAGCTAATTTCTTTCTGTTTTTTAGTAGAGATGGGGTCTCGCTCTTGCTCAGGCTGGTCTCGAACTCCTGACCTTGAGCAATCCTTCCACCTCAGCCTCCCAGAGTCCTAGGATTACAGGCATGAGCCACTGGGCCCAGCCCTCCAGATTCTTAATTTTTGGCAAGTTTTGGGTGGAAGTTATCTGGGTGTAACTGGGTCTCTTAGCACAAGTTCAGTGTACTCAGCGTCAGCCCCAGCTCTGACAGTGGCTCAGGCCTCTTAGAGCACATCCAGCCCCTCTAACCTCACCAGAGCAAGACCAACGTTCCCACCACCCTTCTCCCCAAGGTGGCTGTTCCTCTACTGAGAACTTCATTCTCTTTGACTCAACTTCTTTATAGGACTTACTCAAGCACGGTTTGACTCATTCCCAAATTAAAATTTTCTTTATTAAATTTTACTGTAGGATGCAGAATTCTGTGATTTGTGTTTTATTTTAAGTCAAAGCATGCTTATTCCCTAAATATTGTGCTTTCGTCTCTCCCCTGGAGATGCACAACAGTTTCCTCAAAGGGGAATCCCCTCACACAAGGCTAACATCTGCTTTTCTTTTCTGCCAGCCGAGATTACGTAATTCAAATAGAATTTAAGGGAATACCCTCTAAACACATTTAGGCACAGAGCGAAACATAGGATTGAGTGGCGAGATTAAATTTATGGAAAGACAAATCAAGAGATGCGTCATTCTTGTTTTGAGGTTTCTGGCTTGTGGAAGTGGTGACATTGTCCAGGGAGGGTAGAGTTGTGTGGGAGGAAGGGGAAAGGACATGTGCCAGGTGCCACACTTATGTCGTTTTATTTAATCCTTACAACAAACCATATAAAGTACTTCATTTATACATAAGGACACTGAGGCTCAGAGTGGGCAAGCGACTTGTCCAATGTCTCACATATAGTTATTAAGTAGCAGAGCCAATATCTTAATCAGTCTGACTCCAAGGCCCACACTCTTCCTAGAATACTAGCAGAAGAAGAATGAGGAGTTTAGAACAAATTCCTAGAGGATTCCTACTCTTGGAGGGAATTAGGGGATACTTCTCTACATCTACATAGATATTTCTATCTGGTTTTTTTCTACCATTTTTAAAGTGAGGTATGCCCCTGGAAGTACTTTTTAAAATTTATTTTTAAAAACAAAAGACTTAAAACTTGTAAACGTCCACTAACCGATGAGCTGGTTTACACAAGCAATTTTAAACAGAGATTGGGAAGGAGAATGAACAATCTTCCAAACCTACGGCAAATCAGATTTATTCTTATAGATTACCTATAGGTAAAAAAATCGATATTGAATAACTGAATCAGTCAGATCTGAGTTTGAATTATGACTGCTACCGACAAGTTGGGTGGTCTCAGATAAGTTCCTGACCCTTTCTGAGGCTGTTTCCTCATCTGTAAAATGAGAATAACAGCACTCACTTTGCAGAGTTGGCAATTGTTAAGTACAGAAAGCTGTCCACAAGTGCTAATTCCTTCCTTTCTTGGAAGCAAGTCTTTGAATGCAGGTGGGAGTGTGAAGAGCCATTTGGTAGAACGTCCATGGAGAGCAGAAGTGAACTAGCTGTGCTCCCTTCAGAGTTTCCTTTCAGGGGTGATTTCTGCACTCCCGTCTCATACACTTTTCCTTGCTTTCCTTTTTTATGATCATCTTTTTATTCATTACTACTTCCACAGAAAATGAGCAGAGAAATTATGGGAGACAAATCAATAAAATCAACCTGTTCTATTTCAGCCATCCCAAGGGAAGTTTCGATGAACTGAGTTGTATAGGTTTGTTTGAGTGTTTTGGACTATGTGGGGTTCCCTTTTGGATTTTCTTCCTTAACCCCATCAGGAGCTGTATGAACATCCTTGATAGCTGCTGACACCTTGCCCCAGTAAACTGGTGAGTAGAGTGGGCTCCACCAGGCAGACCACCAATTCAGAGGTGGGGAGGAATCCACACCACAACCCAGGTACATGTCTCTTTACATTAGGCTATTAGAATCCCCCAGGCCTCTCTGGGGGTCTGGCCTGTGGGTTTCTGGCACTCAACCCTCAAGATAGGGCCCGTGCCCAGGTAGAGTCTAGGGCAGGCTGGGACTCAGGAAGAGCAAGAACACTGGAATTGTTTGTGTATGTGGGGTGCTCTGTGGCATTTGCTGCATGCCCTTTCCAGGGGCTCCCCCCTTTATCTGTACCCCAACCATCTTGACTGTTTCTGGTTCTTTGACCACCACTCTTTACCCTGCCTGAAATCCCTTTTCCACTCTTTGGCCTGGCTGACTCTTACTTATTCTTCTCAACTCTTCCTGGGCATTATCATCTCTAGGATGCTTTGACACCTCCTTCTGGATCTCCAGCCTAGGACAGGCAACTTGTTCTGCGGCTCTTGGTGCCAGACCTCACCTTTGTCTTGGTTTTCATCACACTGCATTACAAGAATCTGTTGACTCCTTAAGGCAGGCGTCCTCAAACTACAGCCCGCTGGCCACACGCGGGTGTTTTTGGCCGTTTGTTTTTTTACTTCAAAATCAGATATGTGCAACGTGCATAGGAATTTGTTCATGGTTTTTTTTTCAACTATAGTCTGGCCCTCCCGTGGTCTCTGAGGGACAGTGAACTGGTCCCCTGTTTAAAAAGTTTGAGGACCCCTGCCTTAAGGGAATGGATTGTGACTTCTCAATCCTAAACCCCTTCCCTTCTCTGTGTTTCTGAACCTGATCCTTAGTCTTTTCCTCTATTTAATCATCCCACCAAGATACTCATCTCTAGTCAGGTTGTGTAATGTCCTCTTAAGCTGTTCTTTTTGTCTTATGCCTCATGTCTATCCTCCAAACCAACCACCAGATTGTCCTTTTAAAATATATTATAGATCCACCTGTGCCTCTTCTCTGCTTGGCTCCCTCATACTGATAGGGGGCTGGATTAGCCTGAGTCCCAGTTGGGTGGTACAAGAAGGAGACACTAAAACAAAGAACCAAGTGCAAGTAGTTTATTTGGGAGATGAAGGGAACATGAGAAAGGGTGGGTATGTAAGATGGGGACGGGAAGGCCACTATAGCCAATACATGATGTGCTGGTGACAGATTATCAGCATGGGCAGTAAGAGCTAATCCTGAAGGGTGCCCTTAGAGACAGCATAGAATGTGCCTCAGTGATGTTACCCAAAGGGTTATAAACCCAGGTTTCCCTCTAAAAACCTCCCATTTGTCATTGGCTGAGTGTGCTGCCACTCTGGTCTGCCCTGCATAGGTGCTGAGCAAGCTCCAGTGGGTAGCAGGTGTGTTCAGGAAGAAGCTCTCTGGAACAGTGAGTGCTGATAGGCAATGGAAAGGGCACTGTTAGCAGCCCCTACAGCCTGGCTCATAGGCCCTGCATGACCCAAGCATCTCCCAACTTTCCAGCCCCTTCTCCCTCCACTGCCTGCATCAGTCTTTGTGCTCTAGTACTGTGGTCCCCAACCCCCAGACTGGTATCAGTCCATGGCCTGTTAGGATCCAGGCTGCACAGCAGAAGGTGAGAGGCAGGCAAGCAAGTGAAGCTTCATCTGTATTTACAGTCGTTCCTCATTGCTCGCATCACGGCCTGAGCTCTGCCTCCTGTCATATCAGTGGTGGCATTAGATTCTCATAAGGAGTGCACAGCCTAAATCCCTCGCATGCATGGTTTACAGCAGGGTTCGTGCTCCATGCAATCTGATGATCAGAGGTGGAACTGAGGCGGTGATGCTAGCATTGGGGAGTGGCTGCAAAGACAGATTATCATTAGCAGAGAGTTTTGACTACACAAAGACTATAATAAATCAATTGCTTGCAGACTCATATCAAAACCCTCTCAGTGAGTGGCAAGTGACAATTAAGCTACATCTGGTGGTGGGCTTTATAGTGAGAAGTGAGCATCTTACTTCAATTGCAAAGCTACGTGTGGTGGCAGGCTTTATAGTGGCAAGTGAGTCAATGTACTTCGATTGTACAGCTGCATCTGGTGGCAGGCTTTAAGTTGGAATTGACACTTATTTTAGTCTATGCATGGCCTGCCCATTATTTTATTTACCATTTCCATCTGCGCCTCTTTTCCGCTCTGTGCACTTATCCCAGTCACAGTTTTGTTAAGCCCACAAGCTAACTCTAGCAAAAATGAGTGAAAAATAAACATCGCTGGAGAACTTTGAAAAGGGGGAAAGACCCAATGATGAAAGAGCAGAAGACTCTAAGACTACCAACAAAATGAAAGCTGCATTTAAAATAAAATACCAAGAGTCCTACTTAAATTATGGATTCATTGCAACAAGTAATTCATATTCTCCAAGCCTGCTGTGAATAAAATGTGGTGACCGGCTATCCAACAAAGCCATGAAATCTTCAAAACTGCTTCACCAATGGAGACCAAGCACCCTGCATTAAAAGACAAGCCTTTGGAGTCTTTCAAAATAAAAAAAAACCATGAACATCAAGAACAGAAGCAATTATTGAAGGCCAGCACTTCATCAAATGTGTCTGCACTGAGAGCATCATTCTTAGTGGCTAACTGCGTTGCTAAAGGTAAAAAGCCCTTTACTATTATGAGGAGTTGATCCTGCCTGCTGCTAAGGACATTTGCTGTTAACTTTTAGGAAAGGCTGCAGTTTTAGGAGAGGCTGCACGTGTTCCTCTTTTGGCTAGCACAATAACTAGACAAATTTGTAAAATAGCAGAGGATATTGAAGCACAATTGTTAGACAAGATTAATGAGTCGCCGTGGTACGCCATCCAAATTGACAAGTCTACCGATGTTGACACCAGGGCAACGGTGCTTATTTTTGTGCAATATATTTTTCAGGAGGATGTGCATGAGGATATGTTATGTGCACTTTTGTTGCCAACCAACACCACCGCTGCACAACTAGAGTCTTTGAAGGATTACATGTCAGGAAAACTGAATTGGTCATTTTGTGTTGGCATATGCACGGATGGAGCAGCTGCCATGACCGGACGGCTTTCTGGTTTCACTGCTCGGGTCAAAGACGTCACTTCTGAATGTGAGTCTATGCACTGTGTCATTCATAGAGAAATGCTGGCTAGCTGAAAAATGTCACCTGAACTAATCAACGTGTTGCAGGATGTGATTACAATGATCAGCTACATTAAAGTACATGCCCTTAACTCATGCCTGTTTGCACAGCTCTGTGAGGAGATGGATGCCTTCTCTTATACACAGAAGTGAGATGGCTTTCTAAAGGTGTATCACTGGCCAGGGTTTTTGAGTTACAAGAGCCACTCCGGAGATTTCTTTTAGAAAAGCAGTCACCACTGGCAGCACATTTCAGTGACACAGAATGGGTCGCAAAACTTGCTTACTTGTGTGACATATTCAACCTGCTCAATGAACTCAATCTGTCACTTCTGGGGAGAATGACAACTGTGTTCAAATCAGCAGATAAAGTGGCTGCATTCAAAGCCAAACTGGAATTATGGGAGCAATGAGCGAACATTGGGATTTTTGACATGTTTTAAACATTAGCAGAGATTTTGAAAGAAACTGAGCCGCCAGGGCCTTCTTTCTCCCAGGCTGGTGCCTGATCACCTATCTCAGCTTTCAAAAGAGTTTGAGCATTACTTCCCAACCACAAAAGACCCCTGAACTGGGAAGGAATGGATCCACAACCCATTTGTGAATGAGCCAGGTGAATTGACTTTGCTTGTGCTAGAAGAGGATCAACTGATTGAGATAGCCTTAAAAGTATGTTTGCGACAACTTCAAATCTCCATACATTCTGGATTAAAGTCAAGGTGGAATATCCTGAGATTGCCACAACAGCACCGAAAGCCTGCTTCCATTTGCAACATCCTATCTACTCCATCCTATCTACCAGGAGTAGATAGGACATAAGGAGTAGACTAGCAGGAGTAGACTGGACATAAGCTTCACACTTCGGGTGTCACTGTCTCCCATCACCCCCAGATGGGCCTGTCTCATTGCAGGCTGAGGAATCCCACTGATTCTGCATTATGGTGAGTTGTATAATTATTTCATTATATACTGCAATGTAATAATAATAAAAATAAAGTGCACAATAAATGCTATGTACTCGAATCATCCCCAAACCATACCCCACCCTCACTCCCCAGTTTGTGGAAAAATTGTCTTCCGTGAAACTGGTTTGTGGTGCCAAAACGTTTGGGGACCACTGCTTTGTTAGCCCAGTGCTTCCTGTGGTCTCTGTATACCTGGAGCTGGATTTCTTTTTTTTTTTTTTTTTTTTTTTTTTTTTTGAGACAGAGTCTCACTTTGTTGTCCAGGCTAGAGTGAGTGCCATGGCATCAGCCTAGCTCACAGTAACCTCAAACTCCTGGGCTCAAGCGATCCTCCTGCCTCAGCCTCCCGAGTAGCTGGGACTACAGGCATGCGCCACCTTGCCCGGCTTATTTTTTTATATATATATATCAGTTGGCCAATTAATTTCTTTCTATTTATAGTAGAGACGGGGTCTCGCTCTTGCTCAGGCTGGTTTTGAACTCCTGACCTTGAGCAATCCGCCCGCCTCAGCCTCCCAAGAGCTAGGATTACAGGCGTGAGCCACAGCGCCCGGCCCGAGCTGGATTTCTTTTTCTTTTTTTTTTGTCTCCATGCTGTTGCTCATGATATGCCTTCTGCCTTGTAGGCTCCTTCTCTTGCTTCTCCAGCTAGTTAACATCCACACATTCTTAAAGATTCAGCATCACCTCTTCCAGGAAGCCTTTCTTGGCTGACTTCTTCCCCAGCCTGATTTAGATGCCCTTTATGCAGCAGATGTCCCTCCCTCACCGGACCATGGGATCTGGGGCACATGTACTCCATCTGCTTCCTCTTTGAGTCCCCAGTGATGAGCCTGTGGCCTGGCTTCTCAATAAACATACATTGGCCTGAACTGTGCGTCTGAGAGTCATTATTTAGCACATGGTTGGGACTCAATATTTGTGTCCTGAATTGAAGTGATCTTTGCCACAGCTCCCTGTTTTCATTGGCAGAGGCAGCAAGGGGACAAAACTGAGTCCTCTCCTTCTGCAGGGGACTGAGGCAGGTGGCTCTTCTTCTTCCCAGAGTAATTTGAGTTGGAAGTGGTGACCACAGAGAGGGAGAGAAGCTGTAAGAGACAGAAAGCCCTAAGGGACATACATACATATACACACATACGCACACACATAGACAGATACAGAAACAGAAAGAGAAAAGAGAGACAAACTGACAGAACAAAAGGGGATGGACTTAGAAGAAAGGGAAAGATGGATTGACAGAGAAATTAATGGAGGGAAAGGAAAAAAGAAGAGATGGAAAAAGGGTAGAATAGAAGGCAGGAAGAAGGAGAGGAGAAAATAAGGCCAAATAATGTGCTATTTGGAAAAGTAGTGAATGGAAACACCTAGAAAAAGGGTTTCCACCTCCCAGGGCAACAGAGATGAGATTGGAGCTGCCGCTATGGGCCATTTGTTTCCCTTCCCACTGCTGGGCCAAAAGCAGAGGTGTGTGTAAGGGGAGGAGGTGAGTGTGCTACTGCTGTCTATCCTTAGCCATATGGGGCATACATCTGCTGCCATTGTCTGGTCGGGCCTCCTTTAATGGCCAGCTGTGTGTGTGGCATTTGCTGGGCCCTCTATTTGTCCTCTCTTAGAGGGTCAAATCTGCAAGGAATGGGGTAGACTGGTGTAGCAGCTCCCACGTGCATGCCTTTGGCCTTGTGCTGTTGGATTTGCAGTGGCTCATGAAAGAATAATGAATGCATCAATTTTTAAAGCCACCTAATGCTCCTCTCAGCTCAGCTGTCTAAAAGTTTGCAAAGCAGTCAGCGTGGCTCCCTGGGAGAAGGCCGGGAGACATGACCGAGTGTCAGGTCTGCTGCTGTGACCGCTAGCACCTTATATTGTTCCTTGGTGGGCACCACAGTGGGGGGAGGGAGAGAAATGGTTCAACTCAACATCTGGTTCAGAGGGCAGGAGCTGAGAGAACAGCGTTTTGCAGGAATTGCCTTCTTCCTGAGTTTCTAGGTAGACTGGATTCAGGAGTTAGGGAAGAATTTCTAAAAAGGCAAGTTCTTTGATTAAATCTTTTACCACAGATATTTTGTTTCCTACATATGTTTGATGTCCTCTGGGCCAGTTATTCAGTGATGCAGGGGCCGGACTCTGCACACTACATTTCTGCCTCTCCTGCTGGTTCCCTGTTAAGCTTTGCCAGCAGGGGGCGCCAGCGAGGGAAGGGATTTGCTTCTTCCTGTTTCCTTACTCTTCTCGTGGGTAGCAAACACCTCACCAATGCTTCTTCATCCCTGCAGCGCCAGCTCATCCCCACAGCAGCAGCTGAATACATCTGGCATTTTCCCCATCACTTACAGAACCAGCTTCTCTGGGGACATCTCTGTGGAGTCACCTGCACAGCCAGCTGCCACTCCCTCCTCAGAGATCTGGGTCCCATCTCTGGGAAGCTCCCTCCTCCAAACTTCTAAAGTTTTAACAATTCCAATATCATCCCAGTGTTCTCCCAACCCTTGGGGTTGTATGGGATGATCAACTCATCCAGCTTTCCTGGGCCTTTCACGAGTTACAGAGTACTAAAAGTCCAGTATCCTGGCAACCCACTCAGTGCTAGAAAAATCAGGAAGGTTGGTTACACCTTAGAGTGGTAACTGCTTCCTACAGTTGCTACCTGAGTTACCTAGTTAACAATTTTATATGAAGATATTAATTCTTTATAATACATTTTCTCGGTCAAAATAATTGATGTGGTTTCTGTCTCCTGATTGGATATTGATGCATCCTCTTATCTAATTCTTAGGAAGCAAAGTTAAATCAGAGAGTATCCATTACTTGTGGGCAACATCTAAAGTGTTCCACTAAGGAGCATTACCTTGTTTTATTGCTGCTATTTTGATCACCACTGCTACAGCAGCAGCTGCTGCTCCGGGTGATAACAATGTCTCAAATATGTACAGCATTGCACAGTTCACCAAACATGGTTGGCCACCTTTTCTCACTTGTTGTTCACAACAGCTCTGCGAGGTAAGTAGTAATATCTCCATTTATCTGAGTTCAGAGAGAAAGCATGACTTGCCCAAAGTCACATAGCTCGTCACAGATTGCTGAGTTTCAAATTAACTTTAAAAAAAAAAATTCCCCTTCTTCCTCTTTTTACCTTGAAGCCTTTCTTGAATTAAATTCAATTGCAGGAAAGAAGTAGTTACCTTTCATTTTCTTTTATACTTCCTACCCTGCTTTCTCAACTGCCACTCCTAAGTCTTTGAACTTTATCCAGCTCTACTGGATGAAATGGACCACAAGGATGCCCAGACTACAGAGCTGGGCTCTCTGGGTCCTACACATTCTGCTGGACATTTCCTCAATGCTGGCATGTCTCGTATTTCCAGCAGATTTACATTTAAACTAAAAAGCTTTCTAGAACCTTGGACTTAGACCTGGTTCATTTCAAAGGCATTTCCCAGAACACTCAATTTTATTAATACCATAAAATAATATATGTTAAATAGCTGGATCATTTTATATTCAGAAAACATCCCCAATCTGAACTGCTTTTTTTGGATAGTGATTGAAGTTTTATCGTAAATGATGTTGCTAGGTGGCATTGGAGAAGCGTGCCTGGAAGATGAAGATTGTGGGAGCACCGGGAAGGCAATGACAGCACCTGCCACCTGTGTGTTGCATGGAGAACAAAAACATCTTTGATGCACTCCCTGCTCTCAGTCTGCTTACACTTTAGTTATTGAACTCAGAGCTTTTGCTCAGGGCAGCCCACCCTCACTGGGAAGGGACCACACAAGAATGCTTACCACACTAGGGCCCCTTTGCTATAAGCTGGATAGAACACATGGCTGGGACCTGGATCAGTAGTGGTGACTCCCAGATATCCCTCCTTTTTTCCACCCTTTAAAATCTAAATTTTGGGACCCATTCCCTGAACTCCACCTGTATAAGGGTTCAAGCCTTCAAGTGGTCCACTTATATGCCTCAGGCATGTGTAGTAGAAGAAAAAGGAGAGTATGGCAGGTCTGCCTAAGGGGATAGGAATAAGGAGGACGGTAGGAAGAAAGGGTGAAGCCTGGGATTCCGCCTTGTGATACAGTAATGAGTCAAATGAGTGTGTGGGCGTTAGATTAGGATTTCTCCACCATTGTAGGGCTGCCAGCACTGGGTGAACAGAGGTAGCAGTGTATGAAGAGGAGCTGAGCCCCGTTGTGTGGTGCCTGTAAATCGGAGTTTTATATGACAGGACTAAATATGTTAAACATCACTTTAATGTTTAATTTTGAAATGAGTTTTACAAATAAGCTGAGACACATAGGATAAAAGTTTACTGTGGTCAAGGAGACAAGGAGAGAGACCTCACAGAAAAAATTAAATGTGAGATGCTCATAACCAGAGGGAGTCTGGGGGAGGGAAAGGGTACAGAGTTATAATACATTCATTTATTCATTCAACAAACACGAACTGAAAACTGATCCTATGCCCACTCTTAAACAGAAGATATGGGACTGAAAATAACAGTGTGGACAAATGGAGAAGACAAGTGGGCCAATCAATAGCTTAACTAGATAATAACCAAAGAAAGAATTAAGGTAAGTACAGAGTTCACAAGTAACCCAGAAAAGTGGAGGGCTTAACCCTTTGCACTCGCTTGCTTTTTTCTCGATTCCTTTATTCTACTCGGGATTTAAATTTTTAAATACCCCATATTTTACAAAGCGTGGCAGTAGAATAAAAAACTGGAGTTTCTTTTCATACAAACTTATTTATTTGGATTTTTTAATATTTCAAATTATTGATACATTCAAAGAGTAATTTTAATCTCTATAATTTTTGCTAACCGTGTCGAGTCACACTTGACATCCAAAGGGTGCAAAGGGTTAATTCCACTGGGGTGGGTGGGAAGTGAAGAAAGCAGTAAAACGAAACAAAGCAAAGAAACGAAACCAACAGAGAAAAACCACAAAGGTAGCATCCAAGATGTGTATCAAAGGTTGACCAAAGCAGGCTAGGGAGGCAATGAATCAGGTTTGGTCAGAGGGGAAAGTTTTGTGCAAGAAAGAAGCAGGGGCTGTTCAAGTTCTTCCCAATAACAATGATGATCAAGGATCATGTTGTACCTTCCATCCCCTTAGCTGCTCTAACAGTTAGCTATTGCTAAGTAAAAACCCACTCCAAAATTAAGTGGCTTAAAATATTAATACCAGCCGTATATTTTCTTATGATTTTTTTGGGTGAGCTGAACTCAGCTTGGAGACCCTGCTGCTCTACCTGGTGTTGGCTGGGATCTCTCATGTGTCTGCACTTAGCTAGGAGCTCAGCTGGGGCCAGAAGGTCCAAGATGCTTTTATTCATATGTCTGGTGCTTCAGCTCAGGTGTCTAGAATGGCCGGCAGTTGGCTAGGCCTTACTCTCTCTGGACGGTTCCTCATTGTCTTTTGTACAGCTGCTGTATCCTCAAACAGTAAAAATGGAAACAGGTCTGTAAGGCTTAGATTCTAGAATTTGTAAAGCATTAGTTTTGCCATACTCTGTTGGCTGGAACAAGTCATAGAGTAACAGGGCCAGTGCAGATGCAAAGTTAGGGAAAGTAGAGTCTACTATTTTTTTTTTTTTTAGACTCCACCTGCTGATGGGAGGAATGGTATCCATGTGCTGGGAAGGGCCCATTGCCTGCTGCCATTTTTGCAGGCAGTCTACCACTGTCTGCAAAGTTAGCCTTGCGCTTGATGTGGACATCAAGACTCGAGTTAGTTATGCAGCAGTTGAGGTCATTTGAGCAAATGGAAGGTGCCCTGGAGGGTTTGAGGGTTTGAAGGCTCTTCCAGCTCTCAGGTACCTATGCTTCCACTGAAAGCCATGACCCTTTTGCAAGAGAATCTGCTAGTCCCAGTTAAAGGAAGAGGAAGTGAAAGCCGCTTGCTTGGTTCTATAAAGCACATTTATTTATCCCCCGGGAAGTAAGACAGAAATGGAGTGCCATCAGGATTTGAAAACATTTCCTTAAATTTAATGCACTTAAATTCAAAGACAGGTAATGAATTTTGCTTCAGCAGTAAAGCTTCCATCTCCTTGATGAGCATATGCAACAAAAGCTGAAAACAAAAGGCATACAATTACCATGGTGATGGCTAATTGTGGTGAATCTGCATATATTAGTTCACAGTAACACAAATAACACTCCTGTAGGCTAAGGTGCTAAGATACAGAAAGTATTGTTCTGTTTAAAATGTTGTGAAAATCACAGTCTTCTCTGATTAAAATAACATTGGGAATATTAACAAATTAAATATTGTCTAATGGTGAATAGAAAAGAAAATCATCATTTTCCCCAAAGCCCTCTGAGAATCCAGATCAGGATTATTGTGCTAGGGACTAGCATATGGTGGTATGCTCTGCACTCGAGAGAATTTTGCAATAGAGTAGTGGTCTTTGGGGTCCTCGTATCTCCCTTTCAGCGGTATTTTTCGGCATTGGCATCCTCTTTCCCAGATGCCCAAAGTCTCCTCGGTAATGGCCCTGTGGTAGGAACTACAGCTAAGACAAAGGGACAGACCCTGCCTTCAAGGAGAAATACGAGGCTGACTTTACAGTCATACCCAGCAGGCCTCAGCACCTGCCAACTTTGGGCAAACAGTTGACCTCTGTGAAACTTAATTTCTTCATAAAATGGGGAGGGTATGCACTTTAAATAAGACAATGAGTACAAAGCATTCAGAACATAACAGTTGTTTAATGTCAGTGACATTTGTCGGAGAGAAAAGGCCAGCACACATGAACTAATGGCAGAGTCAGGGAGACACTGTAGTGATGGGATGAACTGTGGTGTAGACTCTAAGTCCTGGAGAAGTTCAGAAAAGGAGGTTAGGCTTCCTGAAAAAAGGGAGGCTTGAGCTGGGCATAGCAGTTGGGCAGGAAGCAAGTTCTGAGGGGCGGTGCTTGGAAGGCATCTTATGGGGGAAGGTGTGGAGACAGAAATAGGCATGTTGGTGGGCAAAGGAGAGACAAATGATTTGCATGAAAGATAACGCAACTAGTGTTGGGATTGTATCAGGGAGGGTCACGAAATCCAGGTATTAGAGTGTAGAGTGTAATGGGTCTACTTAGCAAGTGAGCTTAAGTTCTGAATGCCCTTAGGAAATCATACATATCCCAATTATTTTTAAGTTTGCATATGTACTTTTTTTTTTTCCTGAATCCATTTCAGTTTCCTTTTTTCTCCCTTTTTCCAAATTACACTCTCATCTTCACCCTATAGTGTGCTGTTTACTTCAAAGTGCAATTAAAGGACCGGGCCAAAAAGCAAATGGAGCACATCTTGCCAACTCTACCTGCAAAACGCATTACATTAGCTTAACTGTGACTCAGATTTGGAACGACCTGACAAGGAAAGGACAATGGTGTTTGAGTGGTGACAGCCCCATCTATTACCTTGCTGGTAGCCAGGAAAGAGAGCCTGTGGAACTGTTGGAGAAAGGACGAACCACAAAGCAAACAGTGATTCAAGATGAACGATAATTCCTCATGCCTGTGTTGTGATTTACAAGTGTTTAGAACACTCTGGCAGCCAGTAACTCATGTAATTCTTAGGACAACCCCAGGAGGTTGTTAAAGAAAATGCTATTGTCCTCATTTTACACATGAGAAAGCTGAAATTGAAAGAAAAAAAGGGCTTGCCCAAACTCACACAGCAAGTAAATGGTGGAGGTAAGTGGAAGCGCAAGCTGTTACTTGCACCCATCAAACAATTGTTCTGTGTTAACTGCTCCTGACTCCTTACCCCTGTCACCCATGACTTGAGGGTAGACTGGAGGACATTGGATTGCAAATTAAATAGCTGGGGAACCAGTCAAGAGGTTATTTTAGTGAATCAAACATGAAGTGAGAGGGAGCTGCTTCGCTCTCTTGTGGTGCCTGTGGGCATTGTTTCTCAGTCTCCCAAGCGGCTCCCTTCCTTTTATCCACTCCTTAAGTGTGGCATCTCCCAGTGATGACTATCATCTCCATCCTCTTCTGTCTCCCCAGGCTCTCATGGGTGATGCCTTTCTCTGGCGTGACTTTCGTGATCAATTCTATACTCACATTTCCAGCCCAGATGAGTCTCCCAAGATTAAGATTGGTTTAAGGACAATCTCTTGACTCACTGGATTTCACCTTCTCCCCTTTTCTCAGGGATCATATGCTACCCTTTATTCCTTCCCTCTCCTGGATCCTAAATTTCCCCTCTCCATTATTATTTAAGATATCCAAATTTCTCCCATTACAAAATTAAAACAAAAACCCCTTCCCTAAATTTTCTTTGAACACACTCCCTTCTGCAACTATGGGCCTATTTCCCATCTCTCCTCCACATACAAAGTTTTCTAGAGCATTTTGTATAACTTACTGTCTCCATTTTTCATCTCCCATCTACACTTCTCAACCCACTTCCATCTGGCTTCTGTCCCCATTACTCCTAGCTCTTGCTGCAATCCTAGATGGCATCTATATCACTAAATCCAGTGATATTTTCTGTGCTCATCTTATAAAACTTCTTAGCAGAAGTCAACACAGTGAACCATTCCTTTACCCTTGGGATATTTTTACCTTGACTTCTGTGACACAACTTTCCCCTGCCTCTCCACCTTTTTGGAGGTTCATTTTTGGGTTGATTGGCTTATTCTTCAATAACAAATGATTGAATGTAGCCTACACATTTCTTCTGATACCCAGATCTGCACAGTCCAACTCTTAACAAACTTTCTTCTTGAATATCTGCAAGGCTCCTGAGACATAACATGTCCAAAACTTAACTCATGATTTTTCACTTCAACTGTGGTGTTCCTCTAGTATTCTCTATCCCAGTGAATGACCCTTTAATAAATTTAAGTCAGAATCTCTACATGTTTTCCTTGATGACTCCTTCTATCTCATATGCCATATCACATCCCGTCATAATTACCTTCTAAGCATCTCCTGAATCCATCCACTTTGCCTTATTTCTACTATAACTGAGTCATAGTTGTGTCTTGCCTGGCTATGGAAAAATTTCCTAATTGATTTATTTTAGTTCACTTTTGTCCCCTTAATCTTGTTTTTACACTACACCGAAGTAGCCTTTTATGATCTCATTCTCTATGTAGGCCCTTCAATATCCCAAGGCACACTTTGAATAAGTCAAAATCTTTTACATGGGCTACAGGAATCTCCTCTCTGCCTCATTATTTATCTCTGGCTTATCTTGCTCTCTTCTCATTCTCTCTACCCTAGTTCCTGCCCACCTCAAAGCTTCCATACACATTTCCCCTTTGCATAGAATTCTCCTCCCATACCTCACTTATTTAACTTTTCTTTGTCTTTCTACACCCAGCTCAGAGATTGCCTTCAGAGAGATGCTTCCCTGACTTACTGTATGTGATTCTCCATTCATATGACTTCAGAGTTCTGGCTTTGTTTTTTGCACAGTCCTTGTCACAGTTTGCAATACTATATTTATGTGACTGCTTGATTAATAATGATCCTCTGCATTTAACTGTGTAGTCCATGAGAGTGGGGAACAAAAGTAAGATAATTTGAGCAACAGAAAGAATAATGCCCATAACAGATTTAAGTACATGAAATATATAAATCCACAAGTTCATTATGATACCAAAAAGAAAAACAGTATCCTTATTAGTCAACATTTTAAGGATGCTGAGGAACCAACTTATTATTTTGAAAGACAGATAGTAAAGAAAAAGTAGAAGGCATTTATTTTTTTTTCTTCCCTATATGACTGTACCTCAGGGTCATCAAATAGTTGATGAGGAAGTTTCCTTTGATAGAAGTGTTCCAAATAGTAAATGAGGAAGGAATGGCAAGCTATAATATTGTTGTAATAGAACAATGGATGTAGGTAATGATCATTAGTGGCTGCTATCAACACAAATGAGAAACAACCAGACATTATATATCTTCCCTATGAAGTTGCCAAAAACATCAAATTTCAATCCAATTAAATCATCAGATTTACCTACAGCTCAATAAATACAGGGGATGAAGAAATATGTTAAATAACATAATGGGAATGTGATTAGCAAATCCAGACTGTAGGAAGCTCTACAGGACAGATGACCTAATTTCTTCATAACAACAACAATAAAAAGGAAACAGAGAGGCAATCTATAGATTTAAAAGAATCTTAAGAAAAATCAATAATTATTATATATGAACCTTATTTGGATCCTGATTCAAATGAAAACATTGTAAAAACAACAAAACCAACTAACCAAGCAAAAAACCCAAACCAAATAATAACACTATGGGAATATGTGAACACTGACTAGATATTTGGTCATATTTATGAATTATTAATTTTTTAGGTGTGATAATTTTATTGTGGTTATGAACTTTAAAAAAAATCCCTAGATTTCAAAGATACATATTGATGAAATGTTATTGTTATAGACTGAATGTTTGTGCCCCACTAATTTATATGTTGAAATTTTAATCTCCAATGTGACGATATTACGAGTGGGGTTTTGGGGGAATATTTAGGTCATAAATGTGGAGCCCTCATGATGAGATTAGTGCTCTCGTAAGAAGAGACAGGAGAGAGCTTGCTTCCTTCCTCTCTCTGCTTTCTGCTATGAGACGGTACTAGCAGATGGTTGTCTGCAAACTGGGAAGTAGGCACTCACAAGACACCAGATCTATTGGTGCCTTGATTTTGGACTTCCTAGTCTCTGGAACCACGAGAAATTTGTTGTTTAAACCACCTAGTTAATGATATGTTATTATAGCAACCTGATCTAAGAGATATAATGTCTGAAATCTACTTCAAAATAATATGGAGGAGTAAAGTAGGAGAAGGTTTAGCAAAACAAAACTGGCCATGAGTTGATTATTATTGAAGATGGGTAATAGATACATGAGTTCATCATATTACTATTTGTACCTCTGTATATGTATAAATTTTCTATAATAAAATTTAAAAATGAAGAAAGAAAGTGAGGCAGGTAGGCTGGCTTGGCTAGAACAGCATCAACTTCCCATTGGCAGTGTTTCTAATTTGCAGACGGGTTTTTTTTTTTTTTTTTTTTGGTTGCGGAGAAGAGATCTCAGAAACTTTTTAGCTTAAGGGTTATTTCTGAGTACATTTGTGTTCTGGGGGGCCGTTCATCTCATTTGCTGGTTCTCCTAACCAGGGATTTTAAGAGAGGTGGCCTAAGGGGTTGATCACAACGGTCTGTCCCTTACTCCACTTTCTGAGAAAAGCAGCCACTGTTTTAGAGGAAGATTATTCTTGCCACCCTGAACACAGCAGTTTTTCCAGAGAGCAGTTCCCAGCAGGGTTGTTCTCAACAGTGAGTAAACCATCCCTCTCACCAACAAGCTCATCCTAGCTATTCCTTTATCATTCATTTAAATTTTGTTTCCTTTATATCTAAATTTATTTTTGCATGTTGTCTTCTGTTATTCCTTGGAAATAAAAACTGCTTCATGTTTCTTTCCCCTCATATTTCTTCCATTTTCTCTTTTTTGTGTTGGTAGCTCTTTGTTTTCAGACACCTTTGTCTGTTTGGTGGCTGGTGTTGTGCTTGCCAGATTCCATTTACCAGTCTGGTGAACCCTTCCTTTATCTGCTGTGGGTGTTGGCTGCTAATGGCACATAAGTCCAAGAGAACCACCCTATCAGAGAGAGTACACAGCCAGTGGTTGACTGATACAGGGGTACAAAAATCCAGTACCTTGCCTGAGGCCAGGCAATTCTGTGGCACAACCCATGCTCCAGAGCTCCCCATGGGAAATGGCTGAGGGTGACTCTGGCTGAGACCACATTCTCGCTTAGTCATCCCTTGCCCTATCCTGCTACACTCATCCCCCTTCTCCTAAGAGGACTTCCTCAACAAATTGTGTGAACTTGAACTCCCATCTCAGGCTTTGCTTCAAGGGAATGTGACCTAAGGCAACGTACTTGCTTTCTCACTTTAGCCTTCCACTGAAAGCATCTTCCATTTCTACTCAGCCTTTGAGGTGCATGCGTTTTTCTATCTGTCTTTTCTATTCTTCACCTAGGATTATCTTATGTCCCTCTAATTCCCTACCATTTGCTTTTTACCCTTGTAGAGTTTCCTACCAGTCTCAGAGTTGCTACCCTAGAGACACACGTGGGATGCATCTTTGTTTTGCTGTTGATTGCAGTAGCCAGAACATAGTTCCCCTTCTTATTACCAAAGACCCTCAAAATGCATAGGACTAGAACCACATTGAAATGAATGTCCCTATTAAAAAGGCTTGGGGTTGTAGGCAGATTGAGATCCTCCCTTCCTTTTCCACCATCTGTTTCCCTGTTGGAGGCAGGAAGCCTGCAGGATTGAATAAGGAGATAGAGTGACCTTTCTCAAAGATTTGTTTTCAGTATAGTGTCTAGAGTCTTCCTTTCCCAGAGCCAATCTCTGGTAATAAATAAATACTATCTCTGTTAGTAAATCTTCCGCAAGCTGTACCAATTCTCCCAGAACACCAGAGGGCCAGTGAACAAACTAAAAGGGAAGTTTGTAATTTGGTAGTCTCTAAACTGTAAGCCAAACTAAACCTATTTTTGTGCTATACCCATATTTGTACTTAAAAGTTCTGTAGACAGATAGGTAGAATAAACTCTGCCTAAATGAAAGTTAAACAGTCTTTACTTTTATTTTTTTAAAAATTTACTGCAAGACTTCTCAAAATTTTTAATGTGCAAATTTACTCTAAATCTGGAGAAGCACATAATATATAGCACTTACCAAACTTATTTTATGATACAACCTATTTTCCCTCTTCTTTTTTAGTAGAACATCTTACAAAGCTGTCATTATATGAAACACAGATATAACCATGCAACAACTGAGTTTGACAAATATTTGTTAGGCATTGTCCATGTACACAGCACTTTGATAAGTATTACAAGAGATGAGATAGCATTTGTGTACTAGTCCTAACTAATTGTAAGAGATTTAATACCCAATACTAGAGAGCTTAATTAAAAAATGGACTCTATTGTGTGACTCAGGTGACTTGGAAGACCAACGAGTGGGCTAGCTTTAGGTGTAGGAGGATCAAGGTGTTCAGATGACATTATTGTTATTATAGATCCCTCCATTTCTTGCCTCTTCTTGTTTTCATCATAAAATAGCTCTATCTACATGCCAACTGTCTTAGGTTGGGTTCCCAGAAAACAGATTCTGGAATGGAGAGTTGCATGAAGATTTATGGTGGAAAGCTTTTGGGAATTACATGTGTGAGGAAAAGAGAAAGATGTGATTGGGTAGAGGAAGAAGCTGATTTGCTTTTGTTGATCCCTTCAGAGCTGTCCCCAGGTTGAAGCAATGAGTCTCTGCCTCACTGGCTATGAGCTGCTCCCTGGGAGAGGACGTTAACTTTGATCAAGTGTTTCCTTGTGGCAGACAGCAATTCCTGGCCACAGACATAGCTGTGAGCCATCAGCAACCACCATTTCCAAGATTTGGGGAAATGAGTGTGTTGACCCCACATAGGGTGGCTGGACAGAGCGCCACAGGGTCCACTACAGTCAACCAACACCATCCTGACAGTGCAAGCCTGAACCTCTTTACTCACTACTCCAGGAGAAAAGAGCCTTTTTTCTAAGTGAAAGAATGGGGACTTTCATTATCCAGCTTGGGTTCCTTCTGCCCTTTAACGGGGAGGTGGAGGTCATGTAGTTGACAGCTCCACCATATACGGGAGGGGTAGTCCCCCAGAAGGAATACATGATGCACAGACAAAAAAGAGAACCAGTGTCAACTATGGCCTTCAAACTCTTACTGCACCAGAGAATGATGAGGCACAGCAACAAATTATGGGCAATCATACAAAACAATTTGTGGCAGATCTTCTAATAACTACGACCTAAGTCCATTCCATTTTCTTGTTTTATAGGTTAAGATGGGAAAGGGAAATTTGTTTCTACTTTACATTTGCACTTTTTACATTTAATTACAATTTACATTTGCACCGCTAAATCTATATTCTACAGCATTGTAATTCTGAAGATGACTCTATACTTACCATAGTGTGGACCGGTCTGTTTTGACTAGAATATTTTGAGAAAAGATAAGATAAAAAGACTACATAAGTTGGAATCATTTCCAACCTAACGTATATAGAAATACTTTTCCAATAACATTGTTCTCTAACTCCATTCAAAGTTCATCTAAAGCGTTAAACTGCTTAATTAATAATGATATTGTTGTTTATATTTATTGAATACTTATTATTTGCTACTCTATTAAGAAGTTCTATGCCTTACTTAGTCAGTCTTTATGACAGCCCTGACATAAGTACTGACATTAGTATTCCCATTTCACAGACAAGAGAACTAAGGTTAAATGAAGTAACTTTTCCAATGTTTACCAAGTAATAGGATTTCACTCTGAAACCTGGTGTTTAATTCACCTGCTATGTATGTTAACTTTTTTTTTTTTTAAATTAGGTCCTTTCAAAACAAATTCTCACTCTAGTTGTATTAATCCCTTGAATCTCATATGGTGAATTAAAGAATTTTAGGCAGAATTTAAAATGGGAGGAAGATATGATGAAATTATATTCTTTAACTTATTCCATGAGATATCTTTTTCTATATGGTAATCATGTCTTTAATGTTTTAAGATTAAAATTGACTTTACAAATATACTGCAACAGCATAAAAAAAAAAAAAACAGGCTAAAAAGTTAATCCTCAATACTGCCATCTCATCAACTGTTTTTCTTTTTGTGTTTCATCATGGGTTTTCACCTTCCTGCAACAATGACAGAGCTATTAGGCTGAATCATATGAAATTTTCAATATTTGACCCTTTTAGGTACAAAAATGACAACAACTTGATATTTTCCAGTTTAACTCAGCATTTAGTATTAACATTTTCCATGTTGTTAAGTAGCCTGCATACTTGTCATTTTAATGAATGTCTAATGTTCCATTAAGTAAAAGATCATTTAACCATTCTCTGTTAATTGTGTCAGTTTTTATTATTGTAAGTGATTATCTTCTACATAGGCATTTCCCTCTCTTTTGGGTCATTTCTTTAGGATAAAGAATAAACTTTCTTTACCCTAAAATTTCTTTAGGATAAACTCCCAGTGATAGAATAGCTGGATCTAAGAAAATTACTATTTTATGGCCTTTGATATGTATAGCTAAATCACTTTATAAACGGCATCTATTTAAATTATAGTCAACAGTGTATAAATGTAAAAACTTAATTAGAACCTGGTTAGCCTTGAGTATTATCATTATTTTTGCTAATATAATAGGTGTAAAATGGTACTTAATGAATATTTTAATTTGTTTTTCTTTGATAACAGCAAGGTGGAACATTTTTGCATATGTTTGTTTACCAAGCTCAGTTCCTCTTGCATAGATGATCAGATCATATTCTTTGCTTATTCATCTATTAAGCATCTTATTTTGATATGATAATTATGCATTTCATACAATATGAATATTAACCCTTTATCTTGCTTTTAGAAACATTTTAATTCCTTGTTTCTCTTTTAATTTTCTTGATATTAATTTAGAAGTTACAAAATAGACCTTATAGAATTAAATCTTGAATTTTTTCTCATCAATTAAAGCTTAGAATGTTTTAATTCCTGTATATATTTAAACTTATTTAATTTTATTCTTTGCCAGATTTTATAAGATTTAAAAGTACTTTTTAGTGATCTAAAATTTATCGTTATTTATGATATAAGCTGAGGACATACACTAATTTTGTTTTAAATTTGCTAATCAGACATCTCCAAACTATTTCTTAAATAAGTTTCCTTTCTCCATTGGTTAGTGATAGTTCCTCTGAGACTAAAACCTAAAACTGCTTAGTGTGATAGAATCTATTTTTGAAGCATTTATTTGTTTTCACATTTTTTTAATGGTATCAGATGAATTTTAATATCCAGTAGGATGGTCTCCTTTAATGCTTTTCAAAATGAGAACATTTCAAATATTTGAAAATTATTTTTGGCCCTCTTTGTCTTATTTCATAATATTTGACAATTTAATAATTTGGTCAAGTTTAGAAATAGTGTATTACTTTTCTTTTGTTGCTGTAAAATAGTACCACAAACTTAGTAGCTTAAAACAACACAAATGTTTTACCTTACTGTCCTATAGGTTAGAAATGAGACATTGGTCTCGCTTGACTGAATTCAAGAGATGTCAGTGTTCTTTTGTGGAGGCTTCAGGGCAGAATCTGTTTTCTTGCTCTTCCCAGCTTCTAGAGCCTGCCCACATTCCTTGGCTCACGGATCCTTCTTCTGTCTTCAAAGGCAGCAATATTGCATCTCTCTGACCATTTTTCTCCCTGAGCACATTCAGGAAAGATTCTCTGATTTCAAAGAACTTTATGGTCAGATTAGGCTCCCCTGGATAATCCCAGATACCACCCCAATGTAAAGTCTTCACCCTTAATCATATATACAAAGTCTCTTGTCATTTAACATAACATAATCACAGGTTCTGGAGATTAGGACTTGGATATATTTGGGAGACCATCAATCTGCCTGTCACAAAGAGCATCAGAACTTTGTCTGGAATTCTCCTGGGCTCAAACGATGATCCTCCCACGATGATCCTCCCACCTCGGCCTCCCACAGTGCTAGGATTACAGGTTTGAGCCACCAAATCCAGCCATTGTTTGGAATTCTCTTAAATATATGTTAAAGGATCTTGGCAGAATTGGTATTTGCATTTCACTTTTCCCCCATTGGTATGGTGGAGTTCAATCTTCATGCTGATCACCTGGTGATACTTTGAGGTTTACTTTAGTAGTTTTAAAAAACCTACCTCATCAATTATACTCCTTAAACTTCCATATTGTGTGTTGTTATTGTGAACAGGAATTTTGTTTGCCCATATTTTCTCCTAGTATATTTTTCTAACAAGTTATCGCTGGATGTCCTTAATTTTTTATGAAAATGTATTCCCTAATGTGGTATCAATCTGGCATCCACTGTACAAGGAGAAACATATGCTGGCAATACGTGGAGCGGTGAGAATGCAGCTCCCAGGGAGTCAGCCCAGCTATGCCATATTGAGAAATCTCCATTTTCATTACTTATTTGAAAAGATGCAAAAATGCTGAGCACTAAGGTGACCTTCAAAGCTTCAGAAAGGTTGCTGAATGCTACGTTTGACCTAGTTTGCTCGATGTCCTGAGCAGAAGGACACCCAGCAGTCCAGGAGCTGCCCTGGCAAAGGGAAGTGGCATATGGACCTGGGGTTGAGAGGAAAAGTGTTGCTTAGGGACCCTGAACAGACCGTCTCTCCAGATGATTGATTACTTTCTATTTCTGCAGGTTGCAGTTTGCGATCCACTTCCTTCCAAGTTTGATACCCATGTCGAAAGCAAGCGTGTTATGCAAAGGAAGGATTTTAGGATTGGGAAATAGGAGACCTGGTTCCAGCCTCAACTGAGAGCTTGATTGACCCACATGGTAGTGAGGAGGTAGTTTAATTCCTCAGAAGGTTTGTTCTCTTATTTGTAATATAGTGGGGAGAGGATGGGTAGGGTGGAATTGGACTAGACCTATCAGTCTACACACTGATGGAGAGTTTGTAAAAGGCAATATCCATTTGAAGAAGGAACAGAGCCATCAGTCGCGTCAGTTCCCAATTTTTAATTTGACATTGTTTCTGGCGTAACAGTTACGAGGCAGAAGCTCTTTTTGACCCTTTTACTTTAGAAATATCTCTGACCTGGTGAGGTAATTCTCATCTCAGCAGACAGGCCCTTGAGAAATCTCAGAACCCCCAGTTTGGTGATGGTGGGACTTGCCACCCCTTCTAAATGGTAAGCACACAGGATTAAAAACACATCAGTCTTCTGATGCTGGATCTGCAGCCTATGTTCCACAGGAAGCCTTTGCTATATAACACTGGAGGAGAAGCCACACAGGATTATCTTCTGGACCCAGATAAAATCTGGGTGGGTGTGGCTTGCCAAGGCAATCCTTTCTTATGGATTTTGTTGGAATTCTCTCCTTTCACTCCGTTTGTGCATTGACACATCTTGATATTTTGTCTCTTCACCAGCTATTGCTCTTCTCTCTTGCAGATCAGGGGCCTTGATGTCTGATGAGCAGGGAGTGGCCAGTGGGATCCAAAGAATGGCTTGGAGTAGCAATGACCTCAGTCCCAAATTTTCATGGCACTTTTTTATGGTGCTTTGACTCATGACCCGCCTTTTACTTAGTATCAGTGCTTCCTGAATAGAGCTGGTAGATGAGATCTAACAAAGTGCTGCATCAGGTAGAATTGCTTTAAGTTCAAGTTTTTCTTCCTTCCTCACACCTGAGATTCTTTTCGTCTCCTGTCCTAGGATGCATCTAGACTGCTGCTGGCAGGGAAGGTTGACTTCTCTGATTAAGGTTATAATTTGCTCTTTTCAGAGGTATATAGATAATTCCTAACCCTTTCCTGGGTTCAGGGAGTGAACAATGAGCCCACAGATTCCAAAGCACATGTCAGAGCATTGGGCTAGATAAAGGTATGCCTCTATAAGCCAGTTGCTGTGGATATGGATATTCACCTTGGAGAGTGAAGAATCACCTGTTTCAGACATAGAAACAGGTAATTTTAGTGTGGCACGACATAAATGATAATAGGACACATATCTTCCTGTTGACTTGCTGGGTTGAACAACTAATTTCTGGAAGGCCAGTTAGCCTAGTGATGAAGAGAGCCCTGAGGATTCACTCATTCCTTACATACCAAAACTGTGTGATGTTCTCCTTTGAGAATTGAGCAGAAAGCAGGGGCAATTTTTTCTCTTACATTTTTCTTTTAACTTTGTTTTTGCACTGTATAACTATATTATTTGTATTTAAAAATTTAGAGTCAGGCAGACTTGGTTCGGGATTCTAGCTCTCTCATTTACTAGCTTTGTGGTCTTGAAAAAGTTTCTTAATCTCTCTGAACCTCATGTTCTCTGTGAAGAATCACTAAGATAACGCACATAATGTTCTTAGCTACTTGTCTGGCACTTACTAAATGTCAGCTCTCATATTGCTATTATTATTATTCCTTGAAAATTAGAGTGATGTGACAAAGGGAATTGATATTCTGGACCTCAATCTGTCAATCAGGTTGGGCTATTCAGTGGGGTGCGAGTGATGGGAACCATGAGAGAAAGAGACACTAGTATTCCCGAAAGTCAGGAAACCGTAAGCTGGCATGGTCACAGAGGAACCATCAAGTTCTGAAGGAGAACTCGGAGCCATAGACCACAGGCTGGCAGGGTGTCCTGACCTGCAGCCCCGAGTGCAATGTAGAGTAGAGAGAGAAGGAAGCCCTCAGAACTGCATTTCAGATGAGGAAATCCCCAGAGAGCCTCATGGAGAAGAAAATGGGGAAAAAAATCAGTGCAGTTGTACAACCTTGGCTTTTGAAAAGAGACTCGTTTATAGCATAGTGGAGCAGGAAGGGAACTCAATCTGAGGACCAGAGGGTTAGAGAAAGTGGCCCAGGTGGGGCTGAGCCAAGTCCTCGGCTGCCAGGCCAGATCGGAATTCAGAGATACCAGATGCAGCAGATGGCTGCCCCGGCAGGCTGCCTGCCTTCCTCCTAAGCCGTGAACATGGGTGGGAGTCAAGCTTGATGCTTCCTTACATAGCTGCATTAAACTGAAGGTAGGACTATGGACCTGTGAGAAGGACTCCCTTAAAAGCATTTGAAAAAGGAAGATGATGGTGGTGGAAATGAAGATTAAAAAATTGCATGAAAACAAAGCTTTACGTGTCAGAGGAAGGGAATTGCCTTCGTGGTGGGGAGTTGGGAGTAGGCACCTTTCATCATGGATTCACTCTGGCATTTGTTTCCATTCCCTGACAACCTGCAGATGACTTTATCTTTTCTTGGGTATTTCCTTGTTTGCTTTGCTTCTGTTTTGGAATAACCCTCCCAGGTCAGAAGGAGCATGCTAATCTTTGTTCTAGAGTTTATTCACAGCCTATCCCAAACTTTGCGTGTGATCAAGGACACAGTTTATAATCTGTTCCTGGAATTGTTGAGAATCTTCAGGTAGGTTTTTAAGTAGGCATCTAAGCCTTGGTTTCTGGTGCAGGGACACAGGATCAGACCAATGACCATAGTATTGATAGCCTGGAATTAAAGGATTTGGCTCAGTGGTCAACAGAATGCATGCTCTGCCAGCAACTGTCTTGAGTGTTAATTGGGCATATTACCTAGCCTCTCTGAGGCTCAGTTTCCCTATTTGTACTTGCTGGGATGAGATTTCCTATACTGTATAGTGTTACTAAAGGGAGTTATTGGGATAAATTATACAAAGCACTTAATCCATATATTTAATTAATTCATATATTTATTTCTTTGCAAAAAAGACCAAGAAACTTCAGTTCAGAGAAGGTAATTGACTTTCTCAGATAGAAGCATTTGAATAACCTTTACTTTGTTGGGTAAAGTTTTCTGCTCATGTTTATTTGCAATGCCATTGTCCAGGCTACATGACTAGCTATCAGAGAGGCATCTTGAAATAAAAGTTTTTGAGGGCAGATGGAGATAAAGACACATGGTACAGGTGGGCTGATAAAAAGCAGAATAGACAGAGGGGAAGAGATTTAATGATGAGACACTCCCAAGGGAGAGCCATCTATATTTTGGACTCTTTCAAAGATGAGTCTATGTAGTCCATGAGAACCCCTGGCCATATACACTAGAAGAGCAAAGAAAAGCCCCAGTGTTCCTGATCCAAAGCACCTTAGGAAGGGCTGTATGTGTGTGTATGTTGTATATGTGTTTTTATGCACAGGCCTGTGCATGAGCATGTGTGTGAAACCTCTGGTAACAGAATACATTGTCTGGGCTGTGAAATAAACCATGGAGGAGCTGAGCAGAGTTGCCTTCTATTGCTTCGTACTTTTCTCTGATACCCAACTGGCATGATTTTCTGTAGCTCAGCAGGAGAGCTCGCAGGGCAGGCTTTGAGGATGATAGCAATGCAGCCACCATTTACCAACCAGGTGCTACTTGTCAGGTACTACTTGTCCAATTCATTACCTCCACCCTGACAGCAGCTGTGTGAACTGCCCCCATCTTATGACTTCCCTCTTTACTCAGAGACTTACGATGAAAAAGAGGCCCAGAAAGGTTAAGTGACTTATTCAAACTCATAAAGGTTGAAAGTGGCAGAGTTTGGAGTTCAAACACTTATAGTCTGAATCCAAGACATATGTTCTGTCCACCCAAACTGCTGTCCCATCTCAAATGAAAACAAGACAAATGGCCCATCGAATCCTGCCTTCAGAATCCATCTGGCTCAGATTCGTATCTGTATAAGCACTAGAGTGTCAGGGTGAGTAGTAGGATGAGCCATTCTGGAAAGGGCTAGAGTACCCATGAGATTTGGGTGGTGCTGGGACATGGGCTGGGCTACAGGTGAACTGGTAGTGTCCATGAAGTTAAGAGGATACTATTGCCAGACAGAATAGCAGCAGGCTAAAAGCTAGAGGGCACCTGCCCTTGTCTGTGATTGTTTAACTCCATTGTTCTTTGCCTAGGGGCTCAGAAGTAGGATTCAGATGTCTGCTGCCAGCCATCTTCCAGACCCAACCCCTTAATCTGTTCTAAATCTGCAAAGATCAGTTATTCTCAAAAAGTTTGGTATGAACCAACCAAACCCTTGAAAAATTGTATATGTTTATCTGTTAGAGTACAAAGTTTCTTATATTAGTTAATTTGTCTATTTGAGATTTTTTTTATATCAACAGACTTCATCTACTGACTTTGTTGTAATCACTTTTGCTTTTTTCCACCTCTTTTCTTTCCCTTTCCTGTACTCAATTTGTGTCAGTTCTTTTTTTCCTGAGATTTCTAGTGTTTACATTTATATCTTTCAATATAATTACCCTATTCCTATTTGATTTATCAGATTTAAATGATATGTTTTGACTTCAGCCTAGAAAAGCTGACAAAATCTGCATCCTTCATTCACCTTCCACCTTTGTCTTCTCCATTTCCCTCCAATTTTTGTTAGTAATATTATTACTATATTATCATTGCAAATAACATGTAACTCTAAATGTCATCCCTGTAGTTTTAAGTCTTAGCTTTTGAGTGAAATGGATCAATGCCCATCATCAGTCCTTTTACCATACTTGGCTCTTGTCATCCCTCAGCTGGTTGAAATTTGATCTCTAGTAGTTTCTCCAAGAAAAGGCTCACTGGAGTTAATTCCTTGAGTTCTGCAACATTTGGAATATGTTTGCCTGTTGCTGCTATCTTTAAACAAAAGTAAGACTGGATATAAAAGTCTTGGGTCACACTTTCTCTGAGGACTTTATTAGCACGTTCCCATGGTCTTCTTTCATTTGGTGTTGTTGAGGCAAAGTTTGAAGCATCATAATTTTTCTTAACTTTAAGGTGACCGGAACTTTCGCTGAGCTGCTGAAAGCATCCTTTATTTTAGAAGTGTAATATCTAGAGTATGTCTTAGTGTTGGCCATTTTGTAACACTTTTCTCTATGGATATAGTGGGCCCCTTCAATCTATAGGTTCGTTCTTTTTTTTTTTTTTTTGATGGAAAATTTTCTAAAAATAAGTCTTGAATATTTTGGTTTCCAGTTACTTGGTTCTCTCCTTCAGAGAAAATCTATCAATTATGTATATGTTAGATTATTATTATCTGTCTCTGATATAATTTTTTCTTGAATCCTTTAAAATTTTGTCTCTTTAGTCATTTTTGCAATCTTGCCCTACTTGTCTCTTTCTGTGTTTCACGAAAATCTTTTCTTCTTTGTGCCACTTTTAATATAGACTTCATATTCGTGATGGCTTATTATATTATTCATGTATTTTCTAAGCCCTGTTACCTCCTGGTTTGCCTTCTTCCGTTACAACTCATTACGTATTTTGGCTGAAACTTTGTAGCTCGACTTTGAGTTCTTCTGTTTTTTTTTAAAGTTGAAAATTTAAAAAAATTAAATTATTTTTAATTGTGGTAAAATATACACAACATAAAATTTACCATATTAATCATTTTTAAATGTACAGTTTAATAGTGTTATGTACATTCACATTGTTGTGAACCAATCTCCAGAACTCTTCATTTTGCAAAACTGAAGCTCTATATCCATTAAACAACAACTCCCATTCACCCTTACTAAAGTCCCTGGCAACCACCCATTTATTTTCTGTCTCTGTGAATTTGAGTACTCTATGTACCTCAAAGAAGTTGAATCCTACAATGTTTATCTTTTTGAAACTGGCTTATTTCACTCAGCATAATGTCCTCAAGGGTCATCCATGTTGTAGCATGTGTCAGAATTTTCTTACTTTTTAAGGCTGAATAATATTCCATTTTATGTATATACTACATTTTGCTTATCCATTCATCCGTTTGTGTATACTTGGATTGCTTCTGCTTTTTTGCTATTATGTATAATGTTGCTATGAAGCATACAAATATCTCTTTGAGAGCCTGCTTTCCATTCTTTTGAGTATATACCCAGGCGTGGAATTGCTGGATCAGAGGGTAATTTTATTTTTAATTTTTGCAGGAACTATCGTGTTATTTCCCACAATAGCTGCACCATTTTGCATATCCACCAGCAATGCACCAATTTCTCCACATCCTCACCAACACTTGTTATTTTCTGGGTTTTTTTTTTTTTTTTTTATAGTAACCATCCTAATGTGCGAGAAATGCTATCTCATTGTGGCTTTGATTTGCATTTCCCTAATGATTAGTCATGTTCAGCATTTTTCTTGTGCTGATTGTCCATTTGCATATCTTTTTTGGAAAAATTCTATGCAAGCTTTTTGCTCATTTTATCTGTGTTAGTTTTTTTGTATTAGGCCATCTTTGAATGAAACAAGTTCTTTATGAATCTATATCTTTTTATCATTAGGTTTGGATGAGAAAAGGCCTTACAATGCAGGGTTATACGCACCTGAAAGGGAATGAGTTATTTTAGCTTTTAGTTATCCTTACACAAAAGTAATTGTCAGTGCCAGCTTGTTTATAATCGACAATCACTCTGTCTCCCATTTATATCATTAACAGAACAGCTTCCTGCAAATTCTGTGTGTTTCCTCTTTGAGCCCCTTTCCCCTGCATCACTCCCGCTGACAGATTGCTGATCCCCTCATGTTGCTCGAAATGAGAGTGTTTTCTCCCTGGAGCGCACCATCTTGTTTGGACAACTGTGCTCTGACAGTTTTGTCTGAGATCTGTTATCTGCTGATGTCCTCGTGAACTCCTTTGAAAAGATTTCATAGCCCTTTCTATTTTATCATGGCTCAGAGTTTCAAAAGTCTTCTAGTTTGTTGCAGGTGAAATTTGGTGCTCTGTTTCTCGTTCTCCTTGATGTTGGCATGACTTCCTAGAGAAAAAGGAGGCAGGACCTTACAATGAAAGGTCCAGGGGACTGTATTCATTTCATTTCTCTTCCTCTTTCCTTTTTTGAGCAGTTGACAGCTTCCCAGTTTCCTAAGACCCAGAATGGAGCACTGAAAGAAGAAAAACTACATGGAAGAAAATTACAGAGAAGAGCGGTTGTAGAGTGGACTTCTGTCTGTATCACTTACTAGCCATGTGTCCCTGGGTACGAAACTTAGCTTTATGTGCCTTAGTTTTCTTCAATTGTAAAATGGTAGTAATAGCAATAGCCAAAGTTTTATCATGGCTCAGAGTTTCAAAAGTCTTCTAGTTTGTTGCAGGTGAAATTTGGTGCTCTGTTTCTCGTTCTCCTTGATGTTGGCATGACTTCCTAGAGAAAAAGGAGGCAGGACCTTACAGTGAAAGGTCCAGGGGACTGTAATCATAATCTATGAGAGGCACTGTTCTAAGAGCATTACATGTATTAACTCATTTAAATGTCTCCTGTATCATCCTCAGTTTACAGATGAAGAAACTGAGGCAAAAAGTTGTTGAATAAATAGCAGAGCTGGTATTCAAACCTCAGTCATCTGTTTTCAGAGCCTGTGCTCATCCTCTATACAATAATCCCCGTGGTGTTCAGTACTTGCTTCTTAGGGCTGTTGAGATGATTAAAACAATAATTTACGTCAAACACCAAGACCAGTGCTGCTAGAGTTTGGATGTTTGTGCTCTCCAAACCTCAGGTTGAAGTTTGATCCCCAGTGGGGGATCTGATGGGAGGTGTTTAGGTCATAGGGGCAGGTCCCCCATGAATGGATTAATGCTCTCCCACAGGGGTAGTTTGCACTCTATTAGTTCCTGTGAGAGCTGGTTGTTAAAAAGAGGCTGACATCTCCACCCCTCCTTGTTGCTTCTCTCCTTCTATGATCACTGCTTTCGCTGGTTCCCATTCACCTTCTGCCATGAGTGGAAGCAGCCTGAGGCCCTCACGAGATGCAGGTGTTGGTGTTCAATCTTAAACTTTCTATCCATCAGACTCATAAGCCAAGTAAACTTTTTTTCTTTATAAATTACCCAGTCTCAAGTATTCTGTTATAGCAACACAAAATGAACTAAGATAAGTACATATGGTAAACAAGAAGTTTCTCTTTTTTTTCCTCCCTAAGTCTCCTCTTCTTATTTCTGGTACTTCTCCCCCTTTTTGTTCTATATTCATATCTTTGGGCAATGAAATAGGGGAAAATGATGGTTTTACATTTTTTTGTTTGACAAATTAAAAATGTCTAAAGTAGCTCCAAACATTTGAAAACACTTCTTTCTTCTGATGAAAAGTTTAAAATGTTGCCATTTGTATTAGAGATAAACTAGAAATTAGAAAATGAAAAGACAACTATCTTTTGGTTTTTATACCAGTTTCTAAAAATGTCTTAATATCTTCAGGAGCTAAAGGTGGGGTGGAAGGAAAGGAATCTATCACTGATGACATTTGGAAGCAGCCATTGAAGCTGTCTGAAGGCCTGGATCTTTGATCCCTTTGAGACAGTTTGTGAGTGAAAGGAGAAAGATGAAGAGTGGTGTTGGGCATCCAGACTATGCTCTGGAATAGTCTAGAATATGAAGTCTACTTACTTCATGATAGTCTCTGCCTCTGGGTTCTAGTATCAGAATTGATCATAAAGTGGGGAGTGAGTGGCCAACAGTTGTCAATCAGTTTCCCTGCCCTTCATGTTTTTCTCCATGTGATTGCTTCACTCTCACTCTGCAGACTTTTTCTTACAGAGGAAGGCACAAATGGGAAAATAGATTCATTGGTTTGCTTTTATATAAATTTCCTTTTAAGCACCAAGAAAGAGATTGAAGAGAAAAGGGAGAGATAGATAGATATGTAGAGAAAGAGAGTGAGACCAACTGGTCTCTGAACCCTAATTCTACGTTTCCTGCTGGACAATTGGATTGGTTTATTTTTGGTAAGGTGTCTACATGGGTAAAATCAAAGGTGGCCAGGTTGATGACATACTTGGTTAGGATATAGACCCTCTGAAAAGGGGGAATTGAATGGAGAAGAAAATGATTTGTGGAGAGAATGACTGGCATCTCTTGGCCATTAAATTACTGTATCAGGTCCCAATTCTGATAACTGGGACCATGATGTGCTAATGCACTCTGAACTCCAGACAGTGACGGGGGAAACCAACATCTGTCATCCTGCCTCCAGTTTCCAAGCCAGTCTCCAGGAGCTGGTCTGGATTCCAGGGGTTCAGGTCCATTTGCTGCCAGCCTAATATGAACTGTTTGCCTTGGCAATAGGTTCCTCTTGTTGGTTCCTGTGGCCTCTTCCAAACAGGGGCTTCCTTGACATGTTAACTTGCTCCTATCTCTGCCAGTCAATTTCTCCTCTGAGTGCATTTCCCTAGCAGCAGGGAACCCTCTGTCAGACTTCAGCCAAAGTCACTGAAAAATCCTGTTCTGGAAGTAGAGGAGAGGCACTAGCCCTCCCTGCCACTCACATCTACTGCTTTCCAAATCATCCCAATCTATTTGTTAAAAGAGAACCAAACAATCTCAGGGGACATTTCATCCCTAAAAAGTTCTCCAAGGAAAGTTCAAAGATTGTCTGTTGTTTAGAGATCAATGAAAAAGAGATGGAATTTAAATATTAAGAAGAACGCTCTTGCCTTCAGGTAAAGCTGACATTTGCATAATAATGAGAATGACTAGCCAGATGGAATTGAGAATCTGACTGGAATTTCAAATCCTGGTAAGGGAAGATTCATTTGCCTGAAATGGCAAAGGGAAATATGCTAATCAGGGGTTTACTGCTGTCCATCACGTTCAACAGATTCTGAGACAAAGAAATAGAGAGTTCACAAGTAGGAGGTGATGCAACTTGACATTAAACTTAATTTGGTTTGTTTTCCCATCAGCCCCTGACAGATGTGCAATTGTGGAATTCTTTAAAGGGGGTGGGGGAGAATGATTCCCTTCTGTCAGAACTGTCTGACACTGTCATCACCAGTGCTGTCATTGTCATTATTGTTATTGTGTTAGAAAGAACAGGAGGGAGGGAAAGGGAACCCAGAGTATGACCTGAATCATTACTGGGAAATAATGGGAACATCTTCAAAGAAAAGTAAAAGGGGGAGGAAAATAAGGATGCCAAATACACAATTTTGTGTCTGGATGGTTAAGAAAGGGGAGCATTAGTATCTGAGTGATAGAATCAATAATTTAGAAGACATTTTACCTTAGAAATTGAGTTCTTTGAAGGAGACAAGGTTATGTTATCTTGACCCAGACTTGACCTTGAATTCTCTTATTTTGGTGCAACAGAAGCCATTCTGGGGGAGGATGGAGGAAAGTTGTAGTTGGGAAAATTCTAAGATGACCCTATAAGTTTCTTCCTTGGTGTTAAGCCTTATATAGTCCTCTTCTTTTGGGTATAGGCAGAACATGTGGCTGTCTTCGAACAGAATCATTCCCATGATTATCTCATATTATATGGAAAAGGTGAAGGGATTTTGCAAATATAATTAAGGTCCCTCATCAATTGACTTTGACGGAGATTGTTGCGGGTGAGCCTGACAAAATTGGGCCAGCCCTTCAAAAGAGGGCTTAGGTCTTCTTTGAATTCAGAGACTCCGAGCAACACAGACTTTATCCCTTTGTTGCTTATGTTGAAGAAGCAAGATGTCATGAGTTCTACGGCCACAGGGAAACAATTGTCAACAACCCATGGGAGCTTTCAATAGAAATCTTCCATTCTTGAGCTCTCAGATGAGACCACAGTCGAAGGGAACATCTTGATTTCAGCCTTGTGAGACCCTGATCAGAGTACCCAGCTAAACCATGCTTGCACTACTGAACCACAAAAACTATGAGGTAAGAAATGGGTGTCATTTAAAGCCACTGAGTTTGGGGTAATTTGTTACATAGCAATAGAAAAATAATATAGACGTTTAGTTTTAAAGAAAGTCAATTGGAACAATGCTATGTGCAATAGCATTTCCAGTGGGAGGGGCAAGGCAATGATTGTTAACAATGATGGTGTCTTCTACACACTTCTGCAGCCAGTTAGATGTTAATCTAGTCTCTTCTTAACTGTTTGAGGATGCTTCCATCAGGACAGATGTCTAGTGTGGTCTAATCTGTGATCTCCAAATTACCACCTGTTCAGCCAGGCTTCTTTATCTTCTCAGTGGAACAAGTCAAACGGTGTGATTCATCCAAGACCATACTCTTAAAAGTCTTAAAGCAATGACTAAACTCATGTTAGGGTGGCATCCATATTTTTCTTCTTAAGCACTCTGCCTCTTGTTACTCAACTTTAGTTCAGTTCAATTAAAAATAATATTTGTTGAGCATTTACTATATTAAAGACTTCCTATTGGGGTGGAAGTGGGGGTCTTATTAATGATGATAAAGTGGAGCAGAGAATCAAGGTCAAGCATCTCCTGCAGAAATTTCCAAATTTCTATAATAAATGGCCATTTATTCTCGTGGCTATTACAAAGGGCAGATTGTTAAGTGTTATAATGGATAACAAAAATGTTGTGGCTCCACTATTTTCTGGTTGCATGACCTTAGGAAAATTACCTATTTGAGTTTCATCTGAAAAATGGGGTCAACAATGATTTAATAACACAGTTTTGAGAACTAAATAAGCAAAATTACATGCCATACATGGCATAGAGTAAGCTCTCAATATATGTTACTATTATAATATTGTTGATGAGGGAAGTTAATTGGGGAAGGCTTCCTATAGGAAACAACCTTTTAAATTAAGCCTAAAACTATTGCTAGGTGTTTGATGGGGAAGACTTGGGGAAATTCCAAGCAGAAGGACCATCAGTGACCAAAGACTCAGAGGTGGGAAGTGGATGATGAGTTGGGTGGACAGTGGCTTCCTGCAGTCTTTGTATCACATCTTCCTTCTCTCCCTCTGAGTAACTTGACAGCCTGTTTCTTTCAGATCAGAGCTTGACAGACCTTCCTAAGATTTCAGAACGGCATAATTTCTGGCTTCCAAGTCCTCACTAATTTTTTTCTCTCTGACCATAACTGGGATTCGAGCTCTGACACTCAGGGGAATAAGGATAATATGTGGCTGGTCCACACTTTCAGACTGGTACAGCCTTGTCCCAGAGCAGGGCTTTGTTAGACAGCAAACTAAAGAGTTTGTGGGCTCCAGCTCCTTGAACTTTTGGGGAAAAGGAAAGTGCACAGCGAAAAAGAGCCCACTAGTGATTAATTTCAGTTAAAAAAAATCTTATGTAGCTTTGCAAAACAACGTGTGGCAGTGCAGGTTTCTTTCCCTGTTCTCCCCTTCTTTTCTCGTAATTCTTGGAAGACAAGGAAAAGAGACAGAGACTCACAGTAATACACCCAAATCATACTAAGGAAAGAGTCAACATTGCCACGAGGAAGAGCTTGTAGGCTCCACTTTGAAGACACTGAAAACTTTAAGCCTCTGATTTCAAATGGCAGTAGGCACTTACAGGTGGCTTATTAGGGTGGAACCAAGACCCTGGGGTAAGGACAAAGGGCCAGAGAGTAGAAATGGAAACAAGAAGGAGAAGGGAGATTAGAGAGAAGAGGAGTTCTTGGGTGCTCATACAAGGTAGATTGTATGTGGGATGAAGGGCAAATTGATGGCAAAATGGAGCAAAGATTTTCTCATCTCCTGAATCCTGGGATTCTTTATGACTACCTCTGCCCCAGTGAGAATTGTACCTGTGTGGCCTTCCTGCACTGCCCACAAAACTCTGCGGTTAATTTGGGGAGTGGGTGTTGAAATTGCATGAGACTGTTGCATGTGACACAGTACTCAGCCTCTTCAAAAGAATAAAAACATTCTTGAGTGAATGGGAAAAATGGCAGCTCCCTATTTCCTAGAATCAGTTCTGCCTGGAGTCTCAATGCTGGGGAGCACTGCTAAACTGCTTCACCACAAAGTCTAAGACCTTAGAATCATCTTGGTGCTCACTGGGGCTCATGTTATTGCTGGTTTTGTCTGCTGAACATTTCCTGGTATTTGCTTCAAAAATTATACTTAGAAAATTTGCTACTTGGGAACAATATACACAGGACTCAGAGTATTGAGGCTTGAATGCTGATCCTTGGGGCACAGTGGGTGCATACTAGTTAACCCCTCAATACTCAGGTTGCTTGTTTTTCTACAGGGATGTGTCTCAATCTCTTCCTTCAGAGCACTTATCGCAATTTATAACTTGGTTGTTTATTGCCGGTCTTCTCCAGGCTGTGAGTTGCTTGGGAGCTGGGCTCGTGTGTCTGTCTGTCTAGTCTGCTGCTTTATCCTCACAGTCTAGCACAGTGCTTGGTACTCTCGATGCATACTGTGCTTCCCATGAGGTTGCTGGTTTGTGTTCAGTATGATTCAGATGAGAGGAAAAAGGGCTCTCTGTGTGCTTGCATTGACACTGCTCTTCTCACTAGGCATGGCTGGTCTTGTGTACCTCCCCACCCTCTGCTCCTCTACCCTTTCACAGATGGTTTTACTGCCCTTCCTGCAGTTTGCTACACGGGCGGCCGTGTCATTGGAGAGCTAGAGGCTGGTAATTACTTTAATGCTCACTCTTGTTCTTCCTCTTTGGTAGGAGGCACAGGGTGGCTTATCTGTTCATCAAAGGGGGAGAGAAGGGCTCCCAGCAGTTGAAGTGGGGCAGGAGCAGAGGGGATACCCGCCTTTGATCCTTCAACAAGAGACGAGTGCTGGGGAATTCTTCAGCTGGAGCACCATGGCCTAGTGTTGCTCAGATCGGACAGTTTATGTAGCATCTACCAGCAAAAGAAATACCGTCTTCCTCTCCCACCGATGACCTGTAAATTTCCTTTGTGGGCTTCAGTTGTGACTCAGTGAATATATCTTAGACTTAACCAACATTTTCCTAGCCCTAATATATTTGGGCACATGTTAGTCACATGTAGATTGAAACCTGAAGTAGCTCTCCCATTGGACATCTAAAATATACTGGGTCTTCAATAGTACCTTGGTGGTCCCAGGAACCAGACCAGTGGAGAAGCAGGGACCTCAGACCCAGGTCTTCCTACGCAAGAGCTCTTTGATGAATAGATAAAACATAGTGTCTGCTTGGAGGTTGCACTGATGGTCATGGCTGTGTATGTATTTGGGTATCAGTTTTGCTGGGGGACAGACACTGTCCCAGCGATGTGTTGGTGGCCTGAGCCACTTTTTTCCCCTCTGAGTGTAATGCCACTTGTCATTTATAATTGAACTGTCACTTCACAACTAATAAAGTCATTCTGACCAGCAAGAGTCTATTGAAGAAGTACTCTTCCCTACAGAACACCACACTGGCACTGAGCCATTTGTCATCATTGTTGTCATTGTCTTCCTGTGGTTATGCTCATTATTAATAATGATGATCATGATCATTAGGCCTAGGAAGAAAATAATGATAAAATGGCTCTAATTAAGCATTATAAATACAACATGTTCTTATCATTATGTTGTCTAGTATTAATTATAATCATTATACTCACTATAACAATATGAACTTCTGCTTGAGTTTGTCTTCTATGTGATCAAAGCATTTAAAGACATGATCTTGTTAGCTTTCATGACATTCTGTCGAAGGGAGAGCAAGTTTCAAATTGTAGCTCTGTGCGCTAGAGTAAGTATGGACTGAAGGGGATGTCACAAAGATCTCCAGAAACCCAAAACAAAATGCAGCAAAGTAAATAGTGGGTAGACACTTAATGCGGAGGTGTGTTTGATGTGGCACAAAGTCTAAAATGAAAATAATTTCAGAAAGTTAAATTCTCTTATTTTCATGTTGTATTTTGTCTCTGTCATTTCCCAGTTGTGTGACCTTAGGAAATTTGCTTTGCCTCTCTGAGCACAGTGATTAATAGCGCTTTATTCTCCTATTGCAATTAGAGACAGTGCATATGTTCTGTTCCCCCTCCCACTTTCAGTTTAATGAAATAACTCAATGTAGCCTGAAGTAAGGTCTCAGGCTGTGAACTCCTAGGAGAGATCGAGTATTCGCTCTAGCGCTTGGCATGGAGTGTGGCACATGGTTGGTTTGTGCTTAGTGAATGCCAGTTGAATGATTAAAGATAGATGATAAAATGAGATTGCTTTATGTAATTTATAGCTAGGAGAGATTGTAAGTAGATTTATTAATTTCTGGTACATACTTAAGCTTCTAAGATGCCTGAAGTCAGAGCTGGTCTGCCATTTACCACAGTCAACGGCCAGCCTTGGGCTCGGACTCCTCTGCTCCCCTCAATCCCTCCTACACTGGGGACCCAGAAAGGCAGCTTGTGGGGGCAGAGGAGGTCTCTGGGCTGCTAACACAGCTGTGAAGTTGGCCTGTTAATTCCCCCCATCACACTGTGAGCCCGACAAGCTGTGCCTCTGCTTATCACCTGCCTCCCCTCATTGTGTCTGCAACTCTCCCTTTAGGGACTGCCTGTCCCCTTCAAGACCATCCTTGACCCCAGGCTCACTCTCTAACTTGACTCTTCCCCAAGATGAACATCACAGTCTGTGACTTGGACCTGAGCTCTGAGGATCTCCTATTTGAGGAACCCTGAAGTTGTCTAAAAAAACGGTCTCCTTGATATTCCAGTGTCCTCTTGTTCTGTGTGATTCACACTCTAATTTGCATCTTGGAGGGATTTGCTGACAAAAGTAAGCTCAGTTTTTTTCTCAACTATTAGAAAGTCCTCATTAGCAGAGAACAAATTAATAAACTCTTAGCTGCCTTTAAAAATACTAATCACAAATACTTAACACGCCGCTATCTGGATTTTAATGCCTTCAATCTCATTTATTTTTATCAAGCCAACTAGCAACTTCCTAGAATTGTGACATTCAAAGTACACTTCCACACATGGCAATAAGTCCCATGCAATTGTCCATGCTCTTGTTTCCCCCTTCAACAGTGATCTCTGAGGCCATGTGTTCAACATAGATTCTCTTAGAGGAGAAGCTGAGTACTACATGAGGCTCTGCTGTGAGAAATAACCTGTTATCTTAGGCCACTGAGATCTGGGTTTGTTTGTTACAGCAGCTACTTAGTTCCCCTGACTACTGTGGAAACTGACGGAGAAATTCCTGAAAGGCGGGACGCCCATGAGATGGGAATTCAAGGGAGGGAGACATCACACACTTGGTAGGGCCCTACTTTTGTAGCTTCTGTCTTCAGTCTTGCATATTCTCTTTCCGAATAATCCCAAACATTTGTCTAGAGCAGGCGTCCTCAAACTACAGCCTGTGGGCCACATCGGGTGTTTTTGCCCATTTGTTTTTTTATTTCAAAATAAGATAGGTGCAGTGTGCATAGGTTTTTTTTAAAACTGTAGTCTGGCCCTGCAATGGTCTGAGGGACAGTGAACTGGCCCCCTGTTTAAAAAGTTTGAGGACCCCTGGTCTAGAGGTTCACAACTTGCATTGACTGCCTGATATGTCCCTAGCAGATGAAAAACAGAGGAGAACGAGGTCCCAGGAGGATCAGAGTCAGGCATGGCACACTGTTCACCAGTTTTTCTGCTGTGCCTCCATCCCACCCATATATGGTCACGCTTCAGCTTCTCCGTAAGGTACTTCACCATTGATCATGTCCTTGATCTCTGCCTGTGGGGCTGGGCAGAGGTATGGCGGCTCAGGGCGCAGAGCACAAGTGGGAGATGGCCGTAATTTCAGGCTAACGAACGCTCTGCACGCTCCTTTCCTGGTTGCCAGCGCTCGGCTTTGTGTGCTGGAAACATCTTGAACAAAATGTCACGGAGAGCATCTCAGCAGTGTCCCGCTGACTGAGGACCTGGGGCTGCCGGAGCTGCCATCTGCCTGTAGCCTCTCTGAGGTAATTATGTCAGAGTCTCTCAAGGCCTGGAACAAGGGAGATGTCAAATGCACTTTCCTTCCTCCAGGAAGGTAATTTTCATTTTCTCAGCTCATTTGGAGCTGCACACCGCTGTTGTCTCCAGGTGTGAGAGAGGCGCAGGGAGTGAAGGGGGGGGTGTATCTGGAGAGAAGAAAGGAAAGGGGGTGCAGTGGGAGGAGAAGGCAAGGTAGGACGGGAGGAGGGGGAAGAGGGAGGGAGGCGCTCAACTGCCACTGAGCCTGGAGAGGGGCACATATGCTATTTTTGGCAACTTTTAATTAAACGATAGGCTGGAGAAATTCCATTATTATTACTGCTCAGCCTTCTGACTGTAGTGGCTTAATGTCTTCTTTATTAGTGTAATAGTCTGAAAGCATTTTCTTTCTTCTTTGATTGCTAATTTGCATTAGGAAAATAAAATGTGTCTGATAGGTCTTGGAATGAAGGTATTTCCAAAATTTGCTGAAGACAGAGTTTTTATTCTTTCTCCCTCTGCCCCTCGTCCTATTGCTTTTTCTTTGGGGTGGGAGGAAAGGTAGGTGCATTTCTAAAATGAAGGATGGTTAATGAGATTCTCGTTTGGCAAGAGAAGTACAAAGCAAGTCCTCATAGGACACATTTTTTAAAAAATGTAGGGGCTCCTCCCAGTCACCTTTTTTGGGTCATCTTTCCTAGGATCTGTGTCTTATGGGCTTGTCTGACTTTGGGCAGCATTCGGGGCCCCTCTGGAAGAAGGAGGGACAGCAGCATCCTTCTCTTTACTTATGAAATTTTTATAACAAAAGGCTAGTGACCAACACCACAAGGTCACTAGGGGGCTGAGCAGCTCTCTAGGTGCCCTTGGGTCTGGTAACCAAAGGCTTGTAGACAGTGAAAAATGTACCTCGAAACATTATTTCCATCATTTTCACAGCAAGTCTGCACATTAGGTTTTATTTTTATCATTTTACATTTGAAGAAATCGAATTGTGTAAAGGAAAAATGATTTACCGAGGGTTGCCTGGTAAGTAGGCTGATGAACTGTCTGTCCCTACTTTCTTGGGGCTGAGGAAGTTCCTGGGACATAGGAGTTTCTGTTTTAAGATGAAGATAGTCCTGGGAAAAGTGGGAGGAGTTTGTCATGGTACTAGTAAGTTCAGTTCTGAATCTTCAGTTCCAAGGACAGGATACTTTCTTGTTCCCCACAGCTGCCCCTGGCATATACACTGTTTTGATTGCTGTGTTAATTGGCTCTACTTAGTCATTTATTACTTTGCACACGCACACTGGCTACCCCACCAGTGGATTTAGAGCTATACAAGAGAATGAGCAAACCAAATATTAGAAATATTGGCTTGTGCCTTTTGAAATATTGCCTTTGAGAAGTTGCTTAGTTCACTGCTCAAAATGTGTTTGGAAACTCTAAATGTTGGGATTTGTCACTAGATCCAGTTTTCAGGGCCGTTCAGGAGACAAAGTCTCATGACTTAATTTTGCAGCTATCTTTTGTAGCAAAATTACCTTGTAGTAATTTGTCTCTTGTTTCACCACTCTCACTCTTCTAGTTTTGGCCAGAAAAGAATTTCTTGCTTACCTTTCTCTATTATATTATATGTGAATATTTCTGTATGTAAACTTGTTTTAGTAGTTATGTATCTATAATGGTAGAAAACTTGGTTGATTTTAAGTGTTCAGTGACCACCAATGTGGTTTAATAAGGAACCCATTGAATATCCATGTAATAATATAATATAATAAGTAACCCATTGAATACCGAGGACACTAGATACTAGTATAGTGTAACATTTGAAAGAACATTATTCACATATAATGTAAAATTGGCAAGGATTCAGAATTTGGTTAATAAAAAGTAAGCATTGTTGTTGTACCATAAATGAAACCCCAAGGAGGTCTTAGAAAAAACGTTTAGCAGGATGTAGGGAGTAGAACCATAATTACAGGACATATATTCTGGCAGTGAACTAGAAATTGATTGTTTATTGAGAAAAAGCCAGCAGATAATATCAATTCCTCTTTAAATTAGTAGAAATATTACAAAAGCCTATGAAAGAAAGCTAAAAAAATAAGGATCATCAAACACTTTTCCCCCTCAAGAACATTTCGCCTTTTATCACTTTATAGATTTACATTTCTTGGAAGCACATAATCTAAGCAGTAGATTGAGTGAATTACAAGTTTTTTAAAGTCACAAATGGCCAAGAATTGGCAATTTTACATGGTTTAACCTAATATTACTATTTCTATCTTGCTGAGGAAGAAATGGAATTTATAGCTGATACAGTGAGTTATTAGAGAAATAAGAAAGAGGGCTATCAAAGCTTTGTGATCCCCAATACTGTTTTTTCTTTTGTGTAGCTACAGACCCAGTGGCTGTCACAGAGAAGAATGTGTGTGGTGACTTTGAAAAAATGGCCACAAGCTTGTTGACATCCTTTCCATGAAGAGGTGAAGTCTATGTCCTCACTCTTTGAATCTAGATAGGCTTGTGGCTATTTGACCAATGGAGTATGGTGGAAGTGATGCTATGCGAGTCTAAGGCTAAGTCGTAAATATGCCATGCAGTTTTTGCCTGGTTCTCTTGGAATGCTCATTCTTGTGACAGTCCCCTGTGAATTCCCAGTCACTGCACCATGATCTGAGAAGTTCAAGCCACATGGAGGGGCCTCATGTCAGTGCTTCCAGACAGTATTGCTGGAGCCTAGACTTTGAGCCCAAACACCAGACATATGAATGAAGGAGCCTCTAGCTGTGTCACCCCCCAGCTGTTTGAATCTTCCCAGCTGAGATGCCAGACACCACGAGCAGGGACAAGACATTTCTGCTATGTTCTGTTCAAATTCCTGACCCACAGTAACTATGAGCATAATAAAATGGTAGTTGTTTTTAGGCCACTAAATTTGTGGTGGTCTGTGATAAAGCAGTAAATAACTGGAACAATGTGGAAAGAATGCATACTTCTTGTCTAGAAGGTTGGCCTTCATTCTCAGTTACAAAACTAATATAGACACCTGAAAGTCATCTGGGTTCCAGCCCGCTGCTCCTCCTGCCCCAGAAAGCTCATGCCTGCTGTTGGCTGTGCAGGAACATAAACCATGGGTATGGAGGTGACACTCCCCCTAATTGGCTGGTTGATCTGAGAAGCCTGAGGAGGGCCTCTGCTTAGTGTGGGAATCTCAGCCCAAAGACACTCAGGTTTGTCAGAAATACCCTTTGCTCTTAATTCTGGATGCTGCTGGAATACCAAAATATTCCTCACATGTGCATATATTTAATTTAAAAATAACTTTTAAGATGTTTTTTTAAAGGAGAAATGCATATTCATTATAGCATGAACTCAAAATACAGACAAGCCAAAAGAAGAAAACAAAAGGCATCTACAATCCCATCTAATGACAAGTGCTGTTAACACCTTTCTAACTTCCTTCATTGAGCATAAATCATGTGACTCATTTGTATACAATATAATGCAATACATGAGAAGTTCAAGCCACATGGAGGGGCCTCATGTCAGTGCTTCAAGACAAGACAAGACAAACTTCATTAATATATAATATACAAAGTTATAACAAACTTCATTAATATATAATATACATTTTAACATAATGAGATTAAACAATCCATATTATTCTATAACTTTTTTTACTACAATATTGTTGCATTGTTCCATGGCTTGATATAAAGCCCTAATTTATTTATCTACAATGATTGCATAAGATTCATGGTATGATTGCACTGTAATTTATTCCTTTCCCTGTTGATATTTAGGTTATTAAGTGTGGAATGTCCAATTTCCTTAACTATTAAGTTTGACAGGTGTTATCTCTGAATTTTACATTGACACTTCTTTTTTTTTTTTATTGTGAAGGTACATCCTCATTCTTTCAAACTTAATTTTTGGCTTGAGATTATCATTCAAAATTTTTTAGAGCAATTTTTGTGAAACCATGGCTAAGTAAAAAAATTCCTGTTATTTTTGAATATGAGTTCCATCGTGGAATCAATGCAGCACAGACAGCTCAAAATATCAACAAAGTGATTGGGAAGGATGTGGCTAATGAACACACAGTATGTTGATGGTTTGAGAAGTTCCATTCTAGTGATTTTAATCTTGAACATGAGCTGCATGGGTGACCTGAGACCAAGGTGGATAATGATGAACCAACCGAAAGCTGTACTGGAAGCAAATCCATCTGAACCTATGCATGCATTAGTAGCAAAGTTTGACGTTGCTATTCCAACAATATTGGACCATTTGAAATAAATTGGCAAGGTAAAGAAGCTGGATAGACGGGTACTGCATGAATTAAACAAGCATCGGAAGAGAAATCATTTCGGAGCTTGCCTTTCTTTGCTGTCATGACATAAAGGCTAACCATTTCTACACTGTATTGTTATGTGTTATGAAAAATGGATTCTTTTTGACAATCACAAGCATTCAGCACAATGGATGGATAAAGATGAAGTGACAAAACACAGTCCAAAACTGAATATTAATCAAAAACAGCTAATGGTGTCCGCTTGGTGGTCCAGCACTGGGATTATCCACTACAACTTCAAGAAACCTGGTCAGTCGATTACAGCGGATGTCCACTGCAACCAATTGGATGAAATGATGAGGATGCTTGTGATTAAGCAGCCGAGATTGGTCAATAGAGACAGGCCAATCCTCTTGCAAGACAATGCACAACTACATGTTGCACAAACAATCCTGTTCAAACTACAGAAAATGGACTTGGAAACTGTCATCCACCATATTCACCAGACCTTGCACCCACTGACTACCACTTCTTCCAGGCTTTGAACCACAAAGAAAAAATATTCAATTCTCAACAAGCTGTGAAAAATGCCTTTCACAATTTCATTGCCACTTGCTCTCCAGGCTTCTTTGCTGCTGGAAGGACAGCTACTGCTAAGATGGTAGAACTGTGTTGATAGTTTAGATGCATGTACTTTGATTAATTGTACTGCTTCTTGTTTGTGATGTAATAAACTAAGCTTTTGATTCGAAATTGGATATTTCATATTTAATGACCTAAACCTTTCCTACATCTATTGTACAAATCATGCTGCATCACCTTCTAAAGATAGTGCTTCAGTGATTCAGGGTGGCTGTTGGTTGTTGCAATTTCTTGTCTTTTGCACATTCCAGTAGCATTTCCAATAGGAAATATTTTCCACTTTTTCCTCCCTTTCCCAACACATATATACACACACACATGCAGAAATTCAATGGTAGAACACACACACACACACACACACAAAGAAATTATGCAGAAGGCGGCCATGGGATCTTGAGATTAGATGCTTTCTAGAGGGAGTAGGCATTTGCCTTCTCAGACTTTGTGCAGGGTTGCAACATCTGCTCCTCTGACGAAAGAAATATTTAAAGATGCCGTGGGAAGTAGGTTAGGCCAAACAAGAAAAGTTTTTCTTCCCTCACTGGTTGGATTTGTAAATATATCCCCTATGGTTTTTGCAAATGGAAAATGTCAGCATAAATGTGGAAGAAAAATGGGCTGGTTAGCCCATTGTTTTAGGTTTTCTAAAATTGAGAAAATAAAATGGAGATTTAAAATGGTATCTACATGGATGAAACTTTCTCTCTCTCTTTTAATCTCTCTCTCTTGACTTCAAGTAAAAGGTAAAAAAGGACTCACTTTTTTTGTTAATTTTTTAATTAACTTGCTTTTTGCTGTCTACTGTTAAAATTAGTAGATGATATGCTTTTCCCGACATTCCTTGCTGAAGTAACTTGCAAACTTTTCACAAGACAATAGCAGTGTTGCTCAGAAGTACTTGGAATTTGAGATTTCACTATGAAGGGAGAAAAAGAAGCTGAAAGGCGCTCTCTCCCTTGCTATGGTTTGGACTTCATCTGTTACATTTCTAGCTCCTCAGTGTATCCCATGGCCTGAGGTATTACCCTAGAACTATTTGAGTGCCTGGTCTTTGATGAAAGGGTAAGTGGGGAGGCAGTTAGAGGTTGAGAGGCTAAGCTTAGGTTTTGCTGTCTATCTAGTTAAATTAGAACCCAGTTCCATCACATGCTTGCTTTGAGACCTGGAGTGTTGTTGAACCTCTTTGAACCTAAGTTTCCTATTTTGTATGATGCAGATGGCACAGGGTCAGCTTATTGGGGGACATAGGAGGTAAACATAAAGCCAATGGCACATAATAATAAGCACTTTCCATCTCTGCCTGAGACCACCATTTTGAATGTCATATGTAAGGAACTGGGGAAAATGATATTCACTGAAATCTCCTGAGAAAGCGAAAGATTTCTTTAAACAAAAGCATTTTTGTAAGAGTTTAGAGTATTGTTATGACTCCCTCCTCCTCTGCCCCAAGGAGTCAGGGCACATCCTAAATCTGCTTTGTGTGGGTGATGGATGAGATTCTGTTGATTGTTCTAGAGATACTAAGAGTGCAACCAGGAGATCCTGGGAGGATAGGAGCTCTCTGAAGTAACCCCTCTTCCTGTGCCAGCCCAAGTCTTTAGGAAGCTCCTCCAAATCATGAAATGTACTATTTCGGTGATAGCTTTCTTTTGGAAATTGGTGAAGGGACTGAGGGTACTGTGGAATTAAATACAGCCAGGGATTCAGAGGTAATGGAAGCAGGAGGAAATTAACTTTTGAGCTTGAAGACATTGTGGGAAGGGCTTTTGACTGTTACAGAAAATAGAATTGGGAGTCAGGAGAAGTTTAACTGAGTCTCCACGTGGCAGGCCAACCTGTGGGTGAGTTTTTTTCTTTCAAGGTTGTGTGTCTTTGGGATTAATGTTTCTATTTACATCTTTTTTTGGGTATCGGAGCAATGCTGACTTAGCCAAATTACTGAGAAATAAGACCTTTGAGTCTGACTTTCTGCCTTCCAGATAGGTTAAAGAATCGTTTGGCCTGCTAGCATTTTTATTACCTTGTAAAGTATTTGGTGGCTTTCCCCACAAATCCCAGTGCCTTACGCAGAAATAATATAGTTGGCAGCATGGATAGGACAGAGTTTGATGAAATCTCAAATCAGTGCAAGAAATGTACTTTCCCCCCTCTAGAATATAATCTCTTTCCATTCTGACCCACTTTTTTCTTGGATCTTGAGGCTGTGCTTATCTACATGTCTGAGTTATTATGCATTTTATACTCTACAGTCTTTTCTGCTCAAGGACACAGGCTGTAAGTAAAAAGTTAGAATTAGATTCCAAAGCCTGGGCACAGATTACCCAGAATCTGAGCTATTTAACAGATCATAAGTGGAACTAACTATTAATAGCAAGGGAAATATGGTAATAAATAGAGATGGTCAAATCCTTTGCTTCTTCTTGGGCTTACTACATACAGTCATGCATCACTTAATGACAGGGATAGTTCTGAGAAACGTGGTGTTAGGCAATTTCATCACTGTGTGACCATCATAGAGTGTACTTGCACAAACCTAGATGGTATAGTCTGCTACATACCTATACTACATGGTATAGCCTATTGTTCCTAGGCTACAAACTTGTATGGCATGTTACTGTTATGAATACTATAGGCAATTGTAAAACAATGGTAAGTATTTGTGTATCCAAACATAGAAAAGGTACAGTAAAAATACAGTATTATAATCTTATGGGACCCATATGCAGTTCATTGCTGACCAAAATGTTGTTATGTGGTGTATGACTGTATATTCAATTACTTGCAACTTTTCTGGGTATTAACAACTTTATTATGGTAATTATTAGAACTAAAGAGGGTAAGCTTTGTGCTAGGCCCTGCATTAGATGTCCAAACATAGACTACGCATGTAATGAATCCAAGTACCCCTTAAAAGATTGTAGAAAAAAGGCTTTATTATAAATAACAGTAAAACCCATGCCTTTGAAGTTACAGCTGATAAAAAGGATATAACAAATATTGGACACAGGACAATAAATTATGGCTTGCAATTTAAGAAAAAAGTGGCTGGAATAGTAGTTGGAATTATTCCCTTCAGTAAGATATTACAAGTCCTGCAAATGCTACTGAATGACGAAGCTATTAGACAGAGAAGATTGTATTGAGGAAAAGAAAATGAATACTTTTGAATACCCATTAAGTGCCAGAAACTTCAGTATATATTGTCTTCTTAAATACTCATAATATTATGATATTAGTATTATTATTTTCACAGATGAGGACATTGAAGGTAAGAGAATTTGACTAATCCATATGGCAAGTGAATAAAAATGGTGGATCTAGAATTCAAACCATGTCTGTTTAGCCCCTAAATGTGTTCTCTTTCCATTAGGCATCTATAGAGTTAATGAATTTTATTCAGATGTTTTGTTTCAAAACCAAATAGAAAGGGTAAAACAAAGGATTTATTCACAAGTCAAGAAATGAGAAGTTTCAGCTTCACATTGATCGTCAGTTGGCAAATATCCATCTTCCATCGCTTCTCTTGCTCTTAGAGAAAAGAATACATTCACAAGTGTAGGGAAAAGAATGGGACTTGTCAAGGTGTTTCAGCATAGGATGTTGAGAAGAAAGATAATGAGTTGAAGATATAAGAGAGGGGCTGGCTGACTTCTTGGGGAGGGTTTGCAATATCAGACTGGTGGGCAATCCAAGTCTCTTCTCTTTCTGGGCCCAGAAATGAAACTTGTCAGTAGCCCAGATTTGATGAGCCTCAGGAAACTAACTGATGTTGAGAATAGAGTGTCAATTTGTTAATTTACAAACTATAATTTTATTCCCTATGATCATAATAAAGTTTTTCTTGGTACTAAGATAACAATTATATAGACCGTGTAACCTGAAGGTTTATGAGCAAATAGAGTCATAAGGAATGAAACTGGGTGACCATGTGGGTGTTTTGTCCAGTTCACAGGTGAGAGTACGCCACTTTAGTGACCAGGATAATCTCGTCTGATGCATAACTACTCCAACATTCTTGCTCTTTGGTGCCACTTTTTCTAAACTCCACATAGTTCTTATTCCTTTTCTAAGATTCATTAATTTAATTGTTTAAACTACTGTTATAAAAGTATACACCCTAGTCACCTTTACTGGATCCCCATAAACACTGTGCTGAATATGGCCAACTCAAGTCTGTTAGAGGCTTAGGTCCATTGTCAGTTTCCTCTACGAATATAAATCTCAGATGTCACGCTTATTCCAGTGTCTGACCTTCTTGTGGTCATCATATATCCTAACTATAGGCACATAAAACTCCTCTGAACAGAGCTACTTTATTCTGACCTGGCATTCAGCATTGAAATAGAATTAGTAAAATCATTGGCTAGAGATTAGTTTATAGGGAAAGTAAATTAATATAAGATGAATTTGGGGAACTATTTCTGTAAATAAGAATTCATTACAGAAGAAATAAACTATAGAGGGAGAGACTGACTTTGCATTTTATTTTGGTCAAGAGAAAACACTAGAAGAAATATTTCCTGAGAGAGAAGCTGTGGTTCTGATATACCATTTTCATTAAGTATGGCAATAATTTGCAGACCCCATGTAAATTAAGCATTACTATTTTTAAACATTTAAAATGTTTCTTTTAAATCATCCAAGAGTAATTTGGCATGGTTGGAATTCTTTTTATCTCAATTATGGTTTGTTTTCTTTATGTAATTGACAGATATCTAATAAGCATTTGCTATATACAAGGTCAGTGCTAAGTATTCCTATATACAAGGTCAGTGCTAGTAAACGGAATTAGATGGTTTCTTTATGCAGCACTTGCTTTAAATTCCATGATAAAATACTCACACAGGAAAAAGTAATTTACAACCAAGAGCCATCCATATATGGGTAGCACATTTCATCACTGGGAAAGAATGTCATAATATCTTGGAGGTCAGAGCTGTGCAAAGTAGCATTAACTCAGGTTAGGTAAGGTAATCAGTGTGATTTACCTCCCAGAAGAGGTAGGTTGTTCTCTTCAGGCACGAGTCCTTGCTGGGGTCCTCGTTTCCCAACAGATTCTTATTTCCAATTTGACTGCCTGTGCAGGGTCATTGTTCCGCGCTTACACGGCAGCATAGATGTTTGTGTTCAAGTACTTTCCAGGAGTGCGTTCAGGAATTTATGGCTGTCCAATAATTATTAAAATTATAGCTGAGAAAACAACGCTCAAGATGTATTTCCTAGGGTTGTACAGTTAATTTTTTCTTTTGAAATGCAAATATTTCCTTCTTTATCCAAGAGTGCTATGACTCTGGATTGAATAATAATGGCCCCCTGAAAGATGTGTACTATGTGGTGATTCATGAACCTATGTTGAGGAATATTATAAGAAAGAGCCTTAGGAAACACCTTGTTGAGGTGGAGAGAATGCGCCTCAGAATGTCTTTTATCATATAATGCAAAGCATGGAGAAAAATTAAAATCTATTAAGTGTATTACTTCATCGATATTCTATCCTTGTTCACTGATAACACCTCCAACTTTGCCATTTTAGGGTTATTTGTCCCTTTATGATAGTATGGGTAGGAGAAGAGAGAGTAGTGGAAAGTGAGATCCACCACTATTGTGAGTTAGTCACTATCGGGAGGGGACTTAATCATTAATAAGAAGAGACTTGTTAAGATGGAGAAAATGAGTCTAAATGAAAGTATTTCCACTTTTCAGATGATCGGACTTAATTAGATGAGGTCTACACTGTCCAAAATGGTAGCCACTAGCCACACGTGGCTATTTATGTTTACATTTAAATAATCAAAATTAAATAGAGTTAAAAATCCAGTTCCTCAGTTATGTTAGTGACACTACTACCAGTGTTCAGTAACCACATGTGGCTATCTGGCTAACAATTTGGATAGCACAGAGACACAACATTTCCTTATTGGATAATGTTCTATTGCATAGCACTGGCTGAGGGCATAACAAGGAGGGAATGACCCAAGCAATTAAGTCAATGGTCCATTTTGCAGAACAATGTGTCAGAATGTTTTATACCTTCTTCTGGCTTTGCTTATCCAATTACATTATTAGTGCTTTGATTGGAGCTGGTACAAACAGGTCATGTTTACTCAATTATTTTAGAATAATGTTGTCCCAGGAACCAAAGGTATGAGCTCACATTTATAGTTTATTTTTCTTTTCTTTCTTTTTTTTTTTTTTGCATTCTTTACTTCTTTCTTTTATTGGCTTTGTATAATATCCAAATTTAGTACACAGCATAGACTGCTATAAATTGGGGGACAATTCTGGATGGGAAAGTTGATTGAAATGAATGGTTTAGGCAGTCTTTTAAATAATTTGCAGATTTAAAAATCTTTCTATTTGTCTGCTTTTCATTAGCATAGATAAGCAAGAGTTAGGTGCAGTTTTTATTAAAGAGAAAAACTGAGAGACTGACAGACAGATGGAGAGGATAGACGAAGGCAGGGACAAACAGAGGTGAACAGATGGATGAAAGGAGGGACATTTATTTAGTACATTCTGTGAGTCTATTACTAGGCTAGGTTATTCTCTTATTTAATTCTTTAAAAAAACCACTGAAGTAGATTTTAATTTGATTTTATAGATGAGAAAACAGGCACAGAGAGGGATTTCACTTGCTCAGCGTTCATACAACTAGTAGATGATAATACTTAGATTTGAACTCAAACTTTCTTACTTCAATGATCATGAATTTTCCATTCTGTCAAGTGCTCCCTTTCCTGAAAGCTGACAGTAAACTCTCCACGTTTTTCTTTTTCTTTATTTTTTTTTGACTTCTCAAATCCTTTTATTACAAGTAGTTCTTGCATATATATGTTACAACAAAACAGCAAAAAAATGTAAATTTCTTTTGCAAACTACATAAATACTATAATATCTGCCTTGAAGTTATTCTTATTTTAAATCAGAATATACTCTAAATGCTTTACATAGAAAACTTTGGTCAGTAGCCTATGTGTATAAGACTTGCTTTCCATGTTGCCAACTTAGGTCTTTGAAGGGGAAAAATTCAAAATAGAACCCAGATCAAAATTCAGTTCACAAGTAGAACGAGTACTAGAAGTATATTGATAACCTTGGGCAAAATGAGATGTGAAATTTTTCCACACACTAAATCCAACAAGCCACCAGTGGTATGGAGGTAACTGAAAATAAAGAGTCAAGCTCATATTCGATTCTAACCGAAGGCATCAGCCTGCTTGTCAATACACCTCCTATTCTGCTGTATAAAAATGTCTATTTTCAAGTGAACACCTCTTTCTCTATTCTTTTAGAGCACAACAGATCATTTCTACAGCTATAGTCTTAAACTGGAAAGTCTAGATAGCCAATGACTTTACTTCACCATTGCTGTCCTTAGAGTCTTTAAATACAAAGTTCAATTGTATAAATATATACATGCATATACACACATGTTCACAATTATAGGACCACATATCACGGCCTTTTTCACTTCAAACAAGGTTTTGAATGTTTACCTTTGTTGTTGTTGTTGTTTTTTTTTTTTAAGTCTTTTTCCTCAGAATGTTCTTTTGGTTACAAAGTAAGTTTAATCTGGAGCCCTTACTGACTGATCCTTAGATTCCTATTGAACACCTAGCTACTGGCCATAGTTTCCTGGAGGAAAAACATCTCACTGCTGAAGCACTTCTAAAAATTTTAAATGCATGCAGCTAGAGCTACATAGGCTTTCCAAGCAGCTACATAAGGTGGCTCGAGTAACGTTATTACTTATTTATTTTGGCCTAAGCCCTTTTAACAACATCTTTTTGAAACACGGAGAATGGCTCTGAGATGGGGGCCAGCCCCAAAAGGCGCCCGGGCTTGCGGGCTCTGCGGGCTCTGCGCAGTCCCCTGCACAGCAAGCAGGGACCCACTGCTGCAGTCTCCTCCCTCCTTCCGTGCATTTCCTCTCAATGCATCGTGTCCTCTCTTTACTGTGCATGCTTTTTTTTTTTTTTTATTTTGGCATATTATGGGGGTACGGATTTTAAGGTTTCAATAAATGCCCATTTCCCTCCCTCCTCCCAAAAGTCTGAGTCTCCATCATGACCATCCCCCAGATGGTGCACATCTCACTCATTATGTATGTATATACCCACTCCCCTCCCCCCTCCCACCTGCCCAATACCCTATTACTGTAGTACCTATGTGTCCACTTAGGTGCTACTCAGTTAATACCAGTTTGCTGGAGAATATATCTGGTGCTTGTTTTTCCATTCTTGGGATACTTCACTTAGTAGTATGGGTTCCAGCTCTAACCAGGAAAATATAAGATGTGCTATATCACCATTGTTTCTTAGAGCTGAATAGTACTCCATGGTATACATATACCACATTTTATTAATCCATTCTTGGATTGATGGGCACTTTGCGCATGCTTTTAAACTATGAAAAATTTAACTTAAAAAAAAAAATCTAGGCTGGGCGCGGTGGCTCACGCCTGTAATCCTAGCACTCTGGGAGGCCGAGGTGGGCGGATTGCTCGAGGTCAGGAGTTCGAAACCAGCCTGAGCAAGAGCGAGACCCCGTCTCTACTATAAAATAGAAAGAAATTAATTGACCAAATAATATATATAGAAAAAATTAGCCGAGCATGGTGGTGCATGCCTGTAGTCCCAGCTACTCGGGAGGCTGAGGCAGGAGGATTGCTTGAGCCCAGGAGTTTGAGGTTGCTATGAGCTAGGCTGATGCCACCGCACTCACTCTAGCCTGGGCAACAGAGTGAGACTCTGTCTCAAAAAAAAAAATAATAATAATAATAAAAAATCTAGCGGTGATTAAGTCAGACCTCCAATAACATTGTGCAGGGTCTTGCATGGTCTGTGCATTGCTAGAGACAGGTAGACATCCCTTCTTAACATCTCTTTCCCCAGAGGAGGCCTGGCTGGGCGGAGAGGCGGCGGCGGCTCAGGAACTGCTTTTACTGCAGACCGTGCCTTGGCTAATACTATCTGCCCGTGTCACACGCTCCTGATGAGCACTGTGGAGGGGACACGGGACGGGCGCCTCTCCAGGTTCTTCCCCTGAGAGAAGCGGCAGATCATCTTCTGCATGGTGCTGTACATGTCCTCGTCCTCGTACGAGTAGATGATGGGGTTCATGACAGTTGAGCAGCGCCAGCAGCGGGAACCACCGCTTCACGTGCTGCACGCCGCAGTGCGTGCAGTTCAGGCCGTGGAGGAGCAGACCCACCAGCCCCGGGGTCCAGCACACCACGAACGCCCCTTCCCCAGTGTCCACCACGACGGGCCAGTTCTTCCCCTCTGGGCATCTGAGCTGCCCACCATGCCCACAGCCTTGGGCCTCGCTGGTAGTCAACTGAGTGATCTCTCCCTCTCCAACCCACCTCTCATCTTTCTAAAACTTGGCTTTGCATTTCACAGCTCCCACCTTGCTCCCAACCCATCAGTGCCCTCAAGATCTACAGGGCTCTTCGTTGCCAGGCACGGCAGTTTAGCTGTGGGCTGGAGACTGGCCGCAGACCTATTCAACTTGGCCTGTGGAGTCTTTTAGCAAAAAACAAAACAAAAAACTCCATGTTTTTCTGTTGTCTTTTATTTTCTTTTACCTCTTACATCTTATCTCTTCTTTGCACGTTTCTATTCAATGATTTTTTTTATTGTCTTTATTTGAAAATGAAGAGTAATGGGTCTGAAAGTTTTTTCTCCATCTGTTTTCTAGAATAATTCTTTTTCTGGATTGTATCACACCTGCTTTTTGCTCTTATAGAGCTTCTAATTTTTTTATTGGAATATTTATGCAGAGGCCCATGCTATTTCACTTCTAATGATTACGTATCCTTTACTGGGGGTGATTTTGTTTGGCCCTTTGATTTGCTCATTGAACATGTAGGAGTGGCAGGAGAGGGAGTGAACTAGGCAGAAAGTTACTTCAGTTTGTTTTTATTATCTCCAAACTCCTTTTCATTAAATCTGCATTTTCTGTTTTTGTGGACATGTTTCCTTTCAAATTTTGGCATTCTGGTCTTCAAAGTGAGCAGAAGTTTAATGTAATCCTCAGTGAAGTTGCACATATCACTACTTCTCTAGTAATTTAATATGAATAACAAATACATGTACAGCTAAAAAAATAATGTAATGAAAACAAAATGCCCATTACTAAGTTTAAGAAACCATCATTTTCAGAATATTAGAAACTCCTTAACATGCTTTTATTTTATTTTATTTTTTTTTTGAGACAGAGTCTCGCTTTGTTGTCCAGGCTAGAGTGAGTGCAGTGGCGTCAGCCTAGCTCACAGCAACCTCACACTCCTGGGCTCGAGCGATCCTTCTGCCTCAGCCTCCCGAGTAGCTGAGACTACAGGCATGCGCCACCATGCCCGGCTAATTTTTTATATACATATCAGTTGGCCAATTAATTTCTTTCTATTTATAGTAGAAACGGGGTCTCGCTCTTGCTCAGGCTGGTTTTGAACTCCTGACCTTGAGCAATCCGCCCGCCTCGGCCTCCCAGAGAGCTAGGATTACAGGCGTGAGCCACCATGCCCGGCTTAACATGCTTTTAATGATCACATTTTCTCCCTTCCCTCAGAGAATTCCATCTCCTGGATTTTGTGGCCAGGAGACCATTTCTTTGCTTTTCTTTATCCTTTTACAATACATAAATATTTCCCTAAATAATATATTGTTAGTATTGTCTGCTTTGGAACTTTATGTTAAGTAGAATCACACTAAACATATGTTTGTGTGATTTGCTTCTTTCACTAGACATCATCATTTTGAGTTTTCCCACATGTTGATACATAAAACCATAGTTTCAAATTACATGTATGAATACACTACATGAATAAATCATTTATTTATTCACTCTGCTATTAATGGACATTTGGAGAGCTTCCAGTATTTTTTTTTAAATGTGAACTCTGTTCCCATGAGCATTTTTGCAGGTCTCTATTTGTAAAAACAGCCTCTTGCTAGAGATTCTTTTGGTATATACTTAAGAGGAAAATTACTGTGTTGTAGAATGGGCTATCTTCAACTTTACTAGATAATGCTAACTGGTTTTCCAATATAATTGTAACAAATTATAATCTCAGCAGTTGGTGAAAGAGCCTATTGCTCTACATTTTTGTCAACATTTGGCATTGACAGACCTGTCAAAAATCAATTGACTGTAAACCTAAGAGTTTACTTCTGGACTCTAAATTTTATTCTGTTGAACTATATGTCTACATGGCAGTACCATGCTCTACTGATTACTGTAGCTTTGTAGAAAGTTTTGAAATTGAAAAGTATGAGTCCTCCTACTTAGGTCTTTTTTTTTTCAAGATTATTTTGGCTACTCTAAGTCCCTTGACTTTTAGGATTAGCATGTCGATTTCTACAAAGAAGTCATCTGGAAATTTAATGGAGATTATGTTAAATCTGTAGATCAGTTTTGTGAATATTGTTAATTTAGTCAAATGAAATCTTCTAGTCTATGAACATGGCATATCTTTCCATTTATTTACGTGTTTTTCAATTTCTTTCAAAAATACTTTTTAGTTTTCAGAGTATAGGTTTTGCACTCTTTTGTTAAATCTTTTAAGTACTTTTTTTCTTTTTGATGCTGTTGTAAATGGAATTACTTCCTTATTTCAGTTTTGGATTGCTTATTGTTCATCCTAAGTGCTCACTCTAGAGATATAATGGATTATTATGTATTGATTTTGTATCCTGCAGACTTGCTGAATACCTTTTGTTTCTAATAGATTTTTAGTGAATTCTTTAGGATTTTTCTCCATGTAAGATTATATCATCAGCAAATAGAGATTATTTTAATTCTTTCTTTCCAATATGGGTGGCTTTTATTTAATTTTTCTAATCTAATTATGATGGCTCTGATCTCCAGTATGATGTTAGATGCAGTGAGAGCAGATATTCTTGTTTTGTTTTTGATCTTAAGGTAAAAGCATTCGGTCTTTTACCATTAAGTATAATGTAAACTGTGCGTTTTTCACAGATGTCTTTTATCAGGCTGAGAAAATTCCCTTCTATTTCTAGTTTGAGGGCTTTGACCATGAAGAGGTGTTAGATTTTATAAAATGCTTTTTCTACATCTATTGAGATGGCCATATTTTAAAAAGATTAATGATATGATATATTACATTAATTGATTTTCAGATGTTAAACTAATCTTACATTCTTGGGATAAATTCCAGTTGTTCATGGTATATAATCCTTTTTATATGTTAAATTCAGTTTGTTAGCATTTTGTTGAGGGTTTTTGCATCCATGTTCATAAGAGATACTGGTCTATAGCTTTTTTTTTCTTGTGAAGTCTTTTGTTTTAGTATTGTGGTAATATTCTCCTTGTCTTTGGTCTTCAATGTTTTTACTATGATGGGTCTGAGTGTGAATCACTTTGTGTTGATCCTACTTGTGTTCATTGAGCTTCTTAGATATGTAGACTAATATTTTTCATCAAATTTGGGAAGTTTCAATTATTATTTCTTCAAATATTCTTCCTGTCCCCTCTCTCTTCCCTTTCCTCTTACTAACTCCTATTATGTATATGTTGGTACACTTAATGATGTTTCACAGATCTTGGAGGTTCTGTTCATTTTTCTTCATTCTTTTTTTCTTCCTGTTTAGTAATCTCAATTGATCTATCTTCAAATTTGCTGATGTTTTCTTCTGCCGGTTTTAATCTGCTGTTGAACCAATCTACTTGGTTCTTTTTTAATACTTATTATCTCTTTATTGGTATTTGTCTATTAGGTTAGACATCATTCTCCTCCTTCGATTTAGTTTTTAGACATGTTTTTCCATGGTTCTTTGAACATACCTACAATGGTCACATTGAAAGTCTTTGCTTCTTAAGCCAACTTCCGGGTCTGTTCATAGTCAGTTTCTTTTGCCTGCTTTTTCCTGTATATTTAGGTCACACTTTCCTGTTTCTTTGCTTTTCTCATAATTTTTGTCAAAATGGGACAGTTTAGAGACTATATTATAGTGATTCTGGATACTGATTCCCTCACCCTCTCTGGAACTTTGTTGTTGTTTGTTTATTTGTATAGAGAATTGGCTGGACTAGTTTAGTTTAATGAAGTCTATTTCCCCACAGCATGAATCCTCATCTGTGTCAGTGAGGAGCGTGGGTAAAGATATGTACTTTTTAGTATCTCACTCTTTTATTACCGTAACAATTTGCAAATGCTGGATTAGAAGTGCTGTGGAAATGCTGATTATGTTATATTTAGGTGTTTTAGAGTAGGAATGAATACTTAGCTAGATAATAACAGAGGTGCTGGATAAAAACATTAAGCACAAGAACAGGGTTGGATTTCCTAAATAAAATCTTCTTTCTTGATATAGGAGACCTGGGTATGAAGGTTAGGTATCATGGTTAAAAGGGATGAGAAAAAGGGGTCCTTAGTGAGATCTCTGGACTCTTACTCACTAAGTCATGGTTACACTCAAATGAGTGTAATCATGCCATGTAGGCATCTCCATGGAATTTTTTCACACTAAAGTGTTGTGACAGCTGCCTTTGCCCATGAGATGTTCAGAGCTGTCCAACCACCTACAGAGTTTCTACTCCTAAGGTGGTTGTTCTGAACTGAGAAAAATATTGCCCTGCAAGGGACATCTGACAACGTCTGGAGGCATTTTTGATTGTCACAACCAGAGAGGATACTACTGGCGTCTAGTACATAGAAGTCAGAGAAGCTGCTAAATATCCTACAATGCACAGGACAACTCTCCACACCAAAAAAATAGCAATTCAAAGTGTCAGTAGTACCCAGGTTGGGAAAACTTGCTTTAAGCTAAACAAGCTGTATTAGTCCCTTTGGGTTGCTATAACAAAATACCATAGAATGGGTAGCTTATAAACAAAAGAAATTTATTTCTCACAGTTCTGGAGGCTGGGAAGTCCAAGATCAAATATCAGCAAGTTCAGTTATCTGGTGAGGGCTGCTGTTTGCTTCCAAGATTATGTCTTGTGTACTGCATCCTCCAATGGGGAGAAGCGCTGTGTCCTCACATGCTGGAAAGGAAGGCAAAAAAGAATGAACTTCCTCTGTAAAGACCTTTTATAAGGATTCCTAAAACCATTCATGAGGGAGGAGGCCTCATGGCCTAATTGCTTCTTAAAGGCCCCACCTCTTCATACTATCATATTTGCAATATATGAATTTTAGAGGAGACACATTCAAACCATAGCAGCATAAGGCCATTTCCTAAAACTTTCTCTTTTTTCTCTCTATTGCCTATTAGTCAATATTATTAGAAAGTGTTTTCTTTGTTCTGCTAAGTGTGTCTCTACTTTTATCATACAGTTTGCATCTTAGTCATTTCCTTCAAGAAGAGCTCATGGAAACAATATTCCTGTTACTTCACCATCTTTTCCTCATATTTCTATATTTCTGCATTGTGGTCCTCATTCCAGGTAGTATTTATTTCATTAATATTGAATGTAAATCCTGGTAAAGTGCTTGATCACATTTTTTTTTCCTGGTTGGAGTATAATGTATTATGATTATTATTAACAATAGTATAATTATATATGACTTATTTTTGTTAATAATTACCAATGAAAAATTGGAAAAGAAGAAATTTAAGAAATAAGGAAAAGTAGAAAAACGTTATACATAATCTCATCTCTTGAATGCAATCATTATTAAAACTTTGATGTTTTCCCTCTTAGATTCCTTTTATCTGCATAAGGTTTTCCCCACACATATGTCATGAGTCTATATGCACATTTTTATATTCTGATCTTTTACTTAATTGTGTATCATAAGTGTTTATTCATATTATGACATAATATACTTTCTACTTTAGGAAGGACTTGAGGCAATTAAAGGCATAATTCAAGATAAAACATTTAAAGATAAAGAGGAAGTGCCAATCTGATAGAAGTGGGTTCTGTCTAGCACCTGTCAGATTATAGCTCTAGGATTGTGAATTGGAATTTAACATTCCTCTCAGCTAAGATAAAATGGGTAACTTGTCGGTATTATTATTATTAATTTGAAAAATGAGAAAATTCTTACTACTACAGAAAACAAAGGGCATATGTTAATAAACATAATATTTTTCATGAAACTAAACTCAATGTAGAAGTTTATTGTACATGGGAATAGAGCTAGGGTGATCATATCCTTTATCTTCTGAACCAGGGCACTTTCGAGAGTATATAAGGACTCTGTTAATAATTCCTGGACAATAATTCCTGGACTCTGTTAATAATAGGACAGCAGAAGTAACCTGGGACTGTCCTAGGGAAACTAGAAGGTACATGCACCCCTATTTATATATGGCTGACATGGCCAATCTTTGAACATACTCTTACACAGCCATGCATTACTTCCACATGTGGTCCCTTTTTTGCATAAATAATTTGTGGAAATGTGGCAACATCAATCTGATGTTGCTGGAAAACTGAAGATTTCCCAAAAGATACGTCTTTTGTTAATCACAATTTTGATATGCTTCCTGACACCATTTTTTTTGGTTAAGAGTTTTTGTGCATTGGTAACTTTTGCAATTCTTTCCTGTTTTCTCACTATTAATATTTTACCTATATATGTTTATTATTCACATTTTAATCAATTTTGCTTGGATAAGGAAAATCTTTATATAATAGGTTGTTCCTTGATGGTGGTAGGAGGAGGATACAGGATGCCTAGACAAGTCTTCCAGGCTGCACAATTTAAGGGCTTTCTTTGTCTTCGATGCTACAATCTGCTTCCTAAAAATATATCTCATCTGTGCAACTTTTTAAAATTAAATTTTATTTTATTTTTTAGCATAGCCTCATTTCCTCTGTCATTCCAAATCAAGCTGAGTTCTAGAGGGATTTTTCCACCAGCTTTATTTACCCCAGTTCCTACACTCATTGTGGCAAACAAGAGACACAGTTTACTTCAGGATGAGTTCCTCATCTTCAGGAAGTGACCTTTTATGGGCACTTTCTGCCATCTGCCACTATTGGGCCTTTCCCCACACCCCATGCTTTTCCTCGTTACTTCTCCCAGTGCGGTGTCTGCCTTGTCTCTGTTGCTTTTGGGAGCCCTTATGTAAATTTTGGAGTCTACAGATTATATGTTTCCTAATATCACTGAAAATGGAATTACAGGCTTTCATTCTTTCTCATGTTTGCTTTTGTATGATCTTCAAAAGAAGAAGAAGCATGTATACTGGAACTTGATTCAATTTTAAAATATGACGGGCCCATGACTCTTTCAGAAGCACAGGTCAAGGACAAAGTAAAGAACATCTGCAATTTTTCAAAGATACCTTTGTACCCATGCACTTATGAACAATTGTAAGAATGGAGAGAAGTTATGGCAAACCTTATGTAGTCTTCACCTTCAGTTTTATGGTTTTAATTCTGTCTTCTTTCTCCCACACTCAGTGTCTGGAAGTCTCTGCTAGACAGCTGGGAATGTGTTTCTAAATCTAAGACAGATACATTACTCAAATTGTGCAGTCACACCAGGGACAATGAGGCAGGTGCTTTGATATTCTATGGGGCATATTACTTGCATACGTTTTTGGTCCCCTGTAGTGTCCCATCATCTCAATGCCCCTACCAGCTCATGCACAGACATAGCTGTACCATGCTGGGGAATCACTGTGGGTAATAGACAGGCCTTTTTAAAACAAGACATTATATAGAGTCACTGAGTATTGCAGAGAATAGCTATGTCACAACACAGAGAGAAGTCTTTATTTTTGGGTAATCTGGAAAGTATAAGCATTCCATGGGATTCGATATTTTTCACTCATGTGACATCATACCACCACTATGACCATCTTTGAATGTCAAGGCTGAAGCTACCTATCTATTTCTTTATTGTTATCTTCCAGAGTCACTTAGCTGCTTAGCAACACTCTACTACATTTTCTGTTGGTTTTTTTTTTCTTGTTTGTTATATTGAAAGCAGAAATTTTGGGGGGATGGGTTGAGTATGATGGGAACTATTATGGAAAATATATTTTTAAATGGAGAGCACATTACAATATATTAAGTTCTGTGCTGTTGGTGATACAATAATGGGTAAATCACCTGCCTCACACTCAAATGGAGATGCAGTAAGCTAGTATTTATTAAACACCTATTATGTGGTACAAATTATGCTAGGCATTTTATTTATATCTTGTAGCAACTGTATTAGAGGGGCCCTATTTTATAGAAGACACATCTGAGCTTCAGAGTGAAGGGTAGAGCCAAAACTTGGATCAGTGATTTCAAAGCTCTCATTCCTTCTGCTGCACCACACAGATTACATTCAGCAGAAGAACGGGCATGGACGTAATTCCCTGACACGCAAGTGATACACTGGGACGAGGAATGAAACCAGGCAGCCTCAGGGATCACAACTTGAGTACCTGTGTTAAGGTGCCATCTCAACCTGTGTCCTAAGGTTGTGGATGTTATTTGAAATTCCGTGTGCATCTAGAGACTGAAGAATGCACTAGAAGGAGAGTAGGAGTTGAGGGATGGGTTCAAAGTCCTTTGTGATGCCTGATACCAGGAAGATTAAAAACTGATAACCAAACACATGTAGAATTGAGAACGTGTTGTTTCTCGATTAGAAAAATTCAAACGCAAGCAGATCTCTTACCTATTCTTTAAGGTAAAGATTGTAAAACTGTGATCCATGCTTCTTGCTCCCTGGAGGCTGGTCTCACACTTTTGGGCTCGGCATAGGGAATTTCTTTTATTATTATCTTCTGTGCCACTCTGGTAAAGAATTCAACACTTATCGCTGGGTTCACTATTTCCTTCCACCTCCCTTGTCATGGCCTCCCCAAGTCAAAGTTTTCTGACTACTTTATCCTCATGGTTTTTTGTGTTGAGGCCGCTGTACCAGCTTCCTTTCATGCATTTGCTTTAAGTGCTGGCTATTCGCAGCAGAACTTTGCAGTGTGCCATTTCCTGTACATGAAGGTAATATTGCTGTGTAATTTGAAAGTTTAGCAACACTGACATTTCTGTGTTTGCGCTAGAATTATCTTGATATTACCAGGGACTGAAGAATGCTGCCACCTGCTAGGAACATATGCATGTGTTTGAACAAAGGTTAATGAGTCTATTCGAAAAAGTGGTTCAGGTGAGTGCTTGAGAGCAACTTGGTACATTCTAAAGTAACAGAGCAGTGGATGCGAGAACTAGGTCAGTTTTAGGCAAGACAATTTGAAAGTTTCCTTTCTGGGAGGTGGGTAGAATAGTGGTTTGATTATTTCAATCTTAAATATAAGACAAATTTTCTATAGCTTGACTAGATTCTTCACCTTGCAAGTCTGTGTTCAGATATTAGTTCTGTGTGAAACTAGTTGTCCATATTGTAAAAGAGCAAATGTCTCTTTATCTTAACCTCTATGAATTTGTCTTTGTATAGCCTGATACTGCGCATGAAGATGGTAGCCACTGTGTAGTTATGTACATGATGACTTGGACTGTATTTATTGAGTATAAACACAAACTGATGAGTTTGATACTATTTATATACACCCACCCTGTACATAAATTCTCTGTTTTCCAAAGGTTTTGCTTTAGTTAAATATGATGATCAAGATTTTGAGTCTTCTAAAATCCCTGAGATTTTGGCGAAATGTTATTTTCAGACATCTACATGTTAAGGAGTTACAAAGAGCAGTAACACATCATTGAAAACTAATCGCTGGACAAATAAGACATCCTTCTCCAATCCAGATGGTGGCTTGACCCAAAAGAGCCCTTTTACCCCCCCCCAAACAAATAGAGTAGTGAAACTTGTCTTTCTCTTATTCAACTTGCCTTACTTTAAGAAAGGACTTCTTCGTTTAAAAATAGTCATCTTTTATTCCCTGCCTGTCAGGGCCTTTCTGCCTTCTCTCAGAAACCAGCGTTCACTGATGTTCTTTGATTGACATACTCCTCAGTACTAAAAAGGAACAGAGAATGGGAGAATGTTCCATTTTATTGACAGACGCTGAGACCTTGTCAGGGACAATTGCTTAGCAACCTCTATGGTGCCATTTTTGGGAAAGGGGAAAGAAAAGGACAGAATTACATATAAGTGGAAGGAAACCATATATGGCAAAGGCCAACCATTATAAAACACTATTTTTTTTTCAGCTAAGTCTTTAAGTTAGCAATATAACTTATAAAATCGGCACAAATTATCTTTTTCTTTCCTTTAGTTGTGGGATTACTGCAGAGTTGAGCTAACTTTAGGTTTTTGCCATAGGCACACAGATTTGGGTAAGTGAACGGAAACCGTGTTTAGAGAAAGAAGACCCGAGTTCACCCGTCAACACTGACTTGCGATAACTTGGTTATCTTGGTTATCTGACTCTGTGCAGGCACCTGTAAGTTGGACGTATATGTTGCTTTATTAGCATAGAAAGGACACAAGCTTACATTTGAAAGTATTTTTCAAAGTGTCTTTGCAAATATTATACTGTCTGATCCTTATAGTTCTGTGATAAAGACTATTTTCCCTAAGTTCCAGTTAATAGATAATAATCCCATGTCTAGGTTATGGGATTTGCCAATAAATCTAGATATATTTGCCCATAAACTACACTATGAGGGATGAATAGAGGCTTGGTCAAGTCAGCTGGCCCCAAGCCTGTGGCATTTCCACTTTTTACCGGTTTCTTTTGCTACCATCAATTATTTTTGGAATAAGATGATGTAAACTAGCTCTTTCCAAATTATCTGTGGTGAATAATCAGTTTTAAACATTTTCTAATCTTTCACAGATGGATACTTTTGTCAAATACAATAAAAGTGAATTGTTAGAATTGGACCTATGTCAATTTCCTGGTTGGACAATGAACTATAGTTAAGTAAGATATTACCATTGGGGGAGGCTGGGTGAAGGGTACATAGGAGCTCTTTTCACAATTTTTGCAACTTCTTGTGAGTCTTATTTCAAACAAGTTATTAAAAATAAGTTATTTAAAAATTAAAATAAAAATAGATTCAAAATACAATCCTAACATTTTTAATGATTAGTGTCAACAGACTTAAAATTACTTTTTGTAATTATTCAAATTGCCATAAAAATTTCTAAGTGCTCACTTTCAATTTTTATACTTCTCTTGTGGTAGACCAGTAATAAACAATCTACTGACTACACCAGGGTGAACATTAACAAAAGGGAATTTCTGTTCTATTCAAATTAAGTAGTCCCTGAAGGAGCTGTAACTTCTCAGCCTTAATTTTCAAGTCCAAGGAAGAGCATCTGATTGTCCCAAACTTTGTCAATGTCCAATCAGCTAAGGCAGAATGAAGAAGGTAGAACCACGCTGGGGCCCAACGTGAGAGTGAGCGTTAGCTCTCAGACATGCAGGGGTAAAGAGAATCCTCAGGAAGTGACTGTTGTTAAGAGTGCAAAAATAAGTCTGACCTTGATGGGATAATTGTAGATTACTGCCCTATGTTGCCAATTACCAAAATATTAATAATATGAAGTACAGAGGAGGAACTATAGGTGCTCAGAGAAGAGAAAATTTCCACCTGGGGAAATTACAGAAAGTTTCTTGGAGTGAGTGGCATCTGAGTGGCTTATATAACCCTTGAAGTAAGTGTGGGGTTCGACAAGAGGTCCGTGGAGGAAGTCGTTGTTGGCTTTTTTTATTTCAGGAAAATCAATCCTTTAGTGGTGAAAAGAATTAAAGGTAGGGGATGGTGAAGCCAGGGTCAGGGAGGCCAGCTATGAATCTGACACATGGGAAGGCGTACAAGCACTTGAAATAATGGCTATGGTATGAAGAAGAAAATGGATGCAAGAGAAATTTCATATGTCAAATGGAGTGTGGCAACTGATTCAACGTGGGACATTAACAGTCAGAGACTCAGGAAAAGAAAGATGTTTGAGAGGAATCAGGATTAGTTCAGTTTCAGTTATGCTGCTTTTGAGGGACTGCTGTTGGTTTAGGTGGTGATTTCCTCAGGTAATCATAAAAATGGATGTCAACATGAGGTGTATGCGTTCACCAACTTGGAGCTTTGAATAGTATCTCTTAAAAGGGTATGTCCCAGTCCTGACCCTTAGTAACTGTGAATGCGATGTCATTTGGAAATAGAGTCTTTAAAGATGGAATTAAGGATCTCCAGATGTGAGTATTCTGGATTTAGGGTGGGTCCTAAGCCCTTACTAGAGAAAAAGAGGGAGATTTGACACAAAGGCACACAGAGAAGGCTATGTGAAGACAGAGGCAGAGATTGGAGGGACACTGCCAAGAGCAAAGAACACCAGGAGTCACCAGAAGCTGGAATAGGCAAGGAAAGATTCTCCTCAAGAGCCGTTGGAGGGAGCGTGGTGCTACTGACACTTTGATTCAGACTTCTGGCCTCCTGAAGTGTGAGAGAATAAATATTTGTTATTTCAAACCATCCAGTTTGTGGTAGCTCATTATGCAGCCCTAGGAAACTAATTCAGTAGCTCTTTTGAGAGCTTAGTGTATATTTCCTTGAATGATGTTCTTGTATTGTGAAGTAGAGGGAAAATGAAGCTATTTATTCATCTTTATTAGGGTCTTATTTTGGGGGTGTTTTCAAAGGTAGCTTTTCTTGCAAGTCAGCAGAAGTGAAAATGAAAACAGTTCAGAAGAATGAAATTTAGGACACCTTAGCAGGTGGGAAAGTGATTGAATTACAAAATGAATCATTTCCCCTCATTTAGTTATTTCCTTCCTTCCTTCCTTCCTTCCTTCCTTCCTTCCTTCCTTCCTTCCTTCCTTCCTTCCTTCCTTCCTTCCTTCCTTCCTTCCTTCCCCTTCTCTTTCCTCCTTCCCCTCCTCCTTCTCCTCCTCCTCATTGTTCTTCTCTATATATTAGAATCTGTTTTCCGTTAAAAGAAGACATACTAAACACAATTTTTTAGTTTTAAACTTATTTTTCCATTTTAAATTTCCAATCAGAACTTAACACCTTGGAATAACCAGTGTTACCATATTCGAAGGTAAACAGAGCCCAAACAGAGTTAACCAGTGTTATTCTGGTTAAATATGTAGTTTTTCTCTCAGGCCTTTTGAAGTATTGAAATATAACTTGCAGACTCTTCCACCTTCATTGCTGCTGTCAATATTTGGTAAGATGATATTGTCTGGGAGCAGGGATTTTGTTTAATCCACTGCTCATCATAGGCTCTGGCACGGAATAGTTTTCCACATATGTTTTTTTGACCTAAATTATTGACTTGAGCATTGGGTTTACTTGCATAATACTGCAGAGTTTTTAAAGTGAATTTTTCTCATAAAATTGGACACATGTAAGTGTCTCAGGCTTTCATGAACTTAGGAAACAATCGTATGTTTGCATATCAATAAGGTTGTTCTTTGTTACAGGCGCCAAAGAGCCCAGTCGACCTGGCTTAAACAAGGGCAATTTATTGGCTTGTGCAATTCAATTTCCAAAAGCACAGACTTTAGGTGACGATTGATCAAGCAGTTCAATGACGCCAAGAAGGAATCAGTTTTCTTCTGTTTTCCTGCTTTCTCTTCCATCGTGTTAGCTTTATCCCAAGATGGGCTCCCTCTGAGGTTCCAGGAAGGTTTCCAGCAGGAAAGAAAATCACCTGCTTGTTTGTTAATAACCCTGGAAGAGAATACCGCCGCCTAAGTTGTCAAAAAAAAAATCTTGAACTTTTCTCTGATTGGACCACTTAGGTCTAATGTCTACGTTTGAACCAATCACTGTGGCTGTGAGTTAACAATTATGCTACAAGGAAGAGCCCATAGCTGCCCCTAATGGCATCTTGGCCTGACTGCTAAGGGTACTTGGGTGACTGAGCCCCAATTTGGTTTGGCAGTCCTTAGTTCAGAGATTCACTAGACCAGGCTATGCTAGCCTGGGAAGGCTGAGAATGATAAATAGGACTATTTTTGTGTCCAAGTATATAGTACTGGGCCATCCTCTTTAGTTATGCTATATATTATATAATCCCAAAAGTGATGGTGTGCAATTGACCCAAATAAGGGAGTCCCAACACTTATTCAGACTAGCTGACCTGAAGAGCAGTTGTAGCCTTATTAATGGAGAGGGACAATTGAGTATCTAGAAAGTCCGATGTGATCTTACTCTCTCAAATTTATCATCTGTGACTGTGGGTCTATTGTTAAGAATGTTTGTGATCTGGGAGCTTTTAACTCCTTTGGAGATTATTGTTGACCTCTCTGCTATGTATTTTTACTACCCCGACTTCTATAGCTTTTCAATTAGTAAATCGTGTTTGATTTGCCCAGGCCAAGGTCAGTGTTTGTTCTTTGTACTAGTCAAGGTTCACCAGAGAAAGTGATCAATAGGATATGTGTACGTGTGTGCGTATGTTTGTGTGTGTATGTGTGTGTGTGTGTGTGTTTGCGTGTGTATCTATAAATACATAAATGAAATAAAGAATCAGCTAACATGATTATAGAGGCTGGGAAGTCCAGACCTGAGAGAGCTGATGGTATAGATCCATCTTAGGCCAAAGCCCTGAGAACCAGGAGAATGGATGGTATAAGTTCCATTCAAGTCTGAGTCTGAGAACCGGAAGAGCCAGTGGTATAAGTTCTAGTTTGAGTCCATGTCTGAAGGCAGGAGAAGACCAATATTCCAGCTGGAAGATAGTCAGGCAGAGAGAGCATCTTACTCAATCTTTTATTTTATTCAGGCTTTCAACAAGTTGGATGAAGCCTCAATCTCCTGATGTGAATGTCATTATACTGTCACCCAGAAACACCCTCACTGACACACCCAGTAATAATGTTTAACCAAATATCTGGGCACCAAATGGACAGAGTTGACTTCTTGATGCATAAAATTAACCATCATATTCTTACTCTACTATTGACATTTGCCAATTCAGTGGTTACCCATAGCTAACTAGCCCAATCCTGGACCACCCATGGAGCTGGGACTAGTCCTGCCTAAAGCTCATAGTGGCTGTACAGTGGACCAGGGCTGAAATTGATGCTGGGGGAGAATATCACAATGTCCACTTATTTCCATTGTCTGTTCAATTTCTCATGGATATTTCATTTGCTGTGGCAGAGACCATGCATGACCGTCTTCCTTTTGCAAGTGAAAAAACTATGAGATCTCACTCTTCCAATATAAACTCTTTGTCAGTTTAATAGAGATCGATTGTTTACAGAAAGAATATTTGGAGGTGTGAGGAATGTAACTGGAGCCAGCATGCCATAAGAAGGTGGGTTTGATCTGCTGCTTCATGGAGACTCAGAGCTCCTCTAAGATATCTGAGAGCCAAGATGGACAAGGAGCTGGTGAAGCTTTGGGTTCCCAGCCTGCTTCAATCACGGTGCTTCTTTCTCAGATGTTTCATACATTAATATTGCAGGTATATATGCAGGATTTCCTTTAAGACCCGATGCTGCTACCACACAGGTTGAAAGCTACTGCTCCATCCTAGCTCTGTGACCTTGAAAATAAAAACTCTTCCCCCTTTTGGGTCCTCAGTTTCCTTTCCTTCTAAAATGAAAGTGTTGGACTAGATGTTCTCGAAGGTGACTTCCATCTTCCACAGTCTATGATTTTGTGACTTTTGCCATTGGCCAAAGTGGCACTTATTAATTCCATGAAAACTGACTCAATTACTACCTCAGAAGTTATTAATTCAGCACCGCTTCCTCATCCTAGTGAGTTTTCAGCTGGCTAATGCCACATGACAGTCATAAAAATGCCAGCATTGCTGGTGTGGGATGAAGTTAACAGTATGAGATTTGCTAAGTGTTTCTGTGCAATCAGTGTGAAAGCAATCACATCTCCGGAGTTAGAAAGGTCAGTGCCCTGTAGCTGCCAAACCTTACCACACTAAGGGGACATGAAGGGGACTGCCACCTGCCGAACACAAATCAGGCTAAAAGAATGGATACCCTTTGCAGTTGCAGTCTAATAGCTCTGAATGTCAAACGGTATTACTTCCAGGGACTGTTAAGCCCCCTACTCTGTGCACAGCAGTGTGCAAATCCCCTCATCTCATTTGATTAATCTGGGAGACCATAGAATATGTTATTAGGCGCAAAAAACATGACTGCAATGTGATAGTCTGTAGTATTACTGAGCATGAAACTTCTTTTAAGTCCTGATCCTTTTTTTTTTTTTTTTTTTTGCTGGTTCCATATTGCTTGAAAGGGGAAAAACCCCATCGACCTTAGTGAACTAGTGTCTTATGTGAATTAACGTTAGTGAGTATATATGCAAGTAAAATATATGGTTGGTTTGTACAGTGAATCAGAACCCCTATAGGATCCGATCTCTTTCTTTTTTCCTCTCTCTTTTGCAACCCACATTTCCAAGCTCCTGAATACATACTTGTCCTTGGTAGGAAGGAGACTATAGTATTAACCATGGTTATCTCCAGCTGGTGAGATTACAAATGATTTTTTTTTTTTTTACTCTTTATGTGTTTTTTTATATCTTATGCATTTTTATAGTGGGCACATATTATATTACAACAAGAAAATGTACATTTTCCTTTGTTCATTTAAAGGTAATTCTTTTCCCCAGAAAGGCCCCCGAGAATGCTGTCTTTTTTCTTCCACCTAAAATGGAGGAAGGTACCTGAAGATGCCGTGTGAAATAGATTAACCGAGCCCTGCCTGGGACGCGTGCCGCTTCTTCCTTTTCAAGACCCAGAGCCACTGCGGCCTGACAAGCGGTAAGAAATGTGATAATAAAGACGATGAGCCACTCCAGGGCTGGATTTCATTTCCAGCTTAATTAAATCCTAGAAACACACCTGACCTCCAGCTTTGAAGAGCTGCCTCAAAAGCCAGGTGCCCTCATCAGCTCGGGCTCACCCTGCAGTGATTGTGGGAAGCCAGCCTGAAAGGCGAGGGTGGAGAGAGGCAGACACCAATGGAGATGAAACAGCGGATTCAGGAAGCTGTAGTTCAGAGAGAGCCATTTTATCTGGTGGATGATCCATTTGCCCTTCTGCTTAAAAGGTAAACAGTGACGCTAACCTACAAATGTACTGAATTGAAACTCCTCCAAGGGCACCCCACTGCCCTGCCACCTGTCCCCTCCCAACACCTCCTTGCCTGCTCCCTGCCCCCACCTGTTGTGGTAAATTGGGTACAAAATGCACTTGGTTGGCACAAGTCCTGACTGGCCCATCAGTACGCCTGGGGTGACTGGCTCCTCCTGCATTTACAAACTCCTGGTTGCTTCAGGTTGCTCAGCCACTGTTGTCACCTGATGCTGCCGCCTGGGGTCTCTTTGTTCTATATCCCTGAGACCAGAAATTCTCTTGAAATGTAGATAAAGAGGAAAAGATCCTTGCCATGATTTATCAAGCTCAGGAATTGTACAAAGAACTTAAATGACATCATCTCACCCGTTTTTCACAACAACCCGTGATGTGTTATCTGAGTTTTACAGATAAGGAAATGGAGCTCCAAAAAAAATTAGGTAACTGTTTTAGATCCAAGAGGCAGTCTTGAGACAGGGGTCTGGGTACATGGGATTTTTAGAGAGGGTGCTATCAGGAGAAACCTGAGGAGAGGCACAGTGTGGGGGAGAAAAGGGAAAGGATGAGCAAGGATTTGGCCTCAGGAAACTCAGCCTTGTCCTGATCTGCAGGGAGTCACTGGAGCACAGACCACACCAGGGAGTGGTCCCTACCTTGAGGTCAAGGGGTAGACTCAACTCCTCTCAGTGATTTGCTGTGAGCTATCGCCAGGAGTGAGGACATGAACTCTCAGGACAGTAGGCTCTTGTTAGTCAAGGACAAGTCTCTGAAGAAGGGACCAGTGGGGAGCTCATGGCAGTACTTACAGTATCTGGAAAATAGTTGTACCAGCCCATATAGTGGCTCTGGCAGGACATGACCAGCATTCGCTAATCCATAATCAATCTGCACTACTTCCCTTTCAAATGTAAAGATGACTTTGGGGTTTGTGATGGCCTAGTGGATCATTTCTGTTTTTGTAGAGTTGTAAAAAGACTGTTGCAAATGTGCATAAAACATGCAATGCATAGGAGGTACTTAACCAAAGGTTACTTTTGTTATTGTTTTGATCACTAACATCTCTAAAATGGGTTCAATAACACACATGGGCCTTCATAAAAAAGAGAGTGCAGGTGCTGAGCTGGCAACTGTTCCAGTGAGACTAAGAGGAGCCCCTTGTTGCTACTATGCATCTGATAGCTTCTGTTGCAGAAACTGGTTTCTAGCCTGCTTCATCTTTGCCCATTTCTAAGGGGTGTGTGTTTGTGTGTGTGTGTGTGTGTGAGAGAGAGAGAGAGAGAGACAGAGAGCGTGCAAAAGAATGTGTGTAAGTATGTGTCTTCTTATGTTGTGGTCCAACTCTCATTATGTTTTGATGAATGAAAGACTTCAGAAAGAAGCCATCAGATGGAGCAGGATTTGACTTGGGTCTGCATTTTCTAAAGCTGTTGATACAAGCTCTGTGAATCTGGAGTTGTGGGACCATGAGGCCCTCTTATGACAATTGTGGAGCCAGGGCCACAGTCCAGATTTCTGGGCCCTGTTATCATCATTGGATATTCTACTACCCCTTGTCTGGGTCAGGCTTAGTCAGAATTAGAAGTAGGCAAAGTTGACCTCCTATTTCTGTCCTGATGCTCACCTCTCCTCTTCTTGTTATATTCGAGATTCGCAGGGCCACTAGACAGAGAGACAGAGTCATCGAGGCTGTAATTATCAAAAGGAGTTTTATTGTCTAGCTTGAGCTAGGGTCTGAGTCCCCAGAGTGCCAGCACAGTGTCCTCTTCTTGGGGCAGGGACCCCCCTTTGTGTGCTAGTGACCCTTTTATAGCTAAGTTGTTTACATACTGATCATGCATCCGCCCCCACAGTGATTCTTACTTCATCCTGCCCCTCATAGGCTCTAACCTGTTCCAGGTCCTAGCTGAGAGACTCAGGTTTCTGCGTTCTTTGTCTTTTTCCTCTGCATCCCATAATGTACTCATAATGCCTTGTGGTTAGCAAACAAGCAGTAAACAGAAGCTGGAAGGTGTCCATTGTCCTTATAGCCCAGTATCTTACATTCTGACCTCCCTGTCTTTAGAATCTACCCTTTCCCACTTTCACCTCAACCACTGGAGGTGCAGAGAAGTTACTCTCTTGTGATGGCTGATAACTATTGCTGAGATTGAAGGGTTATTGGAACATTAATAACTGATTCCTACAACCTGGAACTGTTCAAGGCGAAGTGGTATGATTCTGTGGTCGAATCCAAGAACATGGTTTTCTCTATCATAGCCAAGAGCACCATTGGCTGCCTAGAGTGCAGAGGAAAAGGGCAGTAACACTTATGATTCTATTAGCAAAACAAGCATTTATATAACCCTTATCTGGCACTCTAGCTATCTCATTTCAATATTTGGAGGACTCTGTATCATTGTATTTCTAAGGGACCATTGACTATAAGCTGAGTTGCTGAATACCCATCCCTATTTCAGAAGTATGTTACAATGCAAAAGAAAAGTGCTTTTGTAATAAAAGAATTTAAAAAAAATTTAAAATATCATCTTTGAAGTTCAGAGAAGTTAGGGAACTGATACACGTGATTTAGGTGGAACAGAGTCACCTCTGGATTTGTCTGTCTCCAAAGCCTGTGATTTTTATCCAAAGCAATGTTAGACTCATGAGCAAGAACATGTAGCCACCACCACCCATCTACCATCCTTGCCCATCTCGTTTACGGGAAGATCTGCGGGCCACCTCCACTGCCACTGTCTTGCTTGGATGATCGCTGCCCACACCATCCTTCCCGTGGTGGCTAGGGGTTTCTTTCTAAACTGAAGGTTGGATCAGATCACTCTTCTGCTCAACTTTTTCTTCATTATCTATACAATATGATCCACAGTGGTCACCATGTGCCTTACCAGACTCATCACCTATTGGTGCTCCTTACATGCCCCCTGCCTCGACTAAACCGAGTACTCATTATTTCTCAGACTTGGCAAGGACTTTTTCATGAGTGTTATATGCTACTGTGCTCCCTCTATGTGTATTTATTGCCTATCTGATTCACTGACTCTGACCTTCAATCACTGATAAAATATTAGCAAAAGATGTGCTGTGTGCCAAGCCCTGTGTCCAGCGGTGCAGACTATCAGGGGGTGCTATGTAGTAGGGGAGACAGACACGTGAAGGAAGAGCCGTGCTGACTGTATGCTCATGATGGAGGGGTGCCTGGTAGAGGGCCAACTCACCCAGATTTGGGGGTGCCAGGAAAGGTTTCCATCCGAGAAGGAGTTAAGCAGGATTGAAGGTGTATCCCTGAGCAGAAAGTAAAGTATATGTCTTCTTGTAAAATTAAATAGGAGACTTTCCAAAATTGGAGGTGTAATCTGGAGCCCTAATTATAGAATGCACAGATACCTAAAGTTGGGAGGCACAGAGGGAGGAATGCTGATTTTTATTTCCCACATTGCCATCTGTCAACATCTTCCTTATCCCTCAAGGACTGGCTCATATTTTATCTCCTCCATGAAGAGTCCCTTGTGCTCAAGGTGTGACGATCTCCTTTCCCTTTTGATTTCTGAGCACTTTGTACCTTCATGAAGGCTGCCATAATAGTCAGAAAATAAGAACATATCTGTTTCCTTGACTTGAGTGTGAGCTTCTTGAGGGAAGAAATCTTGCCTTATTTTATCTGTAAATCCCCTGCATTGCACACAATGCCTTATCCGTACTAGGTCAGTAATTAACATCTGCTGAGTTGACTACTCCTTAAATTTGGGGAGCCCTTCCTGGTGCTATCACTTCAGTCGGTCATTCAAACATTGATACAATGTCTATTATTTGTGAATAGCTCAAGGAGCCCTGTTTTGGTAGCTGCCAGTTTCACTTTCTGCCACCTGTCCAAGAGTCTCAGAGTCTATGCAACAGCAGTGGGAAGGTGAGCATTGAGGTCATTCTAGCAGATGTCTAGTTATGGGGCCAGGAAGAAAGGCATTTACATGGGGGGAGGCATGTAGAAGAAAGAGTGGGTTTTCAGACTCAGTAGGCTTGGAGCACCACTCAGTCAGCTTGTGCCTCTAAAAAATGGGACAAAGATGTTGCCTGGCTCACAGGGCTATTGTTGAGGGTCAAAGGAGACAATATAGGTGAAATCCACAGAAAAAACAAATACGTGTTTAAGAACCAATGTTGGCTCAGAGGCAAGGATAGCAGGCAAAATGACTTGGAATCCTTCCCTGATATTCAGGTGGTATATTCTACCTGTGTGTGTGCGCTCAGAATTAAGTGCCTTAGGGAAAAAAAGAGAAAAAGGAAAATCAGCATTCCTCTCTCTTTTGCCTCCCGACTTTAGGTATCTATATATGCTATAATTAGGGCCCCAGATTACACCTCCAATTTCAGAAAGTTTCCTGTTTAATTTTACAAGGACATATACACTTTACGATGCTTGACACCTGCTCGAGCAGGCAAATAATTGTTTTGACACTGTGACAGTTGTAGAAAGTACATTTAAAAAATTTCTGAAATCTGCCAATGAGATAATTAGAATCTAATTCTCATTTGCCAGTGCAATGAGATCCTTAGGCCAAATGACTCCCTGATGGTGTGCCAGACACCTTTTCCTGGTCCCTATGGGCTGGTGGAAATTTCCTTCCAAATAATTGTTCCATTCCTCACTGATGACTGATTTTTGACCTTTATTGATAATACCAATTATACATTAATCACTTGTGAGTTTCTTTGGATGGGGGTTTTACTGCAACTCACGTTGCTTGAAAAGTAGCTTTAATTTAATATAATTGTAGGGTTGTTCAGGACTTCACTGCCCCTGCAGGGTGACTCTGTGGCTGGCCCAGGGCTGTGGGGCATGGTGCCAAGGAGAGGTAGCACTCCTGTTCTTGGCAAAAGTGGCCAGAGAAGGAGGGATGGGTTGAGGCCCAGTGTCCAGGGAAGCAGGTAAGAAGCAAATACAGGGAATCGGGTGAAGGATCAGTGAGAGAACCGGGAAGAAGCACTACCTTGTGTTTTGGGGTCAGATTTCATAAAGATCCTGGAAATGCTGGGTGTGGAGAAGGTGGTATGGTTTCTTTTTTTAGACCACTGGGGCTATACCGCTGAACCATGAACTTGGGAAATGCTGAGCCAGGCCGGGCAGACTTCCACAGTCCTAGACTTGTTTGGGGATCCCAGGGAGAATCTATTTCATTCCTATAATCCTACAGACGAGGAAATGGAGGCCCAGATTAGTGAAGTATCTTGTTCCAGGTCACACAGCTCTAAGATAGATGTTCAACTGAGGCAAACTTTACTCTATCAGGTTCTCCAGGTGACATAGAAAAATGCTCAGATATTTAACTAGCTGCCAAAGTCTTTTTTTTTTTTTTTTTTTTTTCACATCCTACTCTGACTTGTGATTAGGTGGATAATGAAAATGTCTTTGGGGTATATCATTTAATTTTCAAGGGGCATGTCTTGCATCTTGTTTATCCACATGCACCAATTGTTCATTGACTCACAGAAGTTTGTACCTTAGACTTGTCCTTTTACAGATGAGGAAACTGAGCTCCCAAGAGGCAAAATGGCCTGCTCAAAATCACAGACTAGTAACTGGTTCAGTGCAATCAAGAACTATGAATTGCCTCATGCATGTGTGATTATACTGGGCTTTCTAGGCACACAGAAGAAGTTAATCAAGGTACTTGAAAGACAGTTGGGGAGACAAGACTTTGTTAGCTCCTCCTCTGTTGTTAGGCAGGGAAGAGGTGATGAAGGGCTGAACCAACTCTTTCCTGGGTCCTGAGGTTGTGCTGTGTGGAACAGGTAGACACAAAGGGGAAACTATGTTCTGAAGGTGAGGGCAATGTCAGAGTTAAAATAGAAAGTCTTAAAAGTGGGCTGATCCGAGAGGCAGAAGGAGAACAGAAGCCAGGTGAAATGTTTATTTACACAGAAAGTTAAATTCAAACAGCGCAGAAGGGTATAAAATGAAAATCAACTGTTCCTTGTCTTATCCCTTCTCTCCCCTGATCTGCTTCCCACAGGTGGCCCGTTTCTGCTTTTAGTCCTTCTAGTGACTACTTCCAGAACTCTAAATAGTATTTGAAACCTTTATTTCTCCAATTATCAATTTTAAACATAAGCTATTGATTCCCAACTATGAGTGATAAAAGACTGTTTAACTTCTCCCATCTTCTCTCCCCTCGTTCCACTTTTCATACTTATATTTTTAGTTTATTAGTTTGGCTTCTTCTATTGGTACATTAATTATTTCAAAAGGTATACATCAAATGCTACATTTTAATCCATCAAATTTAAACAAGTTTGACTTGCTGCTGTCAAATTTGAGTTAAGAGGTAAGATGCTATTAGAAGCCCTGAACTTCATTTCCTCCTTCTAATTCTCATAGTCTTCCAACTACCTCATTAAACATCATCAAGGTTTATTACTTTGTCATTCTATTTTATAAATATGTTAAAGCTTTCCCTAATTTGCCTGTAGCTCGAATTTAAAATTTAAGCATGAATTCAGGTCATTAGTAATAAAATACATATTCACCCCAAGACCAAGTAGTGACTGGCTCTTCTAGAAGTGGGGAACAGCACAAAACAAAGCATGTGTAGCTTATAGCCATCACCTTCTCAACATCCAAAATTTATTTTAATTTCCTTCACTCTTTCAAAATCATGACATTTTAATTTGTTTCATATTTGTAGTTTTTTTGTACAGATTTTGTTTTGTCTAATGTTTTTAACTTTCTTTCATTTTTCTTATTGAAAAGAAATACAATTTCTTCACCATTTTACAAAGATATGCCTATGTCATCACATTACCTACCAAATTGGAATCTACCTTTTATGAAGACTTTTGTCCAGGAACTCTAACTTAATGTTCTTGTTGGGGCTTTTCATTTTTCATGGTCAGTGGCATAATTCTCCCTATGGTTTTCATTTCCAATGTACCACTGGCTTTTGCCTACTGTTTTCATGGTTTCCATTTGCTTGATTTTTTTTTTTGGTCTCCTCGAGTGTATCTTCAAGTAATTCTTTTTCCAATAAGGGCATATGAGGAAGTAACTATGAGTATTGCATGATTTAATATTTAGCCTTCACATTTGATTGGGAAGTTGGTGTAAACTAGAGATTATTTTTCCCACAGAGTTGTGAAACCATTTGTTGCACGTTAGGAAGCAGAGATGGAGTTTGGGGAACAGGTGTTTATTAAGGATCAACACGTGTGAAAGGAAGGCAGCACTAGGAAGATTGGGCTCATTGAGAAGGTGAACTGAGATGCAGGCCCTACAAAGCCCCAGCCCACATGGCAAAAGCTCTGGAATGAGTATTACCGGTGAATGTCCTGTGTTGGGCAGAAATGGTTGGACCTTTATGCTCTCCCTCTCCCCTCCTTCAGTCACCAGGTATAAGCTGCTCTGGGAAAGGAATGCCCTTGGTGAGGTGGCTCTCAGTAGCTGAGGCTGATCCTGAAGGAGCTAAAAGCTGGAGGCTCTGTACTGACTGTAGTCTATGCATCTGGGCAGCAAGCCTTCCTTGGAGGGGGAATCAGGGTAATGCATCTCTATGTCTACCATGGTGTCGATCCATGCTATTCTTGGAAAAATCTTTTTGCAAGAGTTTGCAAGATTCTTTTTGCAAAAATCTTTTTGAAATTTTTGCAAAAATTATTTTTCTTTTTCTATAAGTTTTAGGACATGTTTTTTTTCCCTTGATACCATGATTGTTCTTACAGCATCTTTATGTGGAGTACATAGGTGCAGAGGAAGGTGCAGCCCTACAGCCCTGTGCCACAGAGTTTGGCTTGATAAGACAGGTGCGAGGCTGGATTTAACCTCCCTTCATCCCCTAGCTGAGTGCCATTGTGCAGAGCAAAGCCTATACATCCAGATGCGTGGCCCTGCCTGGTGGGCTCCAGTTTATGAGGCTGTGTTCTGCTTATTTTGCTTAGCATTTGGTGGGGCTTTTACCCCAAGAGCTTGCAACTTACTTTAGTTCTGGGAAAATTTCTTCCTTCGTGCTGGTTGTAAGTCTTGTGGGTCATAACAATTAACAGGCTTCACTTAAAGGCAAGAGGAGTAGAGTGTGTACACAGGTGAGACTCTTGCTCAACGCAGCTTCCTCATCCTGTGTTATCTGTTGATAAGATTCCATATGTTTCCCTACTCCAGAACTTTGCTAAACTTTCAGATCTGCCAGTGCTCCTTCTGTTCCCTGTTTTTTAGTGTTAATATGGGTTTATTCACTGTTTAACTTATTTATTACAATCACTGGGGTTTTAATGGGTCTTTTTCGTGGAGTGTTGGGGGGAGTTAACTTCACACACTCAGTCTTCTCCCTTGAATAGATTGCTCTTGTGGTGTTCTGAGTCACAGTTGACTGAAAACAGCAGTGGCTTAAAACTTTCCATGAGTTCTATTAGGTGAAGTATCCTAAGAATGGAAAAATAAGCACCACATGTACTCACCAGCAAATTGGTTTCACTGATCAACACCTAAGTGATCATATAGGAATAAAATTTATTGGGTGTCAGGCAGGTGGGAGAGGGGAGTAGGGGAGGGGTATATGTATACATAATGAGCGTGATGCACACCGTCTGGGGGATGGACACGCTTGAAGCTCTGACTCGAGGGGGGAGGGGGTGCAAGGTCAATGTACCTAACCTTAACATTTGTACCCCCATAATATGCTGAAATAAAAAAAAGAAAAAAATTTTCTATGAGTTGGGCTTTAAAGGAGGCATTCTGATTGGAAGGAGGTGTGAAGAGACATGTTTTCAAGCTGTTTTCTTAGAGTGATATGCTGCTTTTACTTAGAGTACATGACTATTTCATATGCATGAATTGAGGATTATTGGAGATTATGGAGGGTCCAAAGTCACTCATCCCAAGGTGCCACAATTGTTTAGAACAGATTTTACTGAGTCAACTTTTTTGAGATGGATGCTGGCATCTTAGAGTGGACTCCTCTATCCCAAGGAAGGAGTTAGAGAAAAATGAAAAGACTTAAGTAATTTTCTTTGTTCTATTGAATTGTTTTCATAAAGACAACACTGTATAGACAATGAAATGTATTTTATGCAAAATTTCTGCATACAAGCTGCTCTGATAAAGACATATATGAGTTATATCTGGTAACATTCTCAAATTAGACCCCTAAAATGGCTCTTCCTCACTTTCTTTCCCAAATATACCTGGCATGGCCTGAATTGTGTCCCTCCAGAATTCATATGTTGAAGATTTCACTGTATTTGGAGATAGGGTCCTAACAGAGGTAATTAAGGTTAAATAAGGTCATAAGAATAGGGCCTACATCAACACATGAATGGATTAATAAAATGTGGTATATGTATACCAAAAGTACTACTCAGCCATAAAAAAAAAAAATGGTGAACTAATACCTCCTTTATTAACCTGGGTGGAACTAGAGACCATTCTTTAAGTAAAGTGTCACAAGAATGGAAAAATAAGCACTACATGTACTCACCATTAAATTGGAACTAACCAATCAACACTTAGGTGCACATATGGAAATAACATTCATCAGAAGTCAAGCAGGTGGGGGGATGGGTAAATTCACATGTAATGGGTAAAATGCGTGCTATCTGGGGGATGGGCACATTTGTGGCTTTGACTCAAATGGTACGAGGACAATTTATGTGACCTAAATGTTTGCGCCCCTATAATATTCTGACATTAAAAAAAAACCGAAAGAAAAGGTTGGAGCCTAATCCATTAGGACTGGTGCCCTTATAAAAAAAATGAAGACACAAGCAGAGAAAAGACCAAGTGAGGACACAGTGGGAAGGTGACCACGTACAATCCTAGGAGAGAGGAGGACTCAGGAGAAACTAAACCCGCTGACACCTTTGATCTTGGAATTCCAGACTCCAGAACTGTGAGAAAATAAATTTCTGTTGTTTAATCCGCTGAGTCCCAAATGAATACAATACTTTAAGCTTTTCTGTGAGAAATTTTTGTGACACCCTTATTTGGAGTCATTTTCAACCAAATGCTACCTCCCAATTATTTCTGACCTTTATGAAGGTCCAAGGTTAATTAATTTGGCAAAACATTTAAAAAACAATTTTTATACTGGTCATGTACTGAGCTTCACAGAGATTTGTGCTCATTGCTATTTTGTTTCTATCTCTAGGCTTGGTGTTCAGAGGATGCAGATACAGAAGACCCTCCAGACACGGTTTCTCTTCCTAAGGATTGTTTCCTATAGGTTGATCTGCATCAAATGACATGGATATATCCACTCGGGCATGGGCAGGGTGGATGTAGCCACAGAGTGAATGGCTGTTGCAAGCTCTGAGAAAACACCCAGGGTTGGGAAATATTAACTTGGTTGAATAACAAACAGGTCGAATTGTTTCCAAAGGTCTGAAATATTTACTGAGTTTTTACTCTGTATTTTTAAACACTTTGGTACGGCGCTCACAGGCCGCGAAACCTTGCCCACAGCCAGCACTCACAGTCCGCACGATAGTTTGTGCTGTGCATGGACGGCGAATCCGTTTTGCTCTTGCGTGATGAGGAAAGCTTGAAAGCACTGAAAGCTTGTTTTACTTTACAGGCGGCTTTACTTGTAATGTAAATCAGAACAGGTAACACATACACATATGTTTTCGTTATGTGATTTTTAAATGTTCACAATTTTATTTTGATAAAGGAAAAATTAGAAAAGACATATCGCGGCTGTCGGCTAAAGTCGCTGTGCGTGTTCATCTGTGGCTATAGACTATATTCGACGCTCGTACCCAAGTGGTTAAGAGAACAGGATTCCCAAGGTGTTCACTGCATCCCAGTTGACCATGATGTTTAATATCGTGCTTCTGCTTTGTTGCTGTTTGCTTCTTGGTCTGATCAAAGCTCCTAGCCCCATCTTTTACCTACTTCCACACTGAGGACTTCAGTGGATTCCAGTGATAGTATCTGAGTGTCACTCCATGCTGTATGTGACCTTAAAAGCAAGTTATGCATCGTCTCTGTCTCTTAGTGAGGATAATTATTGTTCCCATTTAACACACATAAAGCAGTCAGCCTAGTTTAGGATGTGTAGTAAATATTCATTATGTGTCGTGGGTCTGGATGGGGCCTCCTCACCTACAAGGAGCAACTCAAGCTTTCTGCTCCCCCCTGCTCAGCTGTATTTGGTATTTCTCCCTCTGGGATCCTAAAGCACTTGCACATTTCTCTCTTATTTCACATCTAATATTATATTATAATTATTTGTTTAATTATCTATCTCCTGCCCTAGTGTCATAAACTATGAGAATCCTGTTTTATTTTTTATTGTAATTTCAGCTTATTATGAAAGTGTCTTGCACATTTTAGGCATTCCAAGATTGTTGCTGAGTAAATACTTAAGACCAATTGCTCTTTGATTTGGGGTAAAGCATCTAGAAAAATAAGAGAGAAAAAAGGTGGAGTTGGATTATAAAACATGGGCGAGGGAGACTTTTAAGGATTTCATGATATTCAATTGCTTGGCTTTCTGGGAATTGATGATTATACAATATCTGATGCGATCTGACCCAGTGAAAATTGGGCAGGTGAATGAAATTCCACTTGGGGAGATTGGCATTCTTGAGAACTGACAAAAGCTGTATCTCCCATCAGCTTTCGTGTTATTTTGGTTCTGCTTACAAGTGGCTATTAATGCCTCACCCTAACTACTGCAGAACCTAATATCCTCCCAAATGCCATCCTCTACAAAACACAAAAGTATTTTCTCAGACTAAATCCCTGAATTTCTCTCAATCTTCTAGGATGAATTTGCAATTATTTTTGGCCTACAGAGCATACTCTGAAAAAAAAAAATTGAAAGTACCATTATTGCACATGTAGAAGAAATCTTTATTTTGCAGATTATTCACCTATGATCTGAATCCTTAAAATTACTTGGTTTATGTGGGGTTTATGATATGTGCTGGGGATTTTTATCCTTCATGAAGGAGATGGCTCAGCCATCTACTCAAAGTGAGTTTGATTTAAATATCATTATTAGAAAGCTGAATTGATTCAGAAGATCATGAGACTCAAAGCAATTGTTCTCCTTGGATCCCCAAGGACAAAGCAAGGGAACAGAGCCTTGTCCGGGACCTTGGGAAGATGTCAGCTTGGATGACAGGCTGGTGTTAGTGAAATATTTTGAAACATTGAATTTACATAAGAAACATTGACGTTTACATAAGAATTATTTTTTAAAGAACTATTGTGTGAATCACACTATTTTCAGTTACACTCAATCTTTTGGGTAGCTGGCAAATTTTATACAATATCAGTGAGATAGGTGATAATTTTTTTCTGCTTAGGAATGGTGCTGGGGAGGCCTAAGGTCCAGCTTTCATTCCTATAAGGGTTAGCTAGCTAAATTCAGTTCTCTAGTGCTGACAGCTCCTTAATCTTCACTCTACCTTATATAGGCCCCTCTTATCCATGGTTTTGCTTTCCATGGTTTCAGTTACCTGTGCTCAACTGCAGTTTGAAAATATTATTAAGTGGAAAATTCCAGAAATAAATGATTCATAAGTTTTAAATTGCATGCTATTCTGAGTAGCATGAGGAAATCTTGCACCATCCTTCCTGGGGTGTGAATCATCCCTTAGCATATCCAAGCTGTATATGCTACCTGGCTACTCACCCTTTAGTCGCTTAGTAGCGGTCTCAGTTATCAGAGCAACTGTTGCAATATCACAGTGCTTGTTTTCAAGTAACCTTGATTTTACTTAATAATGGTTCCAAAGCACAAGAGTAGTGATGCTGGCAATTTGGATATGCCAAGGAAAAGCCATAAAGTGCTTCCTTTAAGTGAAAAGGTGACCTTGGCATTCCTTGGTTAAGATTCAGTACTACCCATGGTTTCAGGCATCCAGTGGGGGTCTTGGAATGTGTCTCCTGCAGATAAGAGGGGACTACTGTAGTTAATATTTATCTAAACACAGATCATTTCTCATGACTTCCCTGAGAGATTTACAGTCATACAATCATTTCTGTTTCAAAGATGCAGAAACCCAGACTCAAAGAAGCTAAATAACTGGCTCATGAGCACAAAATTTTAATAGTAGGTGACTGTGATGGTCAGTTTTATGGCCAGGCTATAGTCCCCGGTTATTCAAACACTAATCGAGGTGCTGCTCTCAAGATATTTTGTAGATGTGGGTAGAATCTATAATCAGTGGATGTTAAGTAAGGGAGACTACACTAGATAATCTGAGTGGTCCTGATTCCATCAATTGAAAGTCCCCAAGAGCAGAAACTTGGGGCTTCCCAGAAGAAGAAAAAATTCTGCTTCAGCTTCTGCCTGCATGTTCAGCCTGCCTTTCTTGTGGTCTGATTTGTCAGATTCTGGACATGCCTAGCCAGTCCCAATAATTGCATAAGCAAATCCCTTCAATAAATTTCTTGATATATATCACTTGCTGATCCTGTTTGTCTGGATGAAGCCTGGCTTACATAGTGATAAAGCAATTACTCAAATTATGAAAGCAATACCCTGCATTCATATGGTGCTTTATAGTTCGCAAACGACCCTCACAGACATTATCTTTAGTAAATCCTAAGGCTGTGAATAGGCAACTCAATCAATCGTCATCATTGTCATCACCACCAATATCATCATCATCAGACATCATCGTCATTGCCAGACACCTCTATCATCATTATTGTTGTTGCCACTTTATAATTGAGAAAGAGGATTATGCAGCCTTTAAGAGGAAGATCAGGGGCCCAAAATTCAGTTTTTCTAAATCTGAATATTATGTGCAACATCAGCATCTACCTGCATAAATCTTCAAATGCTTTATTTACCCTCTGGGTTTCTTGATGGCTTCTAATGATCATTTCATCCATTATAACTTATTACTGCAAAGCTGTCCAGCCACTATACCTGTGACAAATTCTGGACCTTGTCAATGTCTGTAATCATAACATTTCTAAAATCTCTCTTTTAAACATCTATTAAAAAATCTCTGGCCATCACCTCTTCCTGTGGATTCTTCTTTATCAAAACTTCTAGCCATTCTGAAGTCCTCATTAAGTGGTGAATAGTTTCTCTTCATGGTTATGTGTATCCTATGGACAGTTCTTTACTAGCAATTTTTAATTTAGCGTTATCGAAATTCGTTTTTTACTAAATGAATGTCAGTCTACCACAAAGATTTCAATGTAAATATTTCCTGTATATCTCATAATGCTTAATCCTCTTGAATGATTAAGATGAGACCATATGAGATATTTCAAGTGATATGTATGTGTATATGTGTTCTTGTGTGTGTTCCATATATCACAGCATGTCAACTAGAGAACACGGTTGAATGTGACTCTTTGAGAAAATTTACCAAATCAGAGAATACTACTTTGGAACTGAAAATATTGACATTTATTTTACAAGATGAGAAGGAAAACAGCAGCTAACAAAGGCAAGTTATTGTTAGGTTTAGCCTAAAGTTGCCTCCTTAAATAATTTAAGTTCAGCCTAAAGGTTTCTCTGTATATAGTGAACTGTAACCTAATTGAATGTGTAAACAGACTATAACTTATTCTTGTACCAGTCACTGAGTTTTGGCCATTCAAAGCTTGCCAAGTGTTCAAACCATGTTCAAATAAGAAAATACACTGACTTGTTATCAATCCAGCTGTTTCTGTCCCTCACTTCTGTTTTCTGTGCATCATTTTCCTTTTTCTGTCCATAAATCCTTTCTGACTGTGTGGCAGCAGTGGAGTCTCTTTAAACCTATTCTGGTTCGAGGATTGCCTGATTTGCAAACCATTCTTTGCTCAATTAAACTCTGTTAAATTTAATTTGTCTGAAGTTTTTCTTTTAACATTATAGAATATTGATAAAACTGATAAGACAACATGGTCCATTATCCATTTATTGAATAAATGCATTTAACTGAATAACCTTAACTCCAAGCACAATTATAAATTATGTAAGGATGATTTGCAATATCATGGTGGAAGGTTTAAAATGTTTGCTGTATATATAAAATGTTAGCTGTATATATTTTGTTGAGGGGTTTTCATTCAGCCTTTTAGATACTGGTAAGGTCTGCTCCATCTAATATATAATCTCCATTTATTGGCCTTTGGGTAGTTCCATTTTTCTAAAAAAGTACAAATCAATAAGGGAAAGACAGCCTGATAACATGGGCAAAAGAAGCAAACAACCATGTTGAAAAAGAAGATATATAAAATAGCTAATGAGCCCATAAAAAACTGCTCAACATCAGAAGTCATTGAAGATATGCAAATTAAAACCACAAGGAGGCCGGGCGCTGTGGCTCACGCCTGTAATCCTAGCTTTTGGGAGGCCCAGGTGGGCGGATTGCTCAAGGTCAGGAGTTCAAAACCAGCCTGAGCAAGAGCGAGACCCCGTCTCTACTATAAATAGAAAGAAATTAATTGGCCAACTGATATATATATAAAAAATTAGCCGGGCATGGTGGCGCATGCCTGTAGTCCCAGCTACTCAGGAGGCTGAGGCAGGAGGATCGCTTGAGCCCAGGAGTTTGAGGTTGCTGTGAGCTAGGCTGACGCCACGGCACTCACTCTAGCCTGGACAACAAAGTGAGACTCTGTCTCAAAAAAAAAAAAAAAAAACCACAAGGAGATACTATAGCTCATATCCACTAGAATGGCTAGAATTAAAAAGACTTGCAATACCAAGCAAGGGTTAAAGATGTGGAAACACTGGGGCTCTCATACATTGCTGGTGGGAGTATGAAACTGGTAAAACCACTTTGGAAAAGTTTTGGCACTGCTTGTAAAGGTAAACATTCACCTATCCTATGACTAAGTAATGCAACTCTTAGGTGTTTATTAAAAATAAATAAAAGCATATGTCCTTCCTCAGTGTTTCATAGTTCTCCCTGTAGAGGTCTTTTACCTCTTTGGTTAAATATATTCCTAGGTACTTTAATTTCTTTGTTGCTATTGTGAAGGGAATTGAGTCTTTGATTTGGTTCTCAATTAGATTGTTGTTGGCGTATATGAATGCCTCTGATTTCTGTGTATTGATTTTGTATCCTGAGACTTTACTAAATTCATTGATCAGTTCCAGGAGTTTCTTGGTTGAATCCTTGGGGTTTTCTAGATACAATATCATATCATCAGCAAACAGTGAAAGTTTGATCTCTTCTGCCCCTATTTGGATACCTTTGATTCGATTTTCCTGTCTGATTGCTGTAGCCAAGACTTCCAGCACTATGTTGAACAGAAGTGGAGATAGTGGGCAGCCTTGTCTGGTTCCAGTTCTAAGTGGGAATGATTTCAATCTTTCCCCATTCAGTATGATGTTGGCTATGGGTCTGTCATATATGGCTTGTATCATTTTTAGGTATGTCCCTTCTATGCCTATTTTCTTAAGTGTTCGTATCATGAAAGGGTGTTGAATTTTGTCAAAAGCTTTTTCTGCATCTATTGAAAGAATCATGTGGTCTTTGTTTTTGCTTCTGTTTATGTGGTGAATTGCATTGCTCGTGGATCGGCAGACTCAATATCATCAAAATGTCTATACTACCCAAACTGATCTACAGATTCAATGCAATACCTATTAAAATCCCATCAGCATTCTTCACAGATATAGAAAAAATAATTTTACGCTTCGTATGGAACCAAAGAAGACCCCGAATATCAAGAGCAATTCTAGGCAACAAAAACAAAATGGGAGGCATTAATATGCCAGATATCAAACTATACTACAAAGCTGTAGTAATTAAAACAATATGGTATTGGCACAAAAACAGGAATATTGACCAGTGGAACAGATGTGAGAATCCTGATATAAAACCATCCTCATATAGCCATCTCATCTTTGACAAAGCAGACAAAAACATACACTGGGGAAAAGAATCCCTCTTCAATAAATGGTGCTGGGAAAACTGGATAGCCACCTGTAGAAGGCTAAAACAGGACCCACACCTTTCACCTCTCACAAAAACCAACTCACGCTGGATAACAGACTTAAACCTAAGATATGAAACTATTAGAACTCTAGAGGAAAAAGTTGGAAACACTCTCCTAGACATCGGCCTGGGCAAAGAGTTTATGAAGAAGTCCCCAAAGGCAATCACAGCAGCAACAAAAATAAATAAATGGGACATGATCAAACTACAAAGCTTCTGCACAGCCAAAGAAATAGTCATGAAAGTAAACAGACAACCTACAGAATGGGAGAAAATTTTTGCATCCTATGCATCCGATAAGGGACTGATAACTAGAATATACTTAGAACTCACGAAAATTAGGAAGAAAAAATCAAATAACCCCATTAAAAAGTGGGCAAAGGACTTGAACAGAAATTTTTCTAAAGAAGACAGAAGAATGGCCAACAAACATATGAAGAAATGCTCAACATCTCTAATCATCAGGGAAATGCAAATCAAAACCACAATGAGATATCACTTAACCCCAGTGAGAATGGCCTTTATCAAAAAATCTCCAAACAATAAATGCTGGCGTGGTTGCGGAGAGAGAGGAACACTCCTACACTGCTGGTGGGACTGCAAACTAGTTCAACCTCTGTGGAAAGCAATATGGAGATACCTTAAAGCGATACAAGTGAATCTACCATTTGATCCAGCAATCCCATTGCTGGGCATCTACCCAAATGATCCAGTGACACTCTACAAAAAAGACACCTGCACTCGAATGTTTATAGCAGCACAATTCATAATTGCAAGGCTGTGGAAACAGCCCAAGTGCCCATCCATCCAAGAATGGATTAATAAAATGTGGTATATGTATACCATGGAGTACTATTCAGCTCTAAGAAACAATGGTGATATAGCACATCTTATATTTTCCTGGTTAGAGCTGGAATCCATACTACTAAGTGAAGTATCCCAAGAATGGAAAAACAAGCACCAGATATATTCTCCAGCAAACTGGTATTAACTGAGTAGCACCTAAGTGGACACATAGGTACTACAGTAATAGGGTATTGGGCAGGTCGGAGGGGGGAGGAGGCGGGTATATACATACATAATGAGTGAGATGTGCACCATCTGGGGGATGGTCATGATAGAGACTCAGACTTTTGGGGGGAGAGGGGGAAATGGGCATTTATTGAAACCTTAAAATCTGTACCCCCATAATATGCCAAAATAAAAAAAAATTAAAAAAAAAATGCAGTTGAGGGTTATGACTCACATCTGAGCTTCCTCCATTCTCTCCCTCAAATAAAGATGACCAGGCCCTGAATCTGCTAACCCAGAATCTTATCCTCTTTGAAGGCAGGTGGGAGCAAAGAGAGTCACTGAAACTTTAGGTCATCACAATCTCTATCACAAGGCACAACAGTATTTCTCATAGTACGTATGTCTTTGTACAGGAGCTTCAGCTGAGACTCCAAGGCAGAGAAAAATGGCTAAGTGTTTATGACAGAGACCCACTGATATCCTCTTCCTTCTCCTGGATGTACTGCTAGACTACATTTTACAGTTTCCTTTTAAATTAAAAAAAAAAAAAAAGCATATGTCTACAAAAAGACTTATAGGAAAATACTCATGGCAACTTGATTAATGATAGCCCCAACCTGGAAAGAACCCAGATGCATATCAATAGCTAAATGGATAAATATTTGTGGTGTATTAATTTGGGGAATAGTATTTAACATTGAAAAGGAATAGATTACTGAAACACAAAACAGCATGGATACATTTTACATAATATAATGAATGAAAGAAGCTAGACTCAAAGGAGTACACACTGTGTGATTTTCTTTATATGACATTCTAGAGCAGGCAAAATTAATCTATAGCTATAAAAGGTACAATAGTGCTGCCTGGTGCCTGGGGTAGGGGGATTACTTTCAAAGGAACTATAGGAAACAATTTAGTGGTAATGAGATGTTGCAGTGTTGATTGTGGGGCGGTTATGACAGCAAGGTGTGCCAATTTGCCAAAAGTCAACAAACTGTGTGCTTAAAATATGTGCATTTTATTGTATATAAAAACTATACCTCATTAAAAATGGGCATCAGAAATAAAAATAAAAATACTACAATGAGCATCTTTGTACTTTAAAGGAATTTTTATTCCTTTCATTAAGATAATTCCCCAAGCCTTTTGCACTTGTTTACTGAAACCATATGAAATTGTGATAATTTTTTTTGATATTCAAAAGGAATATATGGGAATAAATATTTAACTGCCAGGATTTCTGTCAGGGACTGAAGTAAAAAGTTTAGGCTTGTTGAGGGGAAGATATTTTGTTGAGGGGCTTTTATTCAGCCTTTTAGATACTGGCAAGGTCTGCTCTATCTAAAATGTTATGATTCACGGGAAGCAGTTTATTCCATCTTACAAGGCTTGAAAGGGACTGGTTTTGTTTTATAAATTCCTCGCGGCCCAAATTTTAGGAAGAGATTGACAAGAAATTGGCTCCTGTGTGATTCCCAACCTCTATCCTCGCTGCTTTCCTTCTCTCTGGTCCAGGAAGGAGGAGCCACAGGCTGTGCGTAGCAGATGCACTTGGGATGTTCCACATCCCCTCAGCACTGCTAGGTGGACAGCTCCACGCAGGAGACAGAGTCACACAACATGCGGAGTAGGGGTAGCTCTCTGCTTTTTCCAGAGCCACCAAAGACTGCTCTGCTGCACACAGGTAGAACTTGAAATATGATGAAGTAGCTTTCCTGGGATCAAACTTCAGCCCAACCACTCAAGCCTCCCCCTCCTCCGGTGGAACAGTTCTGAGGTAGGTTCTCCATGGTTCTTTAGCAGGCTCCCAGCAGATTGGGCCCTTCTTGCCCACAGTGATAGCAACTCAGAAATGTACTCCTTATTAGCTTTTCTTTCTTTTTGTCTTACATTCACTATACCCTCAATTTTACACCCTCTCCAATAGACCACCTTCACCCAAGTCGCTGCCTCAGCTCTGCCTTTCAGGGAATCTGAACCAAGCGCCATTGCTGAAAGTGAGCTGTGCTTTAGCGCATAGTCTTCTCTCTGCCTGGTCACCATTCTACCCTCCACCTTCTTGGAGAACACTCCTATTCATCTTTTCAGTGCTTCAGTGAAAACTTCTGTTGCCCACCTGAGCAACCAGTAAAAATCCCTCTTTGCCATCCTCATTGCACTTCCCTGTATTGCAACCTTTATTCCACTGTCCTGAGGTTGTTTGCATCTTGAACTACCTCTAGGATTTCTGAATTAGCATCAAGGGACTCTAGGATGAGCTAATGGGACATGTAATTGCCCCTACACCGTGAACTCCTATGGGTAGAAACTGCAACTTGTTTGATTTTGAATCTCGGCATCTCACACAGTTTGGGCATGGAGTACCTAATAGATGATTGTTGAACAGAAGTAAAGTCACTCTGTTGGACAGAGGCACAAGCTCAGGGAGGAATCATTCTCTCTCCCATCTCTTGGAAACCCTTCTTCTCATGGTATTCTTGCTCCCTGCCTGACACTGAGCTGAAGTCTGCAGCCAAAACCATATGGCCTGTCTCTCTAATGGAGATGCACATGCCCTCCAGAACTCTGTACACAGTTGAGCTGGGTCCCTGCAGCACATGGCTGGAGCACAGGGTCACTGAGGCTGGCTTAATTTAGCTGAGCCATTCCAAGGGGGATAATGGTAGCACTGAGGGGCCCCTTCCCTGTACCGATTCTATTATACAATGTCCTGCTGACCTACTTTCCAGGGCCCTTTGACTTGGCAACAGCCAAGAGACTTTCAGAGACTCAGGCCCTGATCCAGATCATTAGGCATACCCTCCCTCCACCTCCTAGGAAGCGAGCAGCAAGGAGAAGGGGTCTGAAAGTGCAATAGTGCACCAAGCCACTTATGGTTCAGTTACTGGTTCTGCCGTGGAATGGGAGAATAAACTGGGGTCATTGTTTAAGTGCTTCAATACTCAGTTTTCTCACCAGTGAAAGGAGGAGAAGAAAACCTATCATAGCATCATTTTGAGGTTAGATGGAATAACATATTTGAAATACCTTCTGATGGGAGCTCGATCTTTTATTGTTCATGAATCCTTTTGGTAGTCTGGTAGAGCTGATGGACTCCTCAGAACAATTCCTTTAAACTCATAAAATAAAATATGTAGGATTATAAAAGAAACATTATAAAACAGTTATCAAAATATGTTTGTAAAAAATTTTTGTTAGAATGTAATATATCTTTGTTCATGTATTAAAAATTAAAAGATCAGGCTGAGAGTCTGATAACTACTATAATTTTGAGATAGTGAAACACATAAATGATATTTTGATTTATCTGGCAAAGTATAATACTGTACATGAATTATCTGTGATTTCTGTTGTTGACAAAGTCCCATTGTGGGTTCGCAGCGTACATACATAAATGAAGAAAGTGCCAAATATGAGTTAAAGAATAGTTAAAATAAAGATGAATTTTATTTCCTGTAAGTTTAGGGAGCCCTGAACCTCTTGCCTAGCAAAAAGTTAACACTGGATGGAGGTTAATCCCCTTTCATTAATTTCCTCTTTCTGATGCCTCCTCTTAACAAGGACTATCTTCAAGTTTTCTTCATCTCTCTCACTTCCTAACGAAACATGGGCTGAGGGAAGGACCTGACATCAGGCATTTAGCCTGTGGGGTGGATAAATGTCTATTTCCTTGCTTTCATTCTCTGGAGTTTATCTCATTGTAGAAGAAACTGAAGAAATTTCTGCATAGGGACAAGGGGCACCTCCTCAGCTTCCAGGAAGAATTCACAACACAAAGGGAGCAGGTGACACACTTTATTAAACTTCAGGCTGGTGTCAAGGAGCAGCCGTGGACTTGATTCCTAACCACCATCCTAGGTGGCTTGGTCTTTCTCCTGAGTGATCAGAAGCTGGGAGAAACGGAACCCTGATCTTTTTGGTCTTGTCTTGGTTCCTGCTCGGTTCCTGCCATGCTAGGGTGAAAGCTGATTGTGTGTGTCTCTTCCCAGCTCTGTGTTCAGTGATGTCACATTGGTATCTAGAGACCAGTGTGGTAGGAGTATTTACACCATGGAATTGGCAAACCTTGCACATCAGGGCTTCTCAGCTCCCACCTCCATCTATCTGTAAAGCCAATTGTGAAAACATCACTATCTGTATCTTCTGTTTCCTGCCTGCCTGGTGATTCTGCTTTGACAAAATCGGTCATTCTTTCTGTTTAACCACAGACTAGTGCACGTTATTATATCCCTAGAAAGGGACTTTATACACTTTTGATGTTCCCCGATTCTGTACTGGAGTCAGCAGATGATAGCAATGTTTCTCTTTGCCAAAACCTAAAAGAAGACTCTCACTTCTCCACTGGGTGAGTGAGAAGATTTTCCATGTTCATAGATTTCTAACAGTCAGGCTAAACAATTAGGAGCCATTATAACTTGTGAGAAGATATCACAGAAATATAGGGGTTTAGGATAAATGCATCTGACAGGAGTGTTGAGCAGGGTCAGCAAACTTTCTTTTAAAGGACCAGATGGTAAATATTTTAGACTTTTCAAGCCAAGATGCAAAATCGAGACTATTATGTAGGTACTTATATAACTATTTCAAATGTAATCATATAAAAATATTCTTAGCTTATTAACTATGACTACACAGGGAATTGCTTGGCATTGACTCATGGGCTGCAGGTTTTTTTACCTCTTTTATGGAGGACTGATGTAGGGGATGAGCAGAAAGGCAAGGTGATCAGGTAGGATGCTGGAAGATAAAGATGGGGAGAGCTAAGACTCTGATAGTAATGTGGGCAGGAAGGAAGAAAGAGGAAGAGGCTAGAAGAAATGTAAATATCTGATTGCATATAGTACATAAATGGAAAGCTTAATAAAAGATATGATCTGAGGGCTGGCTGCAATTTGTAACTCCATCTTTGGGATTCACAAATGATACTAGGATATTAAAAGCTTTAAAAAAATGTTCAGTCAGCATTTCTCAAAGTTATTTACACCTTGCACCCTTTATTCATGGACTACTCACTAATGCCCCCCAAAGAAGAAATGTATCATAGAATGTACTTTAGGTTTCATTGACTTGATCTATGGTTGAATATTTTATTTTGTAGGAGTGAGCATTCCTTGAAATGGAAGAATTAGTCAGTTTAGCATCTGTGTGTGTGTGTGTGTGTGTGTGTGTTTAGGGAAGAGTAATAAAATACGAAATACTCATAACTCCTATGGGAGGTCATGTATTACAAATTAATGTAATCTTAGTGCCTGGAAGAAAAGGCAATTTATCAATGGGCCAAATTGATATAGTTTTTAAATTATAGATACACTTAGTGAAAATTAAATTTAAAATTAAAAGTGTGCTGATAGTTGTTTTTAAATAATTTTTGCTACTGTAAGGTCACATGGCCTTTTAAAATCTTCATTTTCAATCTTCTTTTCGGCATGCTTCTTCTAGGTAACTGTCTTTGAATCCTGTTAAACACACTCCTTTCTTTTTAAAAAAATCTATAGCAATATCTATATACCTCTCTTTATGAGAGATATTACATTTATTTGAGTATTTCTATAGTCTGTTGAACTGTGTTAATAGAAGGATATTGTATTCATATTTTCCCCCAGTTTATAGCAGAATACTGACATGTAATATATTATCCTGAATTAATCAATCAATAAAAGTTTGGAGAAGGTGGCCATTTCCACCTACATACAAATAAAGTTAGGTCCTGGATCTGTCACAGTCCTATCAAGAAAACAAGAACCACACCAACTACTTTAACAGAGATAGTTTAAGAAATTGAATTGCTAGACAGCTATTTGGAGAACTGTAACTACAGAAAGATAGAGTAACTGCAGGAAGCATCTACTACCCTTAGTGTGGGGGAGCAAAGGGAAGAGGGGATTAGTAGAACCTGAAAGGTTGAATGAAGGGTCCCTCAGAGCTGAGCACCGAGCAGGAGGTGCCACCTAGGTGGCCTTGTTGTCTCTGAAGGGAACCCAGAGAGGCTGGTTCTGGGAATATGGAAAAAGAGGACTGGAACCAACAGCCACTGCCAGGGTGAGGAACCGTTGCTGAGGGAAGGTTGACAAAAGCAGGAAGCAAACAGCAAGGAGCAAATGAATCCCTTCTCCTTCCTCTAGCCTTGCAGTCTCCCTCTAACACCCTTTATTGGCAGATCTTAACAGGAAGCCGGATGGCAAAGGAGAAATTTTATCTGTGGAGTCCAGCCTCACAATGATAAAACAGAGAACAGAAGTGTGGGTGGTGCTAAGGGACAATAGCTTAATAAGCAGCCCAGATCCCAACCTACATGCTTGGTCAATTTCCAAGTGCCTCGAGTCTGGGTGACTCGAGAGGTGTTTTCCTCCTGTCAAGGGCTAGAATAGTCACAGGCATATTTCTGAGTCTTTCCTTTTAGACAGCAGAAGCTGTTCATCTGAGTAGAGAAAATCATGGTTTTAATTACATTTCTCTTATAATTTAGAAAGGTTTAAATAAAGAGAGATGTTTTGGCAAAGAGCAAAACCATTTGGTAACTTGTTCTAAAGGGTTTTTCGGAGTCCCTAGAGTCAGCTGTTCCTAATCCTGCGATTATGTGCTTCAAATTTCCATTCGAAGTACTAGGAATTAGAAGGTTCCTCTTTTCTTGCTGGTGGTGGTGCTTAGGGGACAGCTCAGGGATGACAGGGCTGTGTGCTGAATTGCTATGCGAAAGGGACAAAAAGAAAGCAGCACCCTGTCCTCCCAAACTTACTAGCTGGATGGCCCTGAGGTAGTCACTTCACTTTATTATTTCACTTTATTATTGATAACAACTGTACCTGATCTACTCTCTTATTTGACTCATTCTGAGGATCAAAAGAGGTAGTGGCTGAATATGAAAATATTTAGGTCATTAACTATGAAATGTCTGATGTCAAATCAAAAGTTTAGTTTACTATATCTCAAACAAGAAGCAGTACAATTAATCAAAGTATGCACCTGAACTATCGACACAGTTTTGCTATCTTAATGGTAGCTTTTTATTCCAGCAGCGAAGAACCTGGAGAGTGATTGGTGATGAAATCATGAAAGGCATTTTTCACAGCTTGTTGCGAATTGAATTTTTTTCCTTGCAAGAAGTGGTCCAAAGCCTGGAAGAAGTGGTAGTCAGTTGGTGCAAAGTCTGGTGAATATGGTAGATGACAGAGAGTTTCCAAGTCCAGCTTCTGTAGTTTGAGCAGCATTGTTTGTTCCACATGTGGTTGAACATTGTCTTGCAAAAGGTTGGCCTGTTTCTATTGACCAATCTTGGCTGCTTAGTTGCAAGCATCCCCATCATTTCATCCAGTTGGTTGCAGTAGACACCTGCTGTAATTGACTGACCATGTTTCATGAAGCTGTAGTAGATAATACCAGCTCTGGACCACCAAACAGACACCATTAACTTTTTTTTTTTTTTTGATGAATATTTGGTTTTGGACTGTGTTTTGGCACTTCTTTATCCAAGTTTGTGCTGAACACTTGCAACTGTCAAAATGAATTCATTTTTCATCAAATGTAATAATACAATGTAGAAATGGTTTGCCTTTATGTCATGACAGCAAAGAAAGGCAAGCTTTGAGACGATTTCTCTTCTGATGCTCATTTAATTCATGAAGTACCCATCTATCCAGATTCTTTATCTTGCTGATTTGTTTCAAATGGTCCAATATTGTTGGAATAGTAATGTCAAACCTTGAGATGGATTCGCTTCCACTACAACTTTCAGCTCATCATTATCCGCCTTGGTCTCAGGTCACCCACATGGCTCATTTTCAATATCAAAATCACCAGGACGGAACTTCTCAAACGATCCACATACTGTGTGTTCATTAGCCACATCCTTCCCAAAGACTTTGTTGACATCTCAAGCCATCTGTGCTGCATTGGTTCCACAATGGAACTCATGTTTGAAAATAACTCAAACTTTTGACTTTTCCATGGTTTCACAAAAATTGCTCTAAAAAATTTGAAAGATAATCACAACCCAAATCATGCATTTGAAAGAATGAGGATGTACTTTCGCAATAAAAAACAAAGAAGTGTCCAAGTGAAATGTCAGAGATATCACCTGTGAAACTTAGCACTTAAGGAAATTGGACGTTTCATACTTAATAACCTAAAAGTATCGCAAAAAGTAAAATGAAATAAAAACACAAGGGATCGATAATGATAGCATTTGCGTTATTTCAGTTCACTTGGTTCTTGACTCCATAGGGGTAGAAGAGAGAGACATCCTCCCCAGTGATTCCTTTCTGCTATAGAGAAGACACAATGTGTCCCTTTCTGGGCTTATAGTGTACATCTACTTCCATACAAATGTCTATCTCTAGTGTTATTATCAACAAAGCTCTCAATGTGGAAATGAAAATAAACCCAGGAAAAATACCTCTGCCTTCCCAGATCAATTCAGTTTCCATTGCTTATTACTTTAAGTTTTGTGTTTTTAGGGGAGTGGGGAGCAAAATGGAGTAGATGTCTCTGAAAATTTAGCTTGAATCTAGGGTCAACTAATAATAATAGTTATAGCAGTAGTAGCATTTGAATGCTTACTGCATGCTGGAAAGTTTTTAAGGCACCTATGCTGTATTACTTCCTTAAAATAACCCTATGAAGTATATTTTGTTTTTGTCCTCATTTGCTATTAGGAAACTGAGGCATAGAGAGGTAATGATTCTTGCCCAGGGTTACAGAGAGCAAATAACGGAGCTGGGATTTGAATTCACACAACTTGATTCCTAAGGCTGAACCTTTAGCTACTCCATTATGTTTAAGAAACACTCTTAAAAAATATATTGTGTAAATCAAAGTTGTTTCTCAACGGTTTTTGTTTTCTCACATAAAGATATCATTTACTGAACACATGCAAAGTGCTAGACAGGGTCCGAAGCATTCTCCCGGCATTATCTTATTTAATCCTCACAACATTTTATCATTATCCTTATTTATCGCGTGAAGAAACTAAAGTTCAGAGAATTTAAACAATTTGCTCCGCCAGGCTCACAGTTTTAATAAGTGTCGAAGCTGATATTTGAATTCAAGTCTACATAACTTTAAAAACTGTGTTTTAAAGAAGTCAGTCACACAACTCTTTGTTTACTAACAACATATATTATTCCTGTTTCTCATGGAGGCACCCCCCCCCAACTTCCCTGAACATTAGTGTGAAGCTTATAACACTGGAAAAGCTGAAATAAAGCTAAGTGAAGATCAGAAATCATGTAGTATCAGCAGGGACTGGGTAATTATGCTAGGAAACTGGGGTCAGGGGTAATAACATGGAGCTTAATGCTCAAGCTTTGAACTTCTTAGAAGAACAGATGTAAAAAAGGAGAAATCCAATGCTTTATCTAGTTATTACTGTTAGATGAAAATAAGTAGAGTAGCTATGCAGAAGACAGAAACTTTCCCTAACATTCAGAGCCAAGAGAAATTTACCATGAGAAGTCTTGTGTTTGGACAATGGTCACAGTTTATAGGGAACTTCTATCACACACGACATGGTGTAAATGAACATTTGGTGAAAGATATCAATTAGAATTTATATTGTATGTGAGACAGAAGCATTTCCAGAGTGTTTATGAAAGAGAATGTGTTGTAGTCATTTCTGGCATCCTTATGAGAATTCACTTCCTACTGAAACTTATCAATTAATGTCCTCAGATCTGTTGTAATAATTACATGAGTAAATGTGTTTATCAACCTTATGGAAGAAAACAATTGCATTTAGGTACTGAGTCAATTGTTTACTTCTGGAAATACTGGAGTGAAAAATTTAAAACTAACTTAAAACTTATTCAACTTCAGCTTAATGAATGATCTCTATTTTCTCCCTGAAAGGTCTGACTGAGGCCTGAAGCTTGCTCCTTCACATTTCCACTTAGCATTTAATTTGGTCCCATGTTACCTAAGGATGGCCTCAGACGGCACCCAGGCAAATGAAACAAGGGATGAAATTTTGGCCAAGAACCTGGCGGATCCCAATGGCCTGTAGTGCTTTTATGAACTTCAGATCTGACTAAGTCAGCTGAGCCCTACCTGTTAGTGTTGTGCTGGGACAGACAGGCTGAAACTAATTGTAAATCACCCAAGGAGGTAAGAAAAAGGCAGAAATGTAATCAGGAGATAAGTCGGAATCTCCGAGGTAGAATTGTACCCTTTCAAGGCCACTGAGATAAAGATGTCCAGAGCTGGGCTTATGACTAAGTAGCAACAACACAACATTCTTGAGCTTGGAACCATAGTACTTTAGCAAACCCTAATCCCATGCACTTAGTCTGGGTATTCAAATTCCTCATGCTGCATCACTTTATGGATAAAATTGCAAATAGGCAAGTCAAAGATAAATCAAGAGTCTCAGTGGATCCTGACTGTGTGTATAGATCCTGATCATGGCCAGGATCTAGGGTTTTACTCCAAAGTGACATCTATGTATCTAAGTCTGTTGGTCCATTCATGCATTTCTCCATGCATCCATCTATTATCTAATGGAATTACATCTACCAACTAAAGAAATTAAACCTAGTTCAATGTTGATGGAAATGAAAGCTAGATTTAATTTCTTTATAATGATGAGAGGAATGCACTAGAAATTACATAAAGCATAAAAAACTATGCATTTGTCTATAACTACAAAAACATCTGTTAAAACATTCTTATGTGCCAGTTGCTTTAGTAAGAGTATATAGATGAATAAGACATGATCCTCACTTTTTAGAACTTGAGCCTGGTAGAAAGTATTTACATACACCTCTCTGACCTCATGTCCTATCTTCTTCCTTTTCACTCCCTCCAATCTCAAGACATTATTCTCCTTCCTTGTCCTATAACATACCAAGCATCTCTTGTCTCAGGGCCATTGCACTTGCAGTCCCTCTGCCCAGAATGTTCTTTCTCCAGATATATGGAAGGTTAACTTCCACATTTCCTTTGGGTCTCTCCTCGAATGTCACCAGCTCAGTGAGGTCTTCTTTGAGTATTCTACATGAGGTAGCAAACTCCTCCCACCACTGGGACTCTGTATCTCCATAATTTTGAATTATTTTTCTCTCTAATTACCATTATATATTATATATTTGACATATATAATATATATGTTATATATACTGTTATACATATATATATATATATCTTATATATTTACTTCTTTTTTTGTTTGTTTATTATTTACCTCCCCCCAAACCCCAACTAGAATATATATTCCATGAAGCTAGGGTTCTGTTTTGCTCACTGTTCTATTCCTATGTCCCAAAAAGCTTGGAAAATAGTAGGTGCTCCACAAACATTGTTAAAGGTATAATATAAGGAAGAAAAAAATAATGCTAAAATGGGAAAATGAATTGCAGTGGAGAAAGAGGGATTAATTTGTATAGGGGGTATGGCTTATGAATCCTTGAATAAAAAATTGTCATTACTTTACTTTAAAAAATAAAGTCCACATGTATAGGACAGCTACATGGCTAATGTTCAGGACAGATTTACCCAGCATTTCAGGAATCAAGGTGCCAGTTAGATGTGATGAATGATCATATGATGCCTGGGAATTTTTCCATTACCCTTTGCATTTTTTTTGATTGTCTGGGACCATCTGGAAACAAATGGGTTTGACCTTATTTCCAGAACTACTTGGGAAGCCTGTACCTGCTAACCAGGAATTAAGTCCTCACTAGCGGCCTGTCTACTTAATGCTATGCTCCTATCCTTACAATCCTAACTATTGATGGCAGTCAAGAGAACACTGAGCATTTTCATTGTCACAAAATCTATCACTCATTGGAGACAGGGAACAGGGAAGAACTCTAATATCCACTGGTATAGCTCAGTGGAACTAGGACTGCCAAAGAAAACAGGTGTTCAATTACTTCTGGAACAAGTTTGAGACAGAGAATCCAAGCTGTGCCTGGGCCCCTGTGACCACTTTCCTTGTTGTCACTGTGGATATCAGACAGGTAAATGATGACTCTCAGGCTGCCAGAGAAGACTCTTTGGGGTAGCTTTTCATTTCTACATTCATTCAATCAATAACTATTCACTGAGCATCTGAGTTGTGCAAAGCTCAGAGAAGAACCCAGTCTTGATCTAACCACAGGGCATCTCTAGTCAGCTTGTGAGATCCCCAAGGGTTCAGGAAGCCTTTTCTTGGAGACAGTGTTAATCAAAAAGCACTGTTTTCAGGAAGGAAAGACCCACCCATGCAAGTTTCATTAAAAGGAAGGGAAACAGGGAGAAATTTTCCGAAGCTAACAGTTGGTGTATGTTTCTCTACCAGTGGTTGAACTCTCTGGATGTCTACTTCAGTCTTCTCTTTTCCCCTGGACCTGGTTTCTCCAACACTCAGTGCATCAGGCAAAAACAAAACAAAACAAAAACAAAACAAAACCCTTTTAGACCTGGCTCAATGGTACTCTTGAGCATCCATATTCAAAGGAGACTACCTTCAGTCTGTGGGTTCCACTCCAAACTCCTGGAAGAGAGATCCTGATTGGGTCAGCTTGTATCTGGGGTCCTCTTTCACCCAATCAATATAATCAGGGGGTGAGGTCTTATGCTCCTTCCCATTCAGCGGATTGCAAGAGGTGACTCTTTCAGAAGGTAAGATGGGGATGTATAGAAAGGGCATGACTGCATGTCTAGTATGGCACCAAACAGAGCTAGGGGCCAGGGATTCCAAATGGGACCCAAGAGAACAGAGCTGTCATTGGCAAGAACTATTAGTTAGAGGAGGAGGGGAAGTTTAGTTACCAAGAAGGAAGCCTGGATACAAAGGCAGGTTTGATGAGAAGAAGTGGGCACTGGTGACAGCAGCCAGAGACTTGTAATCAGGCAAATGACCATTCATTCTTCAAGACATTGAATCCCTCTCTAGATAGGGATGTCCTCAAGGGGAGGAACAGTGGGTTCAACACACAGCATCTAGCACAGTACCTGGGACATCGAAGGTGTTTGAAACATAGTTTCTGACGGAATAAATGAATGGATGAGTGAATGAAAATTTTTGAAGGAGTATCACTTCCTCTGTGAAGCTTTTTTTTTTTTTATCCTTCCTCTAACAAAGCCAGAATTCCTTCCTTTGTGCTCCTACTACACTAACCACATTTTGTGGTCATTGTCAGATGATAAATCAATCCCCATTGCTCTAAGTGAACTCTTTTAAATATAAAGTGGGTTTTATTAATCTTAGAATTTCCAGCTTCAAACCCAGGGCCTGGCCATGTATGTGCTGCTCAATAATTGTCTGTCAAATAAATGTTATATTTGCCTTTTGGTGACCTTGACCCAAAGGCTTAATTTTTTGGTTAAAAACTTGAAAATGTGAACATTTTTAAATTATGAAACAATATTATATTTACCATAGTTATAAGCAATAAGGAAAATAAGAAAAGATGATTTATAATCTCACATTTCGGTGTATTTATACTTTTGGAGCAATAACATTATAATATACACATATATTTACATATATGTAAAGTGAACATTTCCCTGTATGGATAATTATTCTTCAAACATTACTTTTAATGTCTATAATATATTTCATCATAAAGATATAACAAAATCATTGGACATATAGGCTATTTCTAGGTTTCACTATTTTTTTAAATTTTTATTTCAGCATATTATGGGGGTACAAATGTTTAGGTTACATGTGTTGCCTTCCCCCTCTCCTCCCTGGAGTCAGAGCACTATTACAAATATTTTCTTATGAGAATTTCCTTACACATGGCACTTTGTGCCTTACTCTTGGTACATTTCCCAAAGTGGAATTATATGATGACAGGGGATGGGCACTAGGGCTCTTGATAATTATTGCAAGCACCTCTAGAGAGGGCCAATTAATTCACTTGACACCAGTTTTGTATGACCGTGCCCATTTCCCTATATTCCTACCCATCAGATGGAATTAGAATTTAAGAAGATGTCAGTTTGGTCAGTGACTCCACTTATTCAGAAGAGAGCAAAGACCCTAGTTTGCCCTGGGAGCAGCGCCACTTGCAGACAGCATAAAAGCTGTGGCAGGGGCAGAGATGAAAACAATACATTACATGCTCTCAACTTAAGAGTCTTTGGGTTAGAAACATTTTACAAACACTTCATTTTAAAGCAAGGCAAAATAAAAATATCAATACTGGAGAGTCAGCAGGAAGACAGACGCAGGCTGCTCATTTGTAGGAGGACTGGGACATGAGTCATTTCTCGAGGTGCCGTGGAAAGGAAGACCAGACAGACCTTGCAGATGCTCTAGCCTAGTGTGATGTTAAAGGTGGAGGCATTTGCCCTGTCTCTTGATGACTGGGTCTTCTTTAGAAGTTTATCAGGTGTCAAGAGTGACAGATGAGGACTTGGATAATTAGGAGGCCACTTGACTGTGCAGAACCTCGGACTGTGGTGTTCCTGACCCTGTTTAGGAATGATGGGCAGCTTGGGCACCTTGGCCAAATACAATGAAGCCCAGAGCCTGGGCTGCCTGAAGGGTTACTCATAGAGCTCAAATGGGGAGTGGACAGGAAACATAAGGCTGCAACTTAAAGTGGAAGGAAGGGAGGAGAGGACTGGGGAGGAACAACTGGGAGGGGAGTGGTCATATTTATAGGCTTAGAAGTAGAACCCATCCCAGTGAGAAGAGACTAAAGATAAAGAGACAAGTGGATTAACATTGGCGAGTCCTAGAGCGGAGTAGACTCCTAGCACTGAGTCTTAGCTCCTCTCTTCCTTTTTGAAATCTGCCCCATCTTTTCTCTACCCACTTACTCCAACTTACAAAAACTTAACCTATTAGGTACAATGATTGAGTCATCTTAGTTTCTTTGTCTTCTTATTGACCAAGCTTTTGGGGTTTCAACTTCTCCAGTCAAAGCAGCCTGGTGAAATATAATAATACAAAAATAATGCTCTTATATCCAGCTATCAAAACGAGTTTTTAAATTCTTGAATAATAGAGATCATGGCCCATGCCAGATGCTCAATAGACATTAAATTTCCTCAGGCCTCTTGGCTGAAGCCCTAGATTTGGGCTGAACCTTCTCTTCCCTCCTTGATTAAGGCAAAGAGCTCCTTTTAACTAGGTGCTATGTTAGACCAGGTGGATCTTAAAGGTATCCTTCATTTGGGCACCAACTCCTACTAAGACATGAGAAGTCATCTGGTCCAGCTTTTGGGATGGAGAGGGCCCCTGAGAGAAGGGCATGGGCCTGGCCACTGTCCCTGCACAGAGTGGAGATAAAGGGCACCTCTCGGTATGGAAGCCCAGCCACTGTAGTGCACTGACCCAAGACCCACGGGGCCTCTCACTGGGTGAGAAACTGCTCAGTGGCTGGGATGTGGCCACCCTTCCCACCTTGTCCCCTTATTCAGTTACTTCCTGTTTTGCAAGCAAGACAGAGATGAAAGAGATTCTCCTGGTCTAATGAGGAGCTGCTGGAGAAGAAATTGAGGAATTAATGGGCTATCGCCCACTAGAGTGGGTTAGGGATGCATATTCTCTTTTCTTCCTGGGTCCTGGGTGGATTTCCCTGCACCCCTGGGAGTTTCAGTCTCTTGCAAGAAAACATGATTTCGAGTTGCAAGTAGGAGAAAATCTAAAGATGTGTCTTGACTGCATTGTGTAAAAGGCTGGGATGTTTCCTCCTCCCCGACTCCTCCATTCGAAGGAAAAGGAGAAGACTAGTTTATTTATTAACTATTAATACTATGTGCCAAGAACTACGGGCCGCAATGGATGCTGTTGGAACTCTACCCAGATCTCCTTGAATCTTTTATCAGGTCTCTTGCTGCCTCCCCCAGCTTCAATAGGCATTTGCTCCCAAATAGCTGGCCCCTTGAAACTGTTCTTTGGAGGCCTGTGCTCTGGTTGTTGGAGTTGCTTCGCCCACATAGAGAGTTTGAAGTGTTTGTGAGTTTAGGTTTCCTTTCTAGCCCCCACGGAAGTTTCCCTTCTAACCCCCTCCATAGTTGGTGACTGACAGATGCAGGAGCAGGAACTCCCAGCTCCCTTGCCTCCAGGGGCCAAGCTTTGAGGCATGACTGACTTACACTCTAGAGTCCCCTTCTGGGGTCAGACTGAGGCCACTCTGTGTGGGACACTCCCTGAGAACACACCCTTCCCTGGCTTCCTCCTCTTCCCTGTCCTGCTTCCCACATTCCTATACTGGTTTCCCTGGGAGCATTTTTTAAATACATCATTTGTATGTGAATCATGAAACTTTGTCTTGATTTCTGCTTCTGAGGAAACTGATCTAAGTTGTCCCACTCTCATTTGCATTTCACAGAAACCTAGTGAAATAAAAGTTATTATCCTCATTTTCCAGATGAAGAAACTGAGGCTCAAAAGGTAGTAATGTATCTATAGCTTGTGATGTGAATCCAGTTCTGTCTGACCCCAAAGTACTGAATGCCATGAAAAACAATCAGCATTTAGATGAAGCTAGTCTCCTTGAAAACTACAAGGCTTTTTATCAAGGTTATATAGGAAGTTGTCTCCTGAATTGAATCGACAGGAATTTAGTAAGTCTGGGATCTCATGCCTAGTGAAGAATTGGCCTACACTTCTGTGACACTTTTGCCAACTGTCCCTTTTCCTCTTCTAACCTGTGTCATACCTACCCATTTACTCTACTTATTAGAGCTTTATTTCAAGAGTCTGCTTTCAGCCGTGGCTCCTGTATAAACCAGTAAGCTCTTTGGGGACCAGGATCATGTGCTACTTATTGCAAAATGCAGAACCTAGCATGATAATTTGGCACATAATAGGTACTCAAACAAATATACTTCCAGTTAAAGGATCCATCACAGGGCAGTTTTCTTCATGAAAAGTCCCCTCTGGAGAAATCAATTAAGTTGAAATTAAGGGATTTTCTGAGTCCTTAAAAAGAATTGCCATACCTTGAGTTAATTTCTTATTCTCTAGTACCTATATCATGGCTTAATGCAAAGACTTCAAGACAATGCTCTCCCTATTTAGTGTCTAGCCTCTGATTTATTTTTTTCCAGCAGCATTAACTAATTCTGTCAAAAGGTTTTTTACCCTTGATTCATTTTCAGATGATATACATATTTTAAGGGCCTAGTGACATCAACTCTAATTCTGGGGAATTATGAATTCCTCTTACTAATTTCCTATGCAGAAATCTTCCACTAAAATCAAGCCTAATCATTACATTGGACATCAAATATGAATAATGAGTAGGATATGATTTAACCACTTTTGGGGTCAAATGATGGCACTGTTATTTTTTTAAATTGTGAATCAATATCATAACCTTTTATATTTTTCTGTTGATGCTGCTAGCATATTTTCCTTGCTGTGCTTTTATCACCTCTCCCCTCAGAGCACCAACCCAGATAATAATTCAGATGGATATTATGGCCCACAGTTCCTGGAATTTTTCTTTTGAAAGATATGTAGGTGGACATTGTGATTATGTAAGCACAAAGCTAATGGGATTGGCAGGAGCCCCAGCTGAGAACAAGCAGGTGCTGGACACTTTTCCCTCAGCCTTGCTCTGCTAATGTCTCTCCGGGTGTGGGCTGGCCCCGTGCTGCTTCTGTTGTGCAGCACAACGCGATAACTGCCTGCTGTGTCCTGTCACGTCTTAGTTTCCAACTGTAACTGAGAAATATGGGCATCGACTCCTGGTCTCCAGCAGCCTTTAAAGTCACAACTACAGAGGCAGCTTGTATCTAGAATCAGAGCTTACAAGGTTGGATTGTGAGGAGTCCATGGTAATAACTGAATTTAACTAGATGCTTATGATGTTAACCCTTAAACTTCATGGAAAATAATGTTTGTGTGTGTGTGTTTAGGTTATCTATCACTGCATAACAAAATACTTGAAAAATTAGTAGTAGAAAGTATTGTCACTTTCTCATGATTCTGAGGGTCTAAAATTTGAAAGGGGCACAAGATAGGATAGAATATCTGTTTCACTTGGTGTCTGCAGGGACTGGAATGTCCAAGACAGCTTCTTCACCCCCGTCTGACACCTGATCTAGGAGGGTTCACATAGCTGGGGGCTGGCTGGAATGGTCCAACCAAGATCCCAAGGTTGCCCTTGTGTTGCCGTTGGCTGCTTTCCTTGGTTTTCCTTTATGTACTTTCAGGTACTGTCCCTCTTCAGAAGCCTCTTCCTCTGGTCTTTCCAGCATGGTAGTGAGACTTCCTTGCATGAGAACCCAGAGATCCCCAAAGTGCAAAATCAGAAACTCCAGGGCTTCTTAAAGCTTATGCTTAGAACAGGTACAGAATCATTTTCACTGTATTTTTGCTAAAGCAAGTCATAGATCAGCCCAGATTCAAGAGGAGAAAACCATACAAAGATATGAGTAATGGAGGTATGGTCTTTCAAAATGCACTGATGTAACAGACCACCACAGCGTGGTTTGAAGAAGAGGGTTTACAGACATGGTACACACGGAGAAGGCAAAGGCTACTAGAGTTTGGGAAATGCCTAAGGTCTCCAAGATAAAATTCAGGATACTCATTTAAATTTGAATTTTAGATGAACAACGAATAACTTTTTAGTATAAATATGTCCCATGGAAGTCAGCATAGCATGCAATATTTGGGACATAATTATACTAAAAAATTGTTGCTTATCTGAAATTCAAATTTAATTGGGCATTTTAAATTTTTATTTGCGATATCTGGCAGCCCCAGATAAAAGAACCTTGTGAACAGTACCAGGGTCCAGGTCCTAGAAGCTGTTTGTCAGGTCTAGTACAAAGTCGCTTGGGTCAGTGAGGCCCAGGGCATGAGAATGGAGGGGAAGAGGGCACCTGTTCAAAGCTGGCTAGATGAGGAGGCTGAGCAGGAGACCTGAGTAGGCAGTACACCAAAGTGGCTGAGATTGGGACATCAGAGTCCGACAGACTAGAGAAGTCTTCTCAACTCTGCACACCTGCTCTGAGAATCAGTTTTATTTTTTTCCAGGCTCTCAAATAGGGTTGATAATAGTGCTACTTCATAGGCTTGTGGCGAGCATTAGGTATAGGGGTAGCTGGAATGCATTTGGCACAGTGCTTGGTACATAATAGCCATAGAGAACAGGTGAGGCGTGATCACATCTAGTAACAATTACAATAATGACAATAGTGTTGTGGGTACCGAAGCCAGGGCAGGAGGAGGGGGAGTGGGGAAGAAGCACACGGCGAACTAACATTCCCAGAACACATGCCTGGCTCCAGGCCTGGGGCTTTCCACTCTTGATCTCCTCTAATTATAATAGCCTCTGCAGATACAATAAATCACGTTTAGAGATGAACAAATTGGCTTGGAGGAATTAACGCATTTGCCTGAGTGGCAGTTAGGTCTGTCTGACTCCAGAATTTTTTTTCCCCATAAAGACAAGTTAATATAGTTCATTCAGGTGGACCTCAATTCAGAGGCCTCCAGTTAGTGTCCTGTTGCCAGCCCTTTTAACCTACCTTGAGCTGTATGTTGCCTTAACTCTGAGCTTTCCCTCCTCAGTTGTAAAATGGGAGAGTTGAACACCCACATTGCTTCTCCCAGAGACTTGCTGAAGGTATTCACTGTGGTGAAGGCTATGAAGGTATCACAAACTCTAAAGTACCCCATGGATGTTGGAATGGTTTTGTTAAGCCTAGTATATCAAGGGTTAATCCTGTATTCTGCTAATTCAAGGCCTTGGTAGGGTAAGAAACGCAGCTCTCCTGATGGCAACGAATGGGCTTGGTCAGGCAGGAAGAGAGAGGGAGGCAGACCTCGGTGTGGTGTGGTATGGTGTACTGTGCTGACATTTTTTCCTCTGGAATACTCCAGGACAAGATTCCGGAGTCACGGTGTCCCCTAAGAGACTTACAACAGGACTTAAGGGCAAAACACTAGAGTAGGACAAGGCCCATTGCTTTTTGGTGGCCTTGCATATAGTCCCTTGCCTGCAGCATAGGAAGGGCTAAGTCCAGGGATTGATAAAATGCCAATTTCACATCTCTTTTATTGTCTGCTAAAGATTTGGTGCATATTTACAAGGCCACTATGAACTTTTAGACTTCCCCAGAGAGTGGCAACTTAGAAATGTATGCGGAAATATTGTCATTATCTATTTTATGGGTGAACATGATGTAAACAGTGACCGATAAAGCTTGAGTGAGCTGGGCCGTGCCTCTCGCTCTGGTTTTCTCTTTCTCTAATTCACCCTGGGTCTGAGTCTCTTATCCTTTTTGCACGCTGGACGTGCAGCTGAATTCATTATCACCACCAGCTCTGCCCAAATCTGCCACAAGAGGAGCAAAACGGTCTGCAACCACAGACTCATTTCCCGGGCAGTAAATCACGATAACACGACAAAAGGAGGTTCTAGCTCTGACACATATTTTCCAAGTTTACCAGAGGTAACAGAGTCACTGCTGGTGGGTTTTGTGTGTGTGTGTGTGTATGAGAGAGAGAGAGAGAGATGGGGTGGGGTGGTGAGTAGGCATGAGTGTAAACGAATGTGTGGGCTTCTGAAAGGCATCTCGTGAACAGCACAGTTGAAGAGAGAGGCGAGAGTGTTCGCTGCTCGGTAATGAGATTCGGTGTTATGGGGCTGTTATTTTTAGTGTTCAAGCTATGAAAATCTCATTCCCTCCCTAGAGGCTTCCTTTCTGCTATTCTTTAGCACATCAGGTGAGAAATCAAGTGTCATCTTTAAAAAATGATAACAGATCCCAAGTTAGTTTGTAAAAAAATGCTGCTCTCCCACCCCCCTCAAGTCTGTTTGGTCTGGTAAGAGCGATCTAATAAATTGGGATTTTGATTTGAGATGAACAGGGAAGGGACAGAAAAAGAGAGCAGAGGTTTGAAAGTCTTAGAAAAGGAGAGCTAGAGAGAGAGAATTGAAAAAAAAAAACTGATGGAACTGAAGTCTATTCTTTATGGATAATTAAGCAGATATGCCCACTGTAAGTCAGTCTATCTATCTTGCAGTGTGTGTGTGTGTGTGTGTGTGTGTGTGTGTGTGTGTGCATATCAGATGTCCTTTTGATACATTCCATAAATACTTTTTGATGATATTCATCTAGATTGCCTTCTTTGGTCATCCTCATATGCTATGCTCATTGGATTCCTTGAGCAGAGCTAGTAAACGGATTGCAGTCTTAAAGGTCCAGAGGGGTTTTTAAATTCTACTTTGATTATGTAGGATCCAGAGACAGAGATTTCAATTGTTCTACCATTGCATAAATACAGACAATTATGAAAATCCAGGAGGCTTGAAGAAGGTTCCTGTTTTCATAAACTTCAAGTCTATGTCTCGATTACTAGCTATATGGCTAATAACTTCCAAATGTATATCTTTGGCAATTAACTTTTCCCAGGAGTGTCAAAGTTGTAAGTCTACCTGGCTACTTGCCATCTCCACTTGGCCATGTAACATGCACCTCAAACTTAATACATCCCCAATCAAACTCTTAATTCTATTTGTGCCTGCTCTTGATTTAATGATTTACTTCTATTATAGTTTTCTGCTTTTCAGTAAATTCTATTGTTTTCTTGGGTCAAAAGTCCCAGGGTCACCTTTGATTCTTGTTTCCCTATCCCGGCCCATAGGCCCACTCTATCAACTAATTCTGTCAGGTCTCCTTCAACATTTATTCAGAATCTGACTACATATTATCGCCTCTACTGCTCACACCCTGATCCAAGCCACCCCACCTTCTATCTTGATTATCGCAATAGTCTCCTACCTGGTTTTGCCCCTTCGACAGCCTATTCCAACAGCAGTCCAGATGACCCTTTAGAAACCTTGGACAGCTCACCCTGCACTTCCGGTCAAAGCTCTCCAATGGCTTCTTGTATTGTGCACAGTGAAGGTCAGATCCTTCCACTGGTCACAGGTGCTGGGCTGGCTGTTCCCCCAGCCTGCTCTCCCCACCTGCTCTCCCTGCCCTGTCTCGCCATCCACACTTGCCCTCTTGCTCTCTATCAATGTGCACCTTCCTGGCCACCTCCAATTCTCTCTGCCTGGAATGCTTTTCTTCCACGCATGTACCTACTTTTCCCTCATTTCATTTCATCTCTACTTGAACATCACATCCTCAGAGAAATTATCTTTGAGTTTTTAAAAATAAAATAATAAATCCCCATTCCCTATCTTCCTGACTCTGCCTCCTTTAACTTCCTTTATTTTTCTTTGTAATACTTATCACTTCCTGACATTATGCGCCTATTTATTTGCCTGATTCCTCCCACCTTAACATAAGCTTTCTGAGGCAAAGATTTTATTTCTTTTATTGCTTTGTCTCCTGTGGCTAGAACAATAGCTGGCATGTAGAATTTGCTTAATGATTATTTGTTAAATATATGAACAAATGGGTGGTGCTCTGCTAATGTTTTCTGCAGTGTTCCTGTAAATTCTTTCTAGCGTTAGTGCAATTATTTTATTTTGATGCTCTGGGATGGGATGCAAGGAAACATACCATATCAAGCCATTTTGAAAATGGAGTGGGGTTCATCCTTTCTCTTTTGTCACCTACTGAAAGCTCCTTGTTTGGGAGAAGCTGCTGATGAGAGCAGCGTCATAGTGGGCCATTCAGATAAGAACTGGAAAAAAAACAGTGGAAGAACAAAGGATCATAAACCCATGAAAAATGTGGGACACTGGCTTCTTTTTCTCTTTTGGTAAATATCCTGAGAATGACTTCTTTGTGAGGTCATTCTCCGGGAAAGGTAAAGTGCTTCTTGTAGGTAGCAGAGCCCAGCAGCTCCCTGCTGACCTCCCGGCCCACTTGTGCTTTGCATAGCAGTGCAGAGGAAAATCTCTTGAGTTATAATGTTACTTTGCAAAACTAGAAATTTGAAACCAAACTGTCTTACTTCCATCTCTTGGCTTATCTGTTTAGTCTGGTTCTTCTCACTTTCCCCAGTTTTCCTACGAAGCTTGGTTTAGTCAGATTATTTTGCTACGATGTTGTAAAATATTTCTCTGCTTTCTCACTCGCTTAAAACAAGTTTCTGTAAGGGGATGAATAGGTAAGAGTGGGCTTCTTGAAAATGAAATGACTGAAAAATAAGACAGTTGCAAAATCTATGTAGGATGTTGTCTTTTAAACAAAGTCAGGGATAGAGTGCAATCCTGAGTCATGGTCATGTGCAGTCTGGCAGATCAAACTTTCTTGCCTGTGTCCCCAGCAGCAAGAATACAGGCCATCTGTAGCTGTATATTTGAGGGTCTCTCTAGGCATGAGTTATGTCTACATTGACCTGCCTGTGTATAATGGCAAAGTGAATATTTTCAGAAAAATTACTTTTTTTTTTTTCCATCACTGTCTGTAAAACTAATTCAGTTAGTCATGATGCTCTCTTGTCTTAGTGTGTTTTCTTTTTGGGTGCCTCCAATTGCACGGTGTCTTGGAGTGGGGGAGGGGAGTTTCAGGCCCAGCAGGGAAGGAGAGAGCTTTCCCCTGATGCCTTGTTATCCCTGGGGCTTCTGACCCATCCCACTTGCTGGGCTCACATGGTGTTGTAGGTAAACTCCTGTTCAGTCTAGGAGAAAACTTAGCCTACCTGGGCTGCCTTCTGTTGCTAGACTCTGATCAGGAATGCTAGCCCTGGGTCACCTCTCCTGTAAGTTGGGAGGTCAAATGATGCTCTGTAGCTATGTTGCTTCTCCAGTCTTGGGGTTATAAACCAATGCACCTTTCTTGCCCATCTTTCAGAGTCCTGATTTGGTTGTCTCTTGAGTTATTTGCAGTGTTTATTATTGTACTTTTTGGGGAGGTGTGGGGAGGGCATGACTATGCCTTCTTGTCCAGGTTGGAAATTGAAGAGTTGTGTTTTACAAATAGTTTTTAGTCTAATACTTTTGTGATCTGGAGGAGAAAGCCAAGATTTTCATAGTCTATAAGGCCAATTACTTCTAGGTAATAATGTTAGGGTAAGTATGGAAAGTTCCACTGGTATGAGTCATTACCTGCTTTCTTTTACTCCGAAGTGAGTTCCATTGCCAAGCATAATGTCATTTGAGATACCCTGATTGGACATCACAGATGTGCTAGAATAAGCATAATGTCAGGGAAAGAAAACTTAAAGTTGGAAACAATTTTTAATATACTTAGGACAAGTTGCTTTCTGTATACAATGCAGGAGTAAAATATAATTGACTTGCCATAAGGTATGATATCTGGTTGGTCCCAGAAGGTGTGGTATCAAATCAGGAGCTCAAGATGTGGAATGTTTCTGTTTTTACCCCACTGAATTAGATTTAGACTTTTATATACTGACTGTTTTCATCTCTTACTATAATGTAAGGCATCTCTTTTAGTATTATATCATTTTTGTACACATTATTTTTAATAGCTTTAAAATAATTTATGAAATGAGTTGAATTTACGGCTTAGCCATTTCTCTATTGTTGCTTCTTCTTCTTCTTCTTTTTTTTTTTGCTATTATGAACAATTCTGTGATGAACATCTTCATGTATAAATCTTGGGCTGTGCTTTAATTCCCTTAGTCAGAGAATCCATAAGAGCTTTGGAGCCAGTCTGCCTGGGTTCAGATCTTGGTGTGTAAAATTGTGCAGGTTGTGTATCAGCCGAAGTGAATGATACCTCCTGGTTTAGTGCAGTGTACAACCTGCAGAGCCATATGTGGCAGCCTTGAATCTTGGCCCTGCTATATATTTGTTTTGTGAACTTATGCAATTTTCTTTATAGTTTTTGTTGCTGTAGTTTCTGTATCAATAAAATAGAGAAAATAATACTTACCTCATGGAATTATTGTAAAAATGAAATGAGATTGTAGCCTTACAATAGGCTCGGCACATAGCAATTGCTATGTATATTTTTTATTATTATTATAGTTTAGGATCATATTATTATTGTCAATGATTGTGACTTTTGTTGCAAACTACCAAGTTGAAGCTCCTCTTTAAATGACTGAAGGTCTAATATAATCCTCTAGATTCGAGCTGATGTCATGATTTGGATTTGGGACTCTTCAAGATCTATAGAACAAAATATGTCTACTCTTGGTGCCATGTTGAGGAGAGATTGAAAGCCAGTTTTTCAGAGGGGAGCTGAGGCAAAGATATGAAAAGTCAGATGGCCCTACAGGGCAGTAGGAGTCCCAGAGGATAGGTGTGATTATGGGATTATGATTACAAAAAAGAGAAAACCAATGAAGGAGGCAAGTGTGGAGGAGTTTGGTGGGGAGGAGAGATGATTGGAAGCTCTCCATGAGGAGTTGGAACAGAAGTCTGGTTCCCACCAGAGGCAGATGTTTAAGCACCTCCTGTCTCAGTTAATTCTGAGTCTGGGTGTTTTACTTACTTCTGGCTTCATGCGGCATTATGGTTCATATGACAGTCACATGCTTTCATCTGTTCTCCTACTCTCAAATTTTTCCTCTAGGATAATGACAACCTTGTTAACAAACACCAAAAAGTTTCAAAGGAATGCTTTCAGAAAGATGCAAAATGCAGCAGAATGCTTGACCAAACCCATCTGGCTTCAGGTCTCTTTTCCTCAGATGTGTCTATTCTCATTAAAACAAAGCAGGAGATTCCCATGCCTGGGGACACAGGGAGAAAAAGCTCTACTGCAGGCAGTTTCAGAGACAGCTCCATGCAGAATAAGCAAAGTGGAGGCGTGGGTCTGTCTCTCACTGCATGGGGTGGGCTGTGGAATGCTTCCTGCTCTCTCCCCTCTCACATCTGCTCCTCCTCTTACCTCCTTTGCAGGGAGGAAAAGCCAATCAGATTGTTTGGGGGCTAGAGTATTCTTTGGGCCACACTTAACTAACAGGCAGGGCTACTGTGCCATTTTAGTTTGGGGGAAGCAGATTGCAAGACAGGTTTTGAGTACAAATTACATTTTATTGGAGAGATGAAAGGAACTCAAGAACAGGGTGGAGAAGTGAGATGGGGAAGGGAAGCCAGCCAATAAAGGATGTGTTGACAAGCCAGTTACCAGTGTGGGCAAGTAGAGCTCAATCCCATAGGGAAACAGTATAGAATACAGGACTCAGATGAATCCCATCCCTGGGGTAAAGGAGTTGTATGGAATACAGGACTGAGGACTGTGTAGAATACAGGACTCAGACATATCCCACCTCAATCATTTGTTGAGGGCTGCTGTGGGAAATGTTAATTCCCTGGCATTTCCAAGACTCAGAGCTTTGGAGAAAACCCTCAGGAAAAGAGACGCAGACACTGGCAGTTGGAAGTCTGCCTTCATGCACTAAAATGGCAAGGTCTGAATGTTATGGGTGGGGCATCTGCAGGGTCTGTTACATGTGATTTAAACAAATTCAGGTCTTCCTCTGGTCCTTTTCCTGTTAACAAATCTTGGTGGCAGATCAATGTAGCTAATGTGGGCAATGCTGATTGAAGGAGTAATTAATCACATTAAAATAGGCAAAGTTATTATATTAGGTAAAGTAATATGGAGAGTGGCCCCTCTGTATGTGATCATGCATCTGGTCTTTGGATTTATTTTTTAAATGTCATATATTTTGTTGGTATAAGAAGAGCATAGTGGACAAATGTATTGGTTAAGAAGTAATATATATCTTAGCAATAAGAAATTTGGTGTCACAGACATGTTCGGAGGAAGAAACTGCAGAGTTTTGATATTTTGGTAGCTATGAGATAGATTTTGGTAGCAGAAAATGTCTGAGATTGAGAAGAGCTGAGCTGGACTGAAAAGGGATATATGGATCTTGCAAGTTTCAGCATCTGAGGAATGGCACAGGACCAACCTTCTTCCCAAGGGTGTGGTCACAACAAAGGTACATCTGCCAAGCCCATATGAAGCCCTGCTGTCTTCTAGCTTCCCCCAGCCAGCTCAGCTGCATGAAGGAAACTCTGGGCTACAGCATGTGGAATCCACCTTCTGGTGGATTTTGTGAGTTGGCTTGGGTTGCTCTTGTCACTGGGCTTAGTGGGGCATAAGTAGGACTTATTGTTTCTCCCACAAACATTTTTTTTTTCTAGAATTTTCCTTGTCTACTCCTTGTATAATGTTGCAGGGAGATTCCATTACTTTTCCAGTCATCTTGGTATATTAGAACAGTTTTGTTTGCAAGACTGAAAAGTCCAGTCTAACATCAAAACTTCATACTTGACTCGTGTGGGACAAAGGCAATATATGTAACCTAAACATTTGTAACCCCATAATATGCTGAAATAAAAACATTTAAAAAAAGAGATTAAAAAAAAACACTTCATACTTTCCAATTCAAAGATTTCCCCCTCTTCCAAAGTCAGACCCAACTAGTGGTTTGAGGATAAGCAGGGGGCAGGGGGAGATTGTGGCCTGTTCTTTCTGTCTCTCTGTCCCTCCTACTTCTCGACTAACACTTCTGCTTTTGGCTTTTTCAGAGCAAGAGGCTAAGAAACCCTGGTCTGTTTCTTCCAAAAGCTCTCTCACATTCTCGTTCCACATCTTCAGCCAAGGAGGAAGTTTCTACTTGTCTCTCCTATCAGACAATGCCAGTCTCCTAAAATGACTTTTTTGGAACTGCCTCAGTTGTTTTAGAATAGGAGAGGTAAGAATTATCTCTAATAATTCCCTCTTTATTTAAACCAAGTCTTCTTTTATGTAGGTTGGGTGTCAAAGATGGGCTGAATGGGTTTGCTTAGTGGTCCAAACTGCATGGTTATGTCAAGCACTGCATCAGCACAGCCTAAGTCCTATAACAAACAGCCCAGGAATCTCACTAGCATCAAATAATATAGGTATATTTCTTTATCATGTCATCAAAGCGAGTTGGTGGTTGTAGGGGGAGCTCTCCTCTATGCAGTTGTTTAGTATATAGACTTCTACTAGTATCTTTGGTATCTTCTATGTAGAGGATCTTATTTTGCACCATGGCTTACTTTGGTAGTCTGGAAAAACCAATAGAGTATGGTGGAAATGACACTGTGTTTGTTCTGAGCCTGGGCCTGAGGAAACTTTGCATACTTCTGCTCCTTTTCTTGAAATCCTGCCACTGTTATATCAACAAGCCTGGATAATGAAAGACACAAGTCCATTTACCTGGTCACCTCAGCCTACAGTCAGCCAAATCCCAGAAGCAGAGAGGCCAGCTGACTTGCAACTGACTTAGACACAAAAGGGAGCCAGAGTGAGATAAGAAGAACCACCCAACAAGCTCAGCTTAAGTTGCTGACCTGAAGGATTGTTACCTAAATAAATGATTGTTATTTTAAGACACTGGGTGGTTTGTTTCATAGAAATAACTAATTGATGCAGGGAAGATACCCCTTCTTTTAATTGATGTGGGTGGTTGGTGAGACCACCTGAGTTCTTTTCACTTATATTCTATTGTGGAAATCTAGTGCCTACGTGTAAAAGGAAACTGTAAAATGTAGTCTAGCAGTACATCCAGGAGAAGGAAGAGGCTATCAGTGGGTCTCTGTCATAAACACTTAGCCATTTTTCTCTGCCTTGGAGTTTCAGCTGAAGCTCCTGTACAAAGACATACGTACTATGAGAAATACTATTGTGCCTTGTGATAGAGATTGTGATGACCTAAAGTTTCAGTGACTCTCTTTGCTCCCACCTGCCTTCAAAGAGGATAAGATTCTGGGTTAGCAGATTCAGGGCCTGGAGGAAGCTCAGATGTGAGTCATAACACTCAACTGCATTTTTAAAGCCCCTCTAGTTTCTTCTGTATGGTTCCTTTGGTGAGAACCCCATCAGGAGGAGAGGGCATGGAAGGATTTATGTTTTCTTGTGTTGTTGTGTTGTAATTGATGTCATCATAATAGCATCAATGTCTTTGTTCACTGCTCTTAGGAGTAAGTATCCAGTCTGTTGTCTATAGTGTCTAGCCGTAAGACTTACGATTCATGAGTTTAAATGATGTTTCAAGCATCATAACACCAGACATGAGAACAGTGGAGCATGTCAGACAGGTCCAGCTCTCAATCCCTTCTTTCCAACTTACTAACTTTGTGACCTTGAATAAATTCCTTAAATCCAGGTGTCTGTTTCCCTTTGGCAAAATGTAGACAATCACAGCAAACATCCCTGTTTCTTGTGAGCATTACATGAAAGAATGAGTGTGAAAGTACTTGGCTAGTAGACACTCTGCAAATACTAACTGAATCTAAATTAAAGGATAAGCAGCTAGTGTTTTAAAATATACATTGAAAATTGGATATAGATCAGAAAGTTGAGTTACCAGAGCACGCTGTGACCATACGTCCATGAAAGGCTCCTCGCATTTATTTAATTTCTCCTTTATCTGTGTTTCAGTGTCTCATTTATCTTTTTCCAAAGGTATCTGTTCTAATTTACTTCACATATATTCTCAAATTCATTTATCTTTGGAAAATACAATGCTCTGTGTGTGTGTGTGTGTAAATTTGTGCAAATAGTTTGTGCTATAAATCTCTCTTTTTTAACCATTTCACCCAATATGTTTTAAATGGTTGTCCATGGTGCTGAATGCCATCTCATTCATTACTCTTAAGGCTAAATAGGATTGTGTTATATTTTCTACCTTTAACTTTCCCATTCCCCAATTGTTGGATATTCATGTTGTTTCCAATACCAAAAATATGCATTAAAAACATCTTCTAAAATGTCTCTTTATGAACCTGCTAGAAAATTTCCCTAGGATGTAAGCCCAGGAAAGGGACTGATGGATCACAGAGTGTATATATACTTGATTTTATTAAGGACAGCCAGATGGTTTGCCAGAAGGGCAGTACTAGTTTATATGACCTCCAGGATTGCATGATGAGCCTGTTTACTGACATCTTCACCATTGTTCTAATTTTTGTATTATAATGGATATTAAATGGTATCTCATTGTCATTTAAAAAATTTTTCATTCTTGGGATACTTCACTTAGTAGTATGAGTTCCAGCTCTAACCAGGAAAATATAAGATGTGCTATATCACCGTTGTTTCTTAGAGCTGAATAGTACTCCAAGCACCACATGTACTCACCAGCAAACTGGTATTAATTGAGCAGCACCTAAGTGGACACAGAGGTACTACAGTAATAGGCTATTGGACAGGTGGGAGGGGGAGGGGGTGGGTATATACATACATAATGAGTGAGATGTGCAGCATCTGGGGGATGGTCATGCTGGAAACTCAGACTTGTGAGGGGAGGGGGGGAAAGGACATTTATTGAAACCTTAAAACCTGTACCCCCATAATATGCTGAAATAATAAAAAAATTAAAAAAAAATTTCAGATTATTATAGGAGTACAAAGTCTTTGGTTACATAAATTGCCTTTGCACTGCCTGAATCGGAGCTGTAAGCATGCCCATCCCACAGACAGCATGCATCACATCTATTAGGTGTGAATTTGCCCATATCCTCCTCTCCTCTCCCACCTGCCCGATGCCCTATGAATGTTACTTCCCACATGTGCACATTAGTGTTGATCGATTAATACCCATCTAATGGTGAGTACATGTGGTGTTTGTTTTCCATTCTTGTGATACTTTGCTTAGAAGAATGGGCTCCAGCTCCATCTGGGATAATAAAATAGGTAATTCATCATTTTTTATGGCTGAGTAGTACTCCATTGGTATACATATGCCACATTTTAATAGCAATAAAAAATAAAATAAAATACCTACGAGTATATTTAATTAACAAGGTGAAAGACCTCTACAGGGAGAACTACAAAACACTGAGGAAGGAAATAGCAGAGGACATAAACAGGTGGAAAACCATACCATGCTCATGGATTGGTAAAATCAACATTGTAAAAATGTCCATATCACCCAAAGTGATATACAGATTCAATGCAATCCCTATTAAAATGCCAACATCATTTTTTCTTATATCTAGAAAAAATAATTCTATGATTTGCATGGAACTAATGAAGATTCCATATAGCCAAAGCAACCTTAAGCAAAAAGAACAAATTGTGAGGCATCAATTTATCAGACTTCGAGCTCTACCACAAGGCTATAGTAACCAAAACAGCATTGTATTGGCACAAGAACAGAGACATAGATGAATGAAATAGGACTGAGAATCCAGATATAAAAACATCCTCATATAGCCATCTGATCTTTGACAAAGCAGACAAAAACACACACTGGGGAAAAGAATTCCTATTCAGTAAATGGTGCTGGGAAAATTGGATAGTCACATGTAGAAGACTGAAATAGGATCCATACCTCTCAACCACTCACAAAAATCAACTCATAGTGGATAACAGACTTAAACCTAAGGCATAAAACCATAGATTTCTAGAAGCAATTGTTTGAAAAACTCTTATATAAGACATTGGCAAAGAATTTATGAAGAAGACCCCCAAAACAATCACAGTAACAACAAAAATAAATAAATGATACCTGATCAAATTAAAAAGCTTCTGCACAGCCAAGGAAACTATCATTAGAGCAAATAGACAACATACATAATGGGAGAAAATATTTGCATTCTATACATCTGAAAAGGGCTGATAACTAGAATATATATAAAACTCAGGAAAATAAGCAAGAAAAAACATATCAAACAACCCATTAAAAAGTGGGTGAAGGACATGAACAGAAACTTTTCAAAAGAAGATAGAGTAATGGCCAAGAAACACTGAGTCATTTTAGAGAGTAATTTTTAACAATTCAAAGTGGCTTTATTTTTAGGGTTTAATATGTTCTTATTAATCTCCAGTTTTATTCCATTTTGATTAGACATATGGCCTGCAAAATATATGTTTTTTAGAATTTTGGGTTGTCTTTCTGGTCTAACACATGATTGATTTATGTAAATGAGCCATGGACACTGGAAATCTATTCTTCATAGAATTAAAGTTTGGTAATTATTAAACCAACCTTTATTAATTATTTAACTCAGATCCTTTTATCTAGTATTAGTAATCCACAGGGGGCAGCAAAGAAGTTTATGACTGGGCTTCAGGGTATCCATAAATCCCCCAACAAATAGGCAATATGCACATACTTCTGAGTGAGGAGTGAGCTTTCATGAGATTCTCATAGGGGTTCAAGAGTCTAGAAAGATTAACAACCACAGGATTGTAATTTTTGTTTTATGTGTATTTGTTTATATCTCTTTGATCTGTCAATAGCACTAAAGCTATGCTTTTAACAATTTTGTCTTTTTTTTTCTTTTCATTTTATATATGGAAGGAATGTTGATTGATGCATATTCATGGATATTTATAATGCAACTGTGAGTTTTATTATTTATCATTATAGAATGATAATTATAAAATCATTAAAAAATCCCTTTCAATATAGCTGCCTTGAATTCAGCCTTGTCTGGTTTTATTAGTCCAATTTTAGCTTTCCATTTATTTGTATTTGTCTGACATATTTTTTCAACTTTAGGCTTTTTGCTTAATTGGATTCTTTTTGTATCAATCATGTTTAATATGGAATTTTATCCCTTTTATGTTCGTTGCAATAAATGATATATTTGTTCTCACTTCTATCAATTAGCTTTTATTTGGTTGTTGATGTGCATGCTTTTCTTGTTTGTTCGTGTTTTTTGCTATAAGGATTTTGCATTTATTGTTTTTATTTTGTCCAGTGGTTTGCATATTTTGATTGCAGTCTATTTTAACATCATATTGTTAAGCCTTTAAAATTTTTGTAAACATGCCATGATACATATCTATTTAACTATTTGGTATAAAATTTGATGTCAAGTCTCCTTTATATTTTAAAATTAAAATTTGAACATATTTTTACTTATCCTCTTTTTTCTCTTCCATTTATTTATACAAACTTACATTTTAATTTAGTTTTTTATAATTTCATAAATATTTTTATTAATATATTATATATTTTCATGAGCATGTTATTATTTGTATTGTTTTAAATCATGTTTATAAAAAATTTAGCCAAAGTATATTAGCTGCTGTCACTAGTCTCTACTAATAACTTTATACTGTGATGTTTCTTGTCTTGACCTCTTAATTTTGCTTTATCTTTTCCACTGTTTCATGTCCATCTTCAAATAAGTTTTTAAAGAGCATATATTTTTAAATATCTTTTATCCCTGAGATTATCTTTCTTTGTCTTCCCACATAAATGACAGCAAGGATAAATATGAATGTATCAGTTAGCAATTGATGCCTAAAAGCCATATCAAAAGTTAATGACTTGTTTTTCCATTCTTGTGATACTTCACTTAGTAGAATGGGCTCCAGCTCAATCCAGGGTAATACAAGAGGTGCTAGATCACCATCGTTTTTTGTGGCTGAGTAGAATTCCATGGTAAACATATACTGCATTTTATTAATCAACTCATGTATTGATGGGCACTTGGGTTGTTTCCACATCTTTGCAATTGTGAATTGTGCTGCTATAAACATTCTAGTGCAAATATCTTTTTTATAGAATGCCTTTTTTTTCCTTTGGCTAGATGCCTAGTAATGGGATTGCTGGATCAAATGGTGGTTCTACTTGTAGTTCTTTGAAGTATCTCCATATTACTTTCCACAGAGGTTGTACTAGTTTGCAGTCCCACAAGCAGTATGAATGCTCCCCTTTCTCTACATCCATGCCAACAAGCACTACATGTACTCACCATCAAATTGGTATTAATTGACTTAACTGACAAACATTTAAGTGCACATAGAGTACTAACATTCATCAGGTGTCGGGCAGGTGGAAGGGGGAGGAGGATATGGGTATATTCATACCTAATGGGTACAGTGTGCACTGTCAGGGATGGACATGCGTGAAGCTTTGACTTGGGTGGGGCAAAGCTTTGACTTGGGTGGGGTTATATATATATATAACCTAAACATTTGTACCCCCATAATATGCTGAAGAAAAACAAATAAAAGAAAACAAAAACAAAAACAAACAAAGTTATTGCCTTGCTAAAGGCTGGAAGAGCAGGAGGATTGGGGAGATGCTGGTCAAATGACAAAATTTCAGTTAAAAGGAGGAATAAGTTCAAGAGATCTATTGTACATCATGGTGACTACAGTCAACAGCAATATATTGTATATTTGAAAATTGCTAAGAGAGTAATTTTTTAATTTTAACATATTTTATGTGTTTTCACCATAAAAAGAAAATAATAAGTGTGTGAAGTAATGCATATGTTAAATAGCTTGATTTCACCACTCTGCAAGGTATACATATATCAAAACACCCTGTTGCATACCATAAATACATACAACTTTTTCTTGTCAATTAAAAACATTTTTTAAAAAGTTAGTGACAGGCCGAGGCGGGTGGATTGCTCCAGGTCAGGAGTTTGAAACCAGTCTGAGCAAGAGCGAGACCATGTCTCTACTATAAATAGAAAGAAATTAATTGGCCAACTAAAATATATATATATATATATATATATATATATATATATATATATATATATATATATAAAATTAGCCGGGCATGGTGGTGCATGCCTGTAGTCCCAGCTACTCGGGAGGCTGAGGCAGTAGGATCGCTGGAGCTCAGGAGTTTGAGGTTGCTGTGAGCTAGGCTGACGTCAGGGCACTCACTCTAGCCTGGGCAACAAAGCGAGACTCTGTCTCAAAAAAAAAAAAAAAGTTAGTGACAAAAAAATATTTATTTAGCTCGCAATTTCTGCAGGTTGACAATTTGGACTGAGGTTTTTTGGAAAGTGCTTCTGGTCTAGAGGTTCTCATGCATGCATCTGTGGCTAGCGGCTAGGTTGTCTAGGGTCTGACCTCATCTGGAGTGGCTCTGTCTTCTGTGAACCCTTATCTTACGGCAGGTTAGCCCAGGCTTGTTCATTCGGCAGGTGGGCAGGGTTTCAAGAGAAGCATGAAAACATGCAAAGACTCTTAAGGTCCAGGCTTGTACCTGGCACAGAATGACATGTTGTTCTATGGTCCACAGAAAGAGACTGAGGTCACCAGCTCAGATTAAAAGAGGGGGGATATAGAATCCACCTCTTAATGGGAGATGCTGTGAAGTCATATTGCAAAGTGGGAATCATAAAAGAAGAGGGTAATTATTACCATTTTAGCAAATCAGTCTAATGTAGCATATAGAATTTCTAATATAATCCCTTAACAACTTCAGATCTTATTTACCTTCTGGTATTTAGTGAGTAGTTCTATTCTATTTCATTTATGTTGATGTATACTTGATATTTATTTATCTTTTTTCCCTCTATATTTCAGAATTTTTTTCTCAGCTTCTCGGGTTTGTTCTTTGTAGCACAGATTCAACTCCTATAACATTGGTTTTGCTCCTTGCTGCTTTCAATATTTTTTATTGAGTTTTATTGAGTTATCTTGTAACAAGCTCTTCTCTTAACATCTTTCCCTTCATCCTGCTGCTAATTTTGATTGCAACTTTTTCTCACCCCGTGATGAATCCAGAGTTCCACCCTCTCCATTTATGGTCACCTAATAGTTTCAGGAAATTTGATTCTGCACTGTCTGGTTGATTATTTCCAGGGACATTGTGTAACCTCTGAGGATTCTCTTTTTGTTGTTATTCTGTAGGTTTTAAAAATAATTGTTTCATATTTACCTTTTCCTTTATTTATAATCAGAAAGCAAAATTTATCTAGAATCACTTTTTTATCCTTTTTTTGGTTCTTTTAAAAGTTCCATGTTAAAAATGATATTAGTAAAGTGCTGTATTCACATGCCTAAACACCAAGCTGTATAGAGTAGTATAAAATATTAATAAAAAGTAAATCTGGCTGGGAGCGGTGGCTCATGCCTATAATCCTAGTACTCTGTGAGGCCAAGGCGGGCAGACCATTGAGCTCAGGAGTTCGAGACCAGCCTGACCATGAGCGAGACCCCTCTACTAAAAAAAAAAAAAAAAAGAAAGAAATTAGCTGGACAACTAAAAAAAGAAAAAATATATATATATAAAATTAGCTGGCCTGGTGGCGCATGCCTGTAGTCCCAGCTACTCGGGAGGCTGAGGCAGGAGGATCGCCTGAGCCCAGGAGTTTGAGGTTGCTGTGAGCTAGGCTGAAGCCATGGCACTCTAGCCCAGGCAACAGAGTGAGACTCTGTCTCAAGAAAAAAAAAAGTAAATCACTTTCTCCACAATCAAACCCCTCGCTAGTAGTAACCACTTTCAATAGTTTCGTAGTATACACTAAAAAATTTATTTTGTGTATCCATAAGGGCACCTACATATAAATACATATATTTTACTCAAATAAGATAATGTTATTCACATTGTTCACTCCTTTTTGTTTTTCACTTAAAAATATATTTTAAAGATGTTCCCATGTCAGTACACATAGAATTATTGCATTTGTTTTTAACAGCTCCATAGAATTCTATTATAGGAATCAATCAAAATGTATTTACTCATTCCCCTCCTGTCAAAGATTTAAGTATTTTTAAGGTGTGGGCAGTATAATTTTTTTCTGTAACATAAATTTTGTGTTGAATGCCATCATGACTTCCTGTAACATGTGATGTGTATCTCTGGATATATTTCTAGGAAAGAAGCTATTGGGAAAGACCACATGTATTTTACACTTTGGCGGGCATTGGCAAATTGCCTTTGAAAATGTTTCAACAATTCATAAATTACCTAAAATGAAATGGCTGTGCCTCTTTCTTCATTTGATTTTTAAAAATATCTGGTTTTACAATTTGTTCAAGATTTCCAATCTGATAGGTATTGGTATCTTGGTTGTTGTTTTCTTGGAATCTTAATATGGTTATGGGCCACTTATATTTATTATTTTGTGAATTGCTTATTTATGTCCTTTATTCTTTCATTTTATTTAAACTGGGATGTTTATTTTCTTTTTACTGATTTTTAAGAACTTGTTCACAAGTAGCATAAAATGGTGTTAAGCAGGGCCTCTCGTGTTAATCTACATGGTTTCATATTCTGCCTGCACTATCTTTCAACTGTTTGACCTGGTACAGGTTACCAGGTTACTAGTTACAGGTACAGGTTACTAGTCTTTCTGTATCTCAGTTTCATCATCTATAAAACGTGAATAATAAGAGTATAACTTAGGTTTCTTGATGAGAATTAAAATAGATAACTCATATAAGCACTTACCATAGTACTTCATTCATAATAATTGCTAAATTGATGTTAGTAATAATAAAATAATACTTAAAATAGTAGCTCATTGTCTATTCTATGTATTGCAAGAATATTTTTCCAGCTTTCTAATTTGGTTTCAATTTCAAAGGCATTTTTTTTTCTTGAGACAAGGTCTTTCTCTGTTGCCTAGGCCAGAGTGCAGTGGCACAGGTATGTGCCATCCTACCTGGCTAATTATTTTTATTTTTGTAAAGGTGGGGTCTCTCTGGGTTGCTCAGGCTGGTCTCAAACTCCTAGCCTCTAGCAATTCTCCCACCTCAGCCTTCCAAAGTGCTAGGATTATAGGTGGGAGCCACTGTGCCTGGCCTCAAAGGCATTTTAGTCTAAGTTTATTTTTAAACAATTAATGATGAATTTTTCTAATAATTGTGGGGCTTTATTTTTTACTTTTAAGATATCAATTTATGTTTTGGTATAAGGCTTGGAGCATTAATCCATTTTCATTTTATCTCCAAATGGTAAGCTGGTTGTCCTAATACTATTTTCATCTCTAGTAAAATATGTCAACTTTATCGTATTCTAAATTCCCACATATTTTTAATTTCACTTGTGGACTCTCTGGATTCTTCCATTTTTCCTCCTATGTATTCCTTCTCCTATACCAAATTACTTTTAATTGCTACAGCCTATTCTTCTTTTCACTAGTATGTTTATTTCCTTTCATTACTCACACTTTTAATTGTTTTCCAAGTTAAATATATACACTTACTTATCAGTTAATTTTAATATAATTTTAAAAGATTTTAAATATTAAGCTTAAGCCTGTAATACAAAGCGAGACATCACAAGACCTGGAAAATGGGCTACACATCTACTCGCCATCAAATTGGTACTGACAGCCTAAAACTATGGTGTTCAAATAATTGTAGTGTTCAACAGGGATGGGGGTGGGGGAGACCCGCATCTTAAGGATGTGATGAGCATTGTAGGTGGGAAAGGATTATCTCTATCCCTTTTTAGGGAGAGGCAAAGAAACACACTGTAACCAAAATGTCTAAAAAAAAAAATTTTTGTTAATGGAAGGTGAACAGGTGGAAGGGGGGAGAAGGGGAAGGGTACGCACTTTCATGGTGGGTGCAGGGTGCACCACTTGAAGACTGGACATGCTTGAAGCTCTGGCAGAGCAGGGTGGGGAGGGGGGGCAGGGGCAAGATATGTAACCCTAACAATATTTGTACCCACAGAATTTGGGAAAAATAAATAAATAAATAAAAATAAAAAAAATAAATAATATAAATTAATATTTTATCATAAGTGTAAGTAATAAATAATGCTAAATGAACACCTGTGATCCCACTATCCTGAGAAATAGAACATTCCTTAGAAATATCACTTAGTAGGCCCTGCATGTCCCCTACTCTCGTCTCTAGATGTAAACACTATTTTGAACATGTGTTTACATATTTACGTATATGACAATGGATTGTTTAGCTTTACCTGTTTTCAATTATTTTGTTGAATGAATTCTTTTTGACTTGGTGCTTTTGCTCAATATTTATGACATTTATGTTAACTTTTTACTGCTGTTTATATTCCATTACATAAATATATCACAACTTACTTAAATTTTCTGTTTATGGGCATTTGGATTGTTTCCAGATTTTTTTTTTTTTAAAGTTTTAGTGCCCACACTATCGTAATGAACACTCTTGAATATTTCTTTTTGGTGCATGTACTTAAAAGTTTCTCAAGGAATAGAATTACTGAGCAGTGGGCACACACATCTTTAGCCTTGCTAGCTATTGCCAAATAGTTTTTGTACACGGCTGAACTAATTTATGTTCTCACCAGCAGGTTATAAGTGAGCATCACTGTCTCCAGGTTCCCTATCCCCTCGTTCCCCAAATGCCCATCTTTATAGCAACAACAAGCACCACCAATGTTATTTAGGACCATAATAAAATAGTTTGGGAAGAATTGGCATCTTTACAGTTTTGCATCTTGTTATCCCTGCATAATGGATATCTTTCCATTTATTTAATACAACATTTACGTTCTGAGAGTTTTAAAATTGTTTTCAATTTCTTGTTAGACTTACTAATATTTTCCCAAAGTTTTTATTACGAACTTTTAAAGCCAAATAGAAAAGATTGATAATATTATTATATGTTTGCTGAACCATTTGAAATTAAATTGTGTATATTATGACACTTCATTGCTAAATACTTTGGCCTAATTTTCCTAAGAATATATACATAAGCTCAACATTATTATCTAATTTAAAATAATGAAGAATAATTTCCTACTATGAGCTAGTATATACATATTTTCCCAGTTATCCTCAAAATATATTTTAAAGCTGATTTTTCCAAGAGAGAATCGAATTAAAGTTCACACATTACATATTGCATTTTGTTATCTCCTTTTTAAGAATGATATTCTCCCGTAATTCATGACATTTTTATGTAAGACTTTTTATTACATTTTCACACATACATAAAAGCACATGGATTAATAAGTAAATTTGCATGTACCCACTATCTAGTTTTAACAATTGTTAATATTTTGCCAATTTTGTTACTTCTACTTATCTTTCAACATACTGTAACCACAATTTCTTCCTTGTTGACAACTTTTAAGGCAATTCTCAGATATCACATCAACTTATCCTTAAATAATTCATTATGCATCTCTAAGAATTTTTCTCATGTAACCACCATGACATTACAACATTTCACAAAAATAATTTCTTAGTATTATCTCATTTCTATTCCATGTTTAGATTTACTTGATTGTCTCAAATTTTCTTTTGAAGTTGAGTTGTCTGAGTCAGGACCCTAAAAAGGCCCACACATTGCAGTTTGTTGTTATATTATTTTATAGGATGTGCAGTCTGAGCACTCTTTTCGAATGTCAGTTGAAATGTTTATTGTCTCTATTTCCAATTTTACACATTGCATTTTTCCTTTCATATTTAACTTTATTTCTTTTCAAATATGTGAAACATTTATATGGTTCGAAAGTCTAAAATATATGAGAGCAAATACTTGGGAATTTCTTTTTCCACCCTTCTCCCTTTCATTGAATTATTCTTCTCATTACCTCTGACTTCTATAGGTAACTGTTTTTCCTAGTTGTGGCTTATCTTTCCAATATTTCTTTGGGCAAAATAATCACGTGTGTGTTATTTCCTGTTTCTATTTCTTGCACAAAAGCTATCACACTCTAGATATTGCTGTGAATCCTGCATTTGTCACTTAACAATATATCTTGGAGATTACTCTGCATCAGTGCATAGAACCTTTCTTCATTCTTCTTATATGGTAGGAGAGCACTCTACTGAGTGGAGATATCGATTTATTTAACCACTCCTCTGAATAAGCTTGAATACATACTGTCTAGTATTTGAAGGAATATCTTTAGAGTAGGTTCTGAGATACAGGATTGGCGAATTGAAAGGAAAATGCTTATACAATTTGTTAGATATTGCTGCTGTAATATAAATTCTATTTTTATGTTATATTTTCTACCAGGCCAGACTTGGGCTCTTTCAACAGCTAAGCTTTTGGTTACATTCTCTATCCACTTGTGCAGTGGCTGAATTTATCACAGGTGTTCAGTGAAAGGGAGAATACATATGCATAGTTGGTAGTTCACCTTCCTATTTTTTGCAGGATTTTACTTTCTCTGTTGGGGTGGTGCCTTTGTCTCTCACTCACACTATTGGGCCCTGAATGTTGTATGTGAAAATCTGCAATTCCTAGAATGCACTGTCCCCAGGGGACTCCTTGCCTCTGCACCTGCCTAAAGCAATTTTCTTATAGAGCTCATGTGGCCCCAGATAGGCAATTTACCTAAACATGTATTGCCTTAACTCCTGCTCAGGTACTTTCTGAGTACTATAACATTATCTTGGATGTAGGAAAATAGCAGTTGGTTATGGAACATTTGGGGAATGGGTAGTGAAGGGGGCTAATATTCTGCCTTCATTATAGAATAGTTGGGAGTGGAGATAGGCAGTAGAGAAGGATTGCTCTTCAATTTTTAGTTCTGTTATTATTAATTTTTATATGGAGTTTTCTCTGGATTATACCTGTTCTATCCAGATTCATGGATTGCCTTTTAGTCTGCTTTTGTTATAGTGGTTTTTTTGTTTGTTTGTTTTTTACATCTTGCTATATTTTTATTGGTATTTCAGTGAGAAGATAGATGGGAAAGCATGTATTGGGGCTGCTAGCCAAATATGATTTTAAAACAAAAAACTCACTTTTTGTAAGTATTGTATCATGCAGCTTTTTCTGTGTAATGAGTCATCTCCAAATTCAGTTACTTACAATAATAATAATAATTTGTTCAGATAGCCATCTAATCTTTGATGAAGCAGACAAAAACATATACTGGGGAAAAGAATCCTTATTTAATAAATGGTGCTGGAAAAGTTGGATAGCCACATGTAGATGACTGAAACAGGACCCACACCTTTCACCTCTCACAAAAGTCAACTCAAGGTGGTTATCAGACTTAAACCTAAGGCATGAAACTGTAAAAATTCTAGAAGAAAATGTTGGATGTTCTTATCATTTGTTTGGCTAAGCATCAACTAGCCTAGGCTGGGTTTGGCTGGTCACCTGTGCTTTGCTTGTCAGTCTGACCGGCTTAGTTCTCACGGCAGATTGGGCTCAGGCTTGCTCTCTATGTGTTTGTTCTAGAGCGTGAGCTGAATATCTTGGAAAGCTCTTCTCATGGTGATGAAAGAGGTACAAGAGAGATAAGAAAAACACATGTTTCTTCTTAATGCCTAGGTTTGAAATTGACATACCTGGACCCAGGTTTCATTAGCCAAAGCAAGCCACGTGACCTAGCCCCAAATCAAGGAATAAAGGATAGTCTGCCTCAGGTAGAAAGGACTGCAAAATCACATGACAAAGAGATGGAATCAGGGAGGGAGGAAAAATTGGGGCTAAAATATCAATATATCCACAGTGTTTCTTGTGTGCAGTTACTATGCCAAGTCCTTTCCACAGGTTGTTCATATCTCCCTCTTTCCTGACACTTCTACAAAATCAATTTCCTTCTACTTCATAATGAGAAAACTGAGCTTGAGGGATTTTCAGTGACTTGCCCACCATCAAACACCTTTTAAAGGCTTAATTGGGGTTTGAAACTAGGTCTCTTTATCCAGCCAGTTTATGCTTTTCCAACTCTACTCCTTCACATTAAATCCACCCACCCCAAACCCCATAATTGCTCAGCCCTCGGGAAACACACAGTACTCATAGAAGAAAATCAGAGCCAGAACCAGAAGTTATAAGCCGTCTGACATTTGGAGAGCTAGTATCAACTGCTCCCTAAGATAGAAGGAGGTGAAAGAGGCACCCCTGGGAAGAATCGTGATTTTGCTAATGGGAGTCGAGTTTATGCCAGGTATCAACTGAAACTTCTGGATAACCTTGTAACTTGGTGTTAGCTGGATCACAGGGCTCCGAAGAGTGATGCAAAAAAGACCTGGAGAAAAACAACTCCAGCCATACCTGCTATCCCACCGTTAACATTCCACATCTGCAGTACGGAGCAGGTTAGCAGAGGAGACAACCTCAGCTTTGGAGGCATATATAATAATGAATCATACAGTCATTAATGTGTGAACCCCAGGCAGGGAACTCACATTTTGTGTGCGAGAGGAGTTTTTGTTCAGTTATAAGCGCTCCCCTACTGAGTCTGGAATTGCTCTCTGCACCAAAAATGCCTGACTTCATTTTCTTTGAATTTAAAAGGACATTCGCAAACATTTTGGCTGAAGTATAAAAGAAAACTTTTTATAAGGGAAAAGAAATTAGGAGAAATGATTAGTAGAATGCTATTGAAAATAGTTTTACTGAAAATGCCTCCAATGAAAATAGAGTTAAAAAAAATATTAAGGATATGCTATGCCTCAGCCCAATCTTTATACCTCTTTGTCAGATATTGTTTGGATAAAAGAGAACAAAGAAAGAAGCCTGATAGATACAGATTACTTGTATTTTGCAATAGAAACTAAAATGGAAGTTTCTTTTAAAATGATATGACTAAAATAGACCTTAAAATTAATTCAGGATTTTCAATAGCATAAGGTATCATAAGCAGCCGTGTAAAAGGAGAATTCAGAGTTTAGGCTTCAAATATTGACCCTGCCAGTACATTATGGGTTTATCTTTCTCCTGTTATCTTCTTGCAATCTCACTTGAGCTTCTTATTAGTTATAACTGGGCTGCACAGATACTTAGAGTTGGTCACCCTATCTTTGAAAAAAGACCATTTGTTCCTATGGGGCATAAGTAGAAACAACAAGGGGCTAATCATTACATACAGGTACCTAACTGAGGCATTCTTACTGTCCCATCCAGAAGACATTGTAAAAATGTTAATAATAAGAAAATAAACTCCATGGTTAACAACAAACCCTAACTTTCTTTCTGTTGGAGTATTGGGTGGAAATCCAGACCTTTCATTGTAGAGAGTGATTTTTACTGGACTATGACCTGGGTAAGGGAGATTAAGACTCTAAATAAAATTATCCTGAAGAAAGGTGGGCTCTGCACACCTTTTCTCATTTCCTTTCAAATTGCAATCTCTAGACAATTAACACGCAAGGAAACTTCATCTAATGGCTATCTGTATTTGTCACTCCTTTGGTGGTGTGATGCGGTGATGATATTTTAGGCAGGGAGACCCTCAATTGGAACATTGTATGCTCCCTGATAAGCTTCAGAAATCTAAATGAATAAGCACAGATCCATTTACATTTTTTCCTATGCACATATAAGTTTCTCTCTTGCAGGATTTTTTTGTGATGGGCAATTTAGAGTGGTAAATGTGACTGTAGTTACTTTTTGGGTAAGCATAAGCAACGCATCTGGGTAGCAATGTCTAAAAGTCTTTAGTAAACTCTCAGAGCTGGCCCTGGGAAACATTGAAATCCGCAAAATTTGTTTTTAATTAGTATACTGCAAGTTCCTTGCCCTGTTCCTTACTATGAGAACTCTGAAGTTACTACCTCCTCCTAAACTGGTATAATCTCTCTTGCCCCTTCAAAGCTTGCTTTCAGGCAAGAATCATAAACTGATTCACACCAAAATGTAGGCAACCAATTGGAGAAAGAAATGCTTTTTATAGGGATGAATGTATATTACCAGGAAACAAAGGCACAGATAGTGGTGGCTTCCAACCTATGGTATGTGGCCCCCGAGATTCTAGGTGAATAGTAAAGGAGATTTTTGAACTATTTTAAAGTTTAAAAATATCCGTGAAACAGCCATTTAGCAGATGAATAGTTTCTTTGTTTGAACTTTAATTCTATCAACTCAGTGTGGTAATTTGAGTTAACATGTGCTAAAGAATAATTTATAAATTCCAAATATTTGTTATTCAAAAATCCATCAGAGATGTGATTCATGGGGGAAATTAAAAATGAATCTGAATGATGAAAAGTTTAGACTCCTAAATTAAAGAAATAAAGCTTGAATAGAAATAATATTTCAGATATCTGGTTGAGATTGTAATAAAGGAGACAGGGATGAAAAGAAAAAAAAAACTGTCATAGAATGAGCACCTGCTATGTGTCTAGACATAGACACTTTTACACACAGTCATTCACTAGGCTGTGGGTGCCTTCATGTTGGGGCCTGTCTTATTCCAGTCTATATCTAGTGTTCAGTGGAATAATTAGTTTGTGGAAGATACTTCATAAACATTTATGAAATGAGAAGGGAGAAGAGACAGTTTAAACAACTCAGCTAACACACATGTGGAGCTAATATTAGAATCTAGGTCTGTCTCAGTAGTTTGCTTTTCTTTCTTTTCTTTTCTTTTGCCTCGCCATGAATTTGGATCAGTGGGAAGGAGGGGTATCATCCTTGATGTCCCGAAGTCATCCACACAGAAAACCTTACACTGTATGTTGTACATTACTCACCTATACCTCTACTGACCGACCTTGGAATTACTGTTGTGACTTGGTGCCGAATTGGAAAACTTTCTGTTTTGCACAGTGCCAGCTGTTTCTGCGTATCACTCCAAAGAGAGTGTCAGAAATGAATGGCTGAGTCTTTTTTGTGAGCTCTGACTTCTTTCAGGCACAGAAACCTTATGTGTAGGCTGTGCTGCGGCTCATGGAATCTGGCTTTGAGCTGACCCACATAGCTGGGGTATGAACCTCAGGTCTTGCTTGTGCTGCTCTCCAGAGCCCCGGTTTCAAAGGTGCAGGGCTGGCCACGGAGGGTCTAGATGAACATCAACAGCAAAAAGAGCCTGCTGACAGTGTGAAACATGGAGAAAAGACTTCTATTCACAGTCATTGTCTGGCTCTGTCAATCAGCCTGAGAATTTCTCTGCAGGGCTGAAATGCCACAGCTCAGAAAAAAGGATGACATCAGGAACGGAATGCACACACACACACACACACGCACACACACACACACTCACACTCACATGCACAAGCAGGAAAGAGAGAGGGGTGGTGACATTAAATCTTGTGTGTTAAGGAGGAGAGATCCCATCTTTCACAGTTGTATTATTTTAATTTCAATAAACATGTATTTAAAACCCACTCCTGTTGAGCACTGTAGCAAGCAGACTCTCCGTGGGCTCCAAGTGGAATAAAAAGCCCCTTAAGACAAGTCTCCACCCTCACAGTCTAGAGGGAGAAGCAAAAAAAAAAAAAAAAAAAAAAAAAAAAACGCAAATGAAACAAAACCAAACCCAAACAAAAACAAAAACCACCAACCCAGGTACTAGGCTTGAGAATTTATAAGCACGTTCACAAACATCTCATTTAGCCCTGTTTGCAAAGCAGATGAGGCAGTGTTATCTGCATTTTACAGATGAGAACAAGAGCCTTGTTTAAGATCACAGAGCTAGTAAGTGACATTCCCATAATCCAGGTCGTGAAACTCCTGCTTCAAAGCTTTTCTCACACTATGACACTGCTTCTTTGTAAACGCTTGGTTCTAATATAGCACTGTGTTGACAGAGCACAGAGAAAGAAAAAAAAAAAAAAAAAAGATTAATTCTTCCAGGGCCAAGAGAGATGGAGGATCAGGCTTCTCAAAGGAAGCAATTTTCCATAGGTAGAGGAAATAGAGATTGTTGTAGGCAGAGAGACACAATGAGGTGGGAAGGAAGGCAGTGCTCCTGTGTGGAGCCGTGGTGAAGGAGCCGCCTCTTTCATTCACACTCTACTAAATGATCCAATCTAGGTCCAAGAGAAAACAGCGACATGAAAGCTTCCGACTGCCTCTAGCTTGACTCCTCGGTTTCTATTTCCTATGTGAGGACCCAGCTATGTCTGAGGAAATGGATGTGGCGAGAAATGACCCCTTTTCCTGGGGCACACCCCTAATTCAGAGGCTTTGCAAGGCTCACTGTGAAAATATTGTCAATGTACTACTGAATATGCATCTACTGGTCATCCAAGAGATGTATACATAGGGTTCAAAGTGTTGTTTTGTTTCACAAAAATGCTTTCAACTTCCGGTGTGACTTTGACTGTGTCACTTTGTCACACCGATCCTGTTTCTTCATCTATAAAATAGAGGGGCAATCACACAGGGTTGTCACAAGGATTAAGTGGGTTGATTTTTGTGAAGCACATAGCTCAGTGCCTTACACACAGCTAACTGTTTCTAAATAGGAGCTATTACTGCTGCTGCTATTTGACATGAGGAAAGGAAATAGGTGAAAATCTGTCATGTGCTGACCCCATACCTCCTCCATTCCAGCCTGATGTGGTCCCTGTGGAGCCAATGACTCTATTGGTATAGCCAAGTGGCGTCCTTCAAAATGACTGCTGAGACCTGTGTTTCATGGGTTCATGGGGAAGAGGAAGAAGGAAATATCAGAGTTTAGTGTCTGATCTGGCTGAAGGGGTGCATCTCAAAGTGTTTTCAAGGCAGTGGCTTTGGTTTGGGTGATTCAGTTTGTCAGCAAGATATGATAACAGGCAAATGAGATTTAAGATGTAGCTAGGGACTAACAACGCATTGCTAACCAGCAGTTATGAGCCGACCCCGGGAAGCAGCTGAGAGCGGGCAGGTAATGATGTATGCTAGAGCTGGGGCTCTAGCAGGAATGGCCAAGTGGAATGAGACACCTCTGGCTGTCTTCAGGGCAAAGATGGCATGGTCAGGGGATAATATGGCTCCGTGATGACCTGGATATCCTTGGCTCATCAGATTTTAGGTCTTTGGCTGCACAATGAAATCTAGATCCTTACTGAGTGCCACAGCCAAGGCTGCTCACATACCTTGTGTCCTTGTATATAGACAGACTCAGGATTAGCAAGACCAGGTTGGGGGTTCTGGGACAGAGCAGGGCTGGAGAAGAAAGGAGCCGAAGCCTACTCAGTTACCGGTTGTTCTTCACCACAGCCAAAACTCTTCATGTCCTCTGGACTTGCTGATTCAAAAAGGGTCATTTGTCACCTGTTGAAACAAACATCTGATATTCCATCTATAGCACATTTACCTTTCACAGTAATGTCAGGTAAGTCCTACAAATTTGTAGGAATTGATACATTTTTTTTTTCAGCTAGAAATTCTTTTGCATTTTCTGGGATTCTTCTGAAAGAGGAGGAAATGCAAAAGGCAATGGAAAAAAAATATTAGTCAGAAAAACCTATCCCTTGTTTCCCCCCCCCCCTTTGTTTAACCAACGGGTGCTAATTTTCTTAGAAGATGGGAATCAGGAAAAACTTCCTGGGAATTTTAACTATACTCAGGATTCTATCATGATCATGGTTGACTTTGCTGAAAGTCAAATTATATTTTCTGTGAGAAAAGTGAAATTTGAATTTGACCTGATGATGTATAGGTAATAGGGGTGAAAAACTGTTAAAGGTGGAATTTAATTCGAAAGAATGATATTACCATTGTAGGAAAAGCACCATTTGTAGCTAATAATGGAGATGAGTTCACCAGCACCCGCTCCACTCCCTTCGTGGCTTGCTATAGAGACTGGAAAACTAAAAACTACATTTCCCAGACTCCCTCACATCTAAGATTTCACATGACCTGGATTCTATCATGCTGTTGTATCTACAAAAACTTGGAGGTACAGATTTAGTGAACTACATCTTATCTTTTTTTTTTCTTTCTGTGAGCCTCCCAATAAGTTTAAAATTTTTCTTATCGATGTATAACATATATACATAAAGGTACATCTGTCATAAGTGTATGGCTCAACAATTTTTTTCAAAGAGAACACACTGTGTAGCCAACCTCCAGATTAAGGAGAAACCCAGAAGTCCCTCGAGTGTGCTTCATTCTTGTTACCACCTACCCAAGAGCAGCCACTTATTCTAACATTTAACACCCTAGATTGGTTTTGCCTATTTTTAAACTTTTATGTAAAGAGAATCATAGTTTATATATTCTTCCATGCCTGGCTCCTTTTGCTCAACACTGTAAGATTCATCCATATTGTTGCACGTGGTTTTAATTTGTTTGTTCTCATTGCTATATAGTGCTCCATTGCATGGGTATATTGCAAATCATTTATCCATTCTATTGTTGGTAGGCATCTGGTGGTTTTCAGCTTGTGGTGATTGTTAATAGCACTGCTGTGAACATTGTGTACATTTCTATCTTTTTGTGTGTGTGTGTAGAGATGGGGTCTTACTATGTTGCCCAGGTTGTTTTTTCAAACTCCCAGGCTCAAGCGATCCTCCTGCCTTGGCCTCCCAAAGTGCTGGGATTACAAGTGTAAGCCACCATGCATGGCTTGTGTACATTTCTTTTTGAAAATGCACATACATATTTCTGTTGGATATATTGCTGGGGTGAAATTTCTAGGTGTGGTGGGCACGGAGATGATTATCCAGAATTGCTTTGAAGGGAAGACGTGCTGTCCCAGCTGTCAAGTCCTTCAGGGTCTGCCTCAGCTGTGGAGAGAGAGGGCAAGTTCAGTGTAGTGAGGGAACAACTGTAATATACCACACATGCTCCGGAGCATCTAGGGGTCTGACTAAGGTTTTTTGGGTCTGAAATGTATCCCACCATCTGCCTCAGCTCAATCCTTTTTATTGTTCCCCTTTCTTTCATGGTGTGAAGTTTAATGAATAGCCTGAATGCCAAACGACACCTCAGCATCTGTTTCTGGAGAACTGAACCTGAAATACTAGGTCTTGCCTCAGTAGACACCATGCAACAGATTTGAATGAGAGCACTCTAGTTGCTTTACATCTGTGTCCACATAATATCTTTTGATAGACCGTATCCTTCCTGAACTGGCTAGAGTAGCTGTAGTGTTGTCAACATGGAATGCTAGACTCTGTGTGCATGGACTCTGGTTCCTACAGATAACAGGAAGGATGTACGTAAGCTTCTGGAATTTACATTAGGGCCAAAATCAGAGTCATGGAGTTAAAAAAGGAAGAAAGTCCCGGAAAAAATGGTGAACTCTACCAAGCTTGCTCTTTGATGCTCCACTTTTATGTTTCTAGACCTTTCATCTCTTTTTGTGGTGCCCTCTTCTATGGTTCAGGCAATCCCTTTCCAAGCTTTGCAAAACCCATTGAAATTAAGGGCTCAAATAAGCTGTCCATGCCAGCACCCACTGGTCGTTTGTGGCCTATTTTTTTCCAAAGGGGAAAGCTCTTCATTCTATATTCCTATTTGATTGAACATTTGGTTTTAACTAGAAATTTGGGTTGGAAATAATTTTCCCTCTGAGTTTTGAAGGTACCAGTCTGTGGTTTGCCTGCTTCTGTTATACTGTTGAGAAATTCAAAGCCATTCTTATTCCCAGTCCTTTGTGTGTGACTTGTTTTTGTCCCCTCTGGAAGCTCATAGGATCTTCTCTCTGTTGAGTCTTCTGAAATTTCACAGTGAAATGCAGGGCACTTGGTAGTCCTTTAGATGTCCTTTATTTCTGGAAATATTTCTTGATGATTCCATTAATGATTCTTTACCTTTGTTTTTTTCTTTTCCTTCTTTTACCCCTCTCCCTCTTTTTTTCATTGTTTTTCTTTTCTCCCTGCCTTCTGTTTGGTTATTGGTCTTCCTGGACAGGTTCTTTAATTTTCCCATATTTTCTCTCTTATTTTCCATTTTACTTCATTTTGATCTACAAGTGGGGATTTTTCCTCAACTTTGTATTTCAACTCCTCTGTGGCATTTTAACTTTTTGCTCATGGGTTTTTATTTATATGATCTTTGTTTTTAGATGTTCCTTTTCTTTAACATCCTGTTCTTGTTTCATAGATGCATTATCTTTTCTAATTTCTCTGAGATGATTGACAATATATATTTTCTGGAAGATTTTTCTTTCTGCAGAGGTTTTGCTTCCTCTGAGTTGCCTTTCTTTCCCTATTTATTTTGATTCTTGTATTTTATGTTAGAGGCTTTTTTAGAAATCTGGTGTTCCTTGGGTTGTATTCATGTATGCAAGATGTGGACCAAAAATCTTGGAAACCCTGAGCAAATGAGTTGGCCTGAAGATGGTATGTATCAGTGAAGGGTAGCAGAGAGGGAAGCTCCTGAAGTCCATATCTTTAGGTCCTGCTTCCTAGGCTCGGCCAAGGTTAAAGTCATGGCTGCCCATGTTCTGAGAGCTGAGAGAGGGAAGGGGGCTGGCCTCTGCCTTCAGTATCCACTACAAAAGTAGTAACTCCACTACTTTTGGATGGTTCCCCACCCTCATGTGTACCAGCCCAGGGACTTCTGCCTAATCTTCTCAGAAAGAAACTTCCAGACTTCTTCCCAGGTGGGAAATTATCCTATAGTGTGGGATGAAGATGGGGCCTGAAAATTTATATGCTTCTTAAACAGCTTTCATCCAACCTTTTTGACTCAGCTTCTCTTTCCCTTACCCCATTCCAGAGATACAGGTTGAATATACTACTCCCCCCAATCCAAAGAAATCAAAAAAGCAAAATTCTTGGGACCAGAAGTGTTTTGGATTTCAGACCTTTTACGATTTTGATATATTTGTATATTACACAATGAAATATGTTGGAGATGGTACTCAAGTTTAAACATGAATTTCATTTATGTTTCATGTATACCTCATACACATAGCCTGGAGGTAATTTTGTATAATATTTTTAATAATGCTGTGCCTGAATCGAAGTCTGTGTACATTGAACCATAAGAAAGAAAAGGTGTCACTATCTCAGTCACCCACGTGGACAATCTGTGGATTGCTGGCATTACCATCATTCTTGACTCTGAATTTATGTGCTACTGTTAAGCAATCATTGTCTAACACTTATTCACATACAAATACTTAACAGTAAAAAAAATATGACTTACCATTAGTGCAATGAAAAAATAATGTGTTCAGGGTAATTTGTGGCATCATGTTGGCGCTCAAAAAGTTTTGGATTTTGGAACATTTGGGATTTTGAATTTTTGGATTGGGGATTCTCAGCTTATATTTGGAGCTCACAGTACCTGAGGTTTTTGAAGATTCTTCTGTCTTACTCCAGTTGTCCTTGGATTCTCAGCTGACATTTTAAAATTCAGATTTCTACATTTATAGGGTCAATTACCCCTTGTCCATCTTCCATTAGCTTTGCAACTTTCAACATTTTGTTCCTATCTCCTCCCCTGCTTTTTCTATCTTAGTGAAATTATACCTTAAACAAAACAAAATAAAAAAACCTTTATCATAGCTTTAGTGAGATTTTCTAAAGGAAGAAAATCAGATGTTTTCAATTTGCCATTTTTATGCAGAGCTGTCTGCATATCTTTATTTCCAGTTTCCATCATTTTCCCAAGATCCATAATACTAGGATATTTCAAATGACTATTGTTTGAGAATATGGCAGCTTCTAATCATCCTAGCAAAATGACATTCTCAATATATGTATGTATGTACATGTATATATATGTATATATAACATTGTAAGCATGTTTCATGTTATACTTTGAAAATAGTTTTATTGACTACACACTTCAAAGCATAGATGTACCTTGATTTCTGTATTTGAGTGTGGGAATTTTAGATACACAAGTTTCAGGGATTCCTTCTCAACAAGATCAAACTGAAAACTCAGAATATCACATTTTTACTTTTCACTAGAGTTGGATATTTATTCTGTGTCAATTGATTCATTGCTATGATGAATATATTTGTGCAGAAAACTTTTTCATGCATTAGAATTATTTCTTCAGGCTAGATTCCCAATGGAATTATTGGACCCCAAGGTATAAACATTTTTAAGGCTTTAGATTCTCACTGTCAAATTGCCTTCAAATGTTATGACATATTTGTTTAATAGATGATAATGGGTCAAAATATGTTTATATATGCCCTTGGGAAAGGGTGGGGTGAGGTAGCCCACAAAACCCATTGTAGTAGCTGAGGACACCTACAACCCTCCTCCCCAATGCAAATCTTGGCATTTCCTTCTTTGCCCACTTATGATACCAAACTCTTTTAGTCATCATAATAGAGCCAATTCCAGACTTTTCCTGCTACTTAGAGTCCTGCAGTCATGACTGGAAAGATACTTACCACATGCTTAGATTGCCCCAAGAACACATAGTTAGGGACATTTCTGAGTGACAGCTCCCAGCCTTAGCAAAACTGTGAAATATTCCAAAAAGAAGTCTGAGTCTTCCCTGAAATGGGACTCCACGGGCCTCATCACCATCAAGACTCTATCCTCAGGGTTTCTCATCTTTGCTGTACTCCACACATTGGGCAAAACCTCCAGGAAATGGTATATCTGGGACAAGAAGAGAACATTCCTCAATAGAACCCTGATGGTCTCTGGAGACCATCTCCCCTGATCCATGGAGCACTTGTGATGTGTCCAGGTCATTTTACTTAATGATGGATCTCCTGCCACACATGTATTTGGCTTTAAGTGAACCTATAAGGCATGACAGACTTGAACAACTTAAAGGGGGAAAATGGGTTATAGGTACTTACGTAAGGACGGCGTCCTTGACCATCCTGCCATGGTCAGGGGAGAAGTCACTGGAGTAGAACTTTCCCAGGGTCCACAAATAGATAAAAAGGGGGGCTGTGTCACAAAGACTTAGGCTAAAGCCAGTGCTCTATATAAGGTATGTGTGTGTGTGTGTGTGTGTGTGTGTGTGTGTGTGTGTGTGTGTGTGTTGGTTTAGTGTTGTAGAAATAAAAGCTCCTGGTTGTTACTAGTTTTAATGGATGGTGCAGCCCAAAGTGGTTGTCGGGCTGACACTGAAAGTGAAGGTGAAGGTGGTGGCAGGGCCCTCAGGGGTGAGTGGAAGATTTCTGGCATCCCGTCCTTAGGCTTCTGGATAGCAGTCTCTCAGGGACCCAGTAAAGCAACCCTTTGCCAGTCCTCAAGACTGCAGCAGCCTCCTCAAGCACTGCTGCTTTGAATAAACAAGTCCACCTACCAGAAAGGACCTTACTAGAAAGGACCTGGTTTACTGAGCATTGCAACTATCTTGGTAATTTTCCTTAGTATTTTATTGATGCACCCGTTTGAAATGTCACAAAAGACAGCGACTGAATGCTAAATGTGCCGTAGGGAAGAGCTTGTCCTTTTGTGTTTGAGAGATTTGAATTCTGATTCATCTGTCTACCTCTCAGGGCCTTGGTTTTTACATCTGAAATGGGAACATGATGCTCAGCTCGTAGGGTTGCTGTGGGATTAAGTAAAACGGCTCCCCTGGAGGCACGTGGCATAGAGCCTGCACGCAGCCTGTGCTCCAGGCCCGAGTTCCTTCCTTCTTCAGGAGAGCAGTGCCTTTGGTGGGGAATCCCATGCGGAGATCATCCTGGACAACTCATCAGAGAGAAGCTTTGCACTCTCCCTTCTTCTATTTGACTCCAAACGTTGATGTACCTCTGGGAATCCCCTCTTTCCTCTGCCATTTCCTCCCATTGCACTAAGCCGTGGCTCTCAAAGTGTGGTTCCTGGGCTGGGAGTATCAGCATCACCTGGGATATTACAGATGCAAATTCTCAGGCTTCCCCAGACCATTAAATCAGAAACTCTGGGGGTGGGCCCAGGAATCTGTGTTTGAACAAGCCCTCCAGGTGATTTAGATACAGATGCAAGTTTGATGAGCACTGGTCAAAAGACTCTGGACTCTCATTAGTTATTACCTATTTTCACATTTGGCCTGCTTTTTGGATACAGCCCACCTGCCTGAGATTGAGAAATCAGCAGAAATCTCTACCCACATTCCCAGGAGATGACCACCCTGTAGTGGAACCATTTATCATATTCCATAGTGTTAGTGTTTTATTCTTCTCACCTGGGCAAGCCCAGGTACAACTGTGGTGTTCAGCACTTGGCAGGGCCTCAGCCTGCAGAGGAGGAAGCCTTGCTTTCAGCTCTCCTACAGCCCTGCATCTGGATTATGGGGCATAAACTTTATTGTAGTTTTCCTTTTCCTTTGTATTTTATATACTGTCACTCTTTGAAATGATTGCATTTTGCCAAAATGGAGAGAAAAAAAAACCCTTTCAAATATTGCTGAGCATTCTAATAGTCTTGAGTGTTTTCCCTGATCAGAGTCTCACAGCATTTACCAGTCTTTCCCTCATTTTCCAGCTCCAAACTTCTGTCACCTCTTTAGTAATTTGGGGTAAATTTTCGCCATGCCAAGCAGGGCACCCACAATTGCTATATCTGTAATCTTTAAAGTCAAGATCCTGAATATTATTATCAATATCTTTATTTCTGCATTCCTCTTGTGTCCAGCACAACTTTAGCACTCTGAGGATTACTCAGTAAATATCTGATGAATGGATGTGTTCAAGGCATATCAGGCCTCTGTCAAACTTCTAGGTCTGTCTTGATCAGCTGCCGGCATATTTTGAATGCTATTGAGTTAAGACTTCCTTGAGTAGGCTTGTGTTTATCTTGCAAGAAGCTTTGCCAAGATGAAATAAGATTTTATAAGGCCCCGGATGGTTGGGGAAGCCAGATAGCAGGGTTTTAATATTTTAAATAGTAATTATGTTGGGCTTTATATCAAGATCATGTAAAATATGCAACATCTTCTTTGTGTGATATTTTGTTGGAGATTATCAGGCACCATAGTGAGAGGCCTTGGAAATTATCCTGATTTTAACAGTTGTTTTGGGTTTGGCCAGAATTGGAAATGACTGAGTAGTCTCGATAGAGATTGCTGTGGGCCAGACGTCTGCTTTCCAAACAGAAACTTTTTGCTTGCTCTATCCTCACCTTCTTACTGAAATCTTCTCAGATTGCCATACTTTTTATAGCATTTGTTAAGCGACAGCATAGTATAATGGTTAAGAGCAGATGCTGGAGACTGGCTGCTTGGGTTAGAAGACTGCTTTCCCTTCTTTTTAGCTGTGATGTTAGGTATGTAACCAAGCCCTTCTCTGCCTCAGTTTCTTCATCAGTCAAATAGAAATTATAGTGCCAACTTTGTGGAGTTGTTGAGAGGATTAAGATAATTCATACATATAAAATGCTTTGAACCCCCTTTTTTTAGGGGGAGGGGAGGTAGAGTCTTCCATGCCTGGGGTCAAGTGATCCTCCCACCTCAGCTTCCCAAGTAGCTGGGACTACTTGGGAGGTGTGCACCTCCATGCCCAGCTTCACTTTGAACATTTGTTGGCACAAAGAAAGCCTGGAATCATTGTAAGATATTACTATCACAATTTAGGTTCAGTTATAAGTTACCTGTTCTGAGAGGCCTCGCCTGACCACTCAATCTGAAGCAGTCATCCCTAACTCAACTCCATCTCTATGACATCAACATTTTATGGCCCTCACGACACTTAGTGCAATCTGACATTAGCTGAGATGAACATTTGTCCATCTGTTTACTTATGGGTCTCCCTAGTCCCAGACCATAAGCTCTATGATATTAAGGATTATGTCTCTGGTCAATGCTGAATTCTCAATGTCTAGAATACTGCCTACATCAAAACAGTCATTCAGTAAAATTTTTTTAAGTGAATTACAGGTTCCAGAGTTAGTCTACTTCTGATCAAACTCAGAGCTATGATTCTTCCACATTGTAGAGAGGCAGGGCATGATCTGGGACTCCCAGGCCCCTTGAAGACCAGCTTTTCTCTTGCAATTCTTGAGAGCTTGGGCAGCTCTTTGGTGGACTTTGGAATCAGGTTCATTCCAGGATCTTCTAAGGCCTGAGAACAATGTGAAAGTGGTCAGCAGGAACATGGTGAAGAGAGATGTTTCCGGCCCTCCAAGGATGTAAATGATTTGGACTTTCTAGTTTTTCAAGGGTTGAGAACAAAATATGGAGTATATCTTTATACTGGGGAAGCTTGTCTGTCCTGCAAACTCAAGGAGATTGATGTGAATCAGCCACACTGCCCATCCTGCCTATCCAGTAGGTAACTGCTCACTCCTGCTATGAGTTTTTGCTAGTCCAGGTTCTAGCACAGGTAATAATGGTCTTTCATGTGAAAAAAAAAATCCCGTTTCTTCCATGCCACACTTGACTAAGCGTGCATAACACTCTTGGATGCCTGAATCTGTGGTTCTCAGGGTTGGTCTTTTCTATTTCATACGCAGATACATTCATTGGATATGGCCAGTCTGGGAGCACTAGATCATATCGACTGCTGGGATTAACCCCTCTATGACTCAAAGTTATCCTGTCCACACAGGTAGTGGGGCAGTTTCTTTCCCAAATGTCCTGTTAGAAAGGGGTAGGCTGCAGAAACAAAAAATCCCAAAGTCTCAGTGGCTTAAAGCAAGGGAAGTTTATCTATCTTTCCTGGACAGTCAGCTGCAGGGCCAGGTGATCCACTAAGGCAGACATCCTCCAAGCGTTGACTCAGGGAATCAGGCTGCTCTCAACACGAGGCCTCCTCCAGGATAACAGGAACCGGAGAAGAGGGAGGCTGGATAATGGTGCACGGGCCTTTCCCTGCTTCAGCTCTGAGGCGATGCACTTCATCTCTGCTCTCCTTTTGTGGGCTGGATCCAGTTGCATGGCCCAGATAACCTCAAGGGCCTGTGAAGCATGACCTTTCAGGTCCTCAGGAAGGGGAGGGGAAGTGGGCATTGGTGAACAGTGATACTGTTTACCACGACTTCCAAAAGAAAATAGCTTTGTTAGTCTTCTTCTCACAGAAAAACTGGGACTACTCACTCTGCACCCACCATTTAAAGGGACATTACTCCAGCAATTAAAAGAAGATTTGCTTTCTGCACCAAGATTGTGGTACAACTTGAATTTTCCTATTCAATGAAGAGAAGTAACATCATGTATTTAATATTTAGTAGGGGGACCCTTCTAGTAGGATAATTGTTGGACTATGAGCCAATAATGCATACGTGGGTAGAGGAAAAAAAATAATGTTTCAAAGCCTTGGGACATTTAAGCAATGGCTGAGAGGCATGAATGATTATGAATAGTATGATTAGCACGAAATTAGAAAACCACTCAGTCATGAGAGTCTATGAAAGGGATGCTAACCACCTAGAAAACTTATTTCCTAACTCCTCAGGATTGGTGATGAAACATGGAGATGAAATACTCAGGTTCTTGTATAGGGTTGTTCATTTTTTCAAGAAGATATGTGGATGCCTACTATATGCTAGGCATTGAAGTAGAAGGGGAAACAAATATAAGACATGGTGAAAACTTGTGGTCCAGTGGGGGGTTATTATCTAATAAAATAATAACTTCTACACAATGTAGAAATTGTGATATAGAGGCAGATATATGGTAATGTGACAGCTTGTGAGGTTAGAAAAGGCTTCAGGCAGGAGGAAGTATTTTTTATTTTTAAATTGACAAATAGAAATCTGTATATATTTATAGGACACCACATGATGTTTCGATAGATATACACATTGTGGAATGGCTAAAGCAAGCTAATTAATATATGTATCTCACATACTTATCTTTTTGTGCTGAGAACACTTAAAATCTACTAAGCATGTTTGGATTGGAGAAGAAGGAAAGGAAGGAGGGGAGGGAAGGAAGGAAGGAAAGAAAGAAAGAAAGAAAGAAAGAAAGAAAGAAAGAAAGAAAGAAAGAAAGAAAGAAAGAAAGGAAGGAAGGAAGGAAGGAAGGAAGGAAGGAAGGAAGAAAGAAAGAAAGAAAGAAAGAAAGAAAGAAAGAAAGAAAGAAAGAAAGAGAAAGAGAAAGAAAAGAAAGAAAGAAAGAAAGAAAGAAAGAAAGAAAGAAAGAAAGAAAGAAAGAAAGAGAAGGAAGGAAGGAAGGAAGGAAGGAAGGAAGGAAGGAAGGAAGGAAGGAAGGAAGGAAGGAAGGAGAGACAGAAAGAGAAAGTAAGAAAAGGAAAGAAAGAGAGAGATGAAGGAAGGTTGGAGAATAAAGTGTGGGGGCATAGAGGAAGGAGCATACTAGCTGGCTAGAGTCACAGGCTAGGGCCAACCTGTGAAGGGTCTTATTTGCCATGTTAAGGAGTTTGGGCTTCATCTTGAGGACAATGGGATGACTTTGAAAGTTTTTAAGCAAGGAGTGACAGGCACTAATTGCCCAGTTTTTTCCTGGTAGCTGGCGGGAAGATGTGTTAGAGATGGTAAGACTAGAAGCAGAAAACCTGGTGGGAGGCTGATGAACTGGTCTACGTAAGAGGCGGTGGGATCTGCACTAGGGCAGTGGGCCCTAGAGATGAAGACAAGACCTGCTGAGTCTGGCATTGGGTGGCAGAGAGCTGGGAATGGTACATTTCACTTCTGCTTGGTTTGGGATATAAGAGAGAGCATGGTGAGGCAGGATCCATCACAAACTACATGAAGGTATCTAACTCCAGGCTTGCCAACTGTAGTGGATGCTGTTGGCACCTTGTCCGAGTCCCATTTATCACACTGCGGTACCCATCCCCCAGCTACAGGGAGCTGGACTCTAACTGAGACCACGTCTTTGCTTCACCCCTTCCCCTGCCTTAGCCTGCTTCCCTCCCTCCTTTCCTCCTGGGAGTTCGCCCATAATATATTGTGTGCACCAGGATCCTCGTGTCAGGTTTTACCTTCGGGAAATGGTGGAATAATGGAAGTTAATAAGAGATTTTGGGAAAAATACTCCCAACAACTACCCATGTGAAGACCAGAATTAAAGAGCATTGTCTGAGAGAATAATATTTGGAGGTAAATGATGCAGTAGGACTGACGGACAGATACCCTCATCCTCTTGCCATGCTTATGGAAAAGAATACAGATTCTTCAAAGCATTTGCTTTGTCCTTAGGGGTATGGGCTGCCACTGCCCCTTTGGGGCCCCCAAGATCTGTGGGTCTGAGTTTCAAGCACCTTTTGATGAATATTCCAAGGACCTGGGGCACCGCTTATCTATTTGCAAGGCAGACGTGTGAGGTGGTAGGAAGCCACAGAGGGTCTCATGTGGCTACTCTTGTCTTGTTTGGATGGAGGCAACCTGGGTGATGCACCTGCAGTTGCTGGATCTGTCACCTCATCTGTAAAGATAAGGATTGGAACCAGATGCTCTTAGCCTCTCCCAGACCTGGGTTTAATTCTATCTTCTGAAATAGATTTGCAAATGCCAATAACATCTCTTTCCTTTTTGTTTTTTGTTCCCCTAGGTGGTTCCTAAGGCTGTGGGCTGCAGGAATAGATAAAAATTTTCCCTGGCTCACTCCTTCTCCTTTCCTAAGCCATCTTTACAAAGGCTCCGGCTCCCTCCTGTCCCCTTTATGCTGAATAACACTACCTGTGTGGGTAGAAGTCATTTTTAGCCTCTGCGTCTGGGTGAGGCTCCCAGCCCAGTTTTCCCATTGTTTTGCTGTCTCCTGTTCAAAGCGGCCCTTCCCATGCTGAGGAGTACGCTGGCCAGGAGGAAGCCGGGGCCAGCGTGGAGGGTGGCATTTGCAGTTACTCTCCTCCCACACTGAAAAAGCATCAAGTTGCTGGCACACTGAACAATACTAAAAGGGGCTGGCTGGGATTTTTATTTTCTACTTCCTGTTCCAAAAAGCTTTGCTTCATTTTGGCATGGAGACAAAACGCAACTACCCCCTTTAGCAAACACTATAAAACCATCTCCAGACAAAACCTCCCTTGGTGCTTTAATCAGGCAGCTGTAAGGCACCAGGTCCAGGTTGATGCTGAGGGCTTATGTGTGAAGATGAGGCACTCCAGGTCATTTGAGACGCTGTGGGTTGTTCTGCCTTGTCATTTTAGCTCTTGGTTTTATGAGTAAACCAGGGCAGGAAGTGAGGGAGAGGAAGTGGGGGGAGGGAGTGGCAAAAGAATGAAAGAGAGAAGCAGGGATAAGGGAGATAGTGGGAAGAAGATGATGGGGATAGAAAAAAGAAGAACAAATAAAACCATAGAGGGAGGGAAGAGAGAGAGAGAGAGAGAGAGAGAGAGAGAGAGAGAAGTAGAGATGTGGATGAGTTCAGAAATAATGGGGGGAAATCTTGCTCATTTCAAGACTTTTGGAAAAGGAGGGCCATGGGCTATAGCCCATGTACTGGGGGAAGGTGGTCAGGGGTTAGAAAAACTGGTGAAAAATTATGAAAAACTTTCTGACATTCTGGCAGACCCAGGGTAGAAAGAAACGAGGCATATAAGTAGCAGATCTGGGTCTTAAGCCCAGGGCACCCTGGCCCCTTAATCCATCCTGCAAGCACAGTCTTATCTGCCCAGGCACTGACTAGTATCTCTGGGTGCTCCTTCTCTTAAAATGAGGAGTGGAGCTAAGAGCCATGACATTCCTCCCAACTCTCTTCTAAGTGCTGTAGGAAAGGGGATAGTTTTGTGTTCTCTACAGAAACTTAGGAAACAGGGTTCTGCCTCTGTCCCTTGCCATCTATGTAGCCTTGGGTGATTGCCCCAGCTCCCTCATGTGTAAAATGAGGATAATGGGCAATATTGTTGTTCAGCACAGGAGGGTCCCTAGTGCATTGTTTTCTCCTGCTTCCCCTTGTAACTTTTCAGTGGATTTCTCTGAGTGACTGTGGAGTCTGTGGTTTCTTTCCTTCACAGCCTGGCCCTCCAAGTTCCCAGGAATAAGGTCTGTGTCCAGCACGGGGTTGCTGCCTCCAGCCAGGCTCCAGAGACACTGTCTCTTTGGTGACTATGAAGCCTTTGTCAATCTTGGTTTAGCCACTGTGGGGTTGTGATGGGGTTTCATGCTCAGAAGATGGTGCCAAAGCTCCTCCAGTCCCCCCTTGGCTCCTGATATTCCTCTACACTTAGATGTTTTGGGCACTGGACACGCTAATGAGCCTCAGTGGTCAGAACATGGCTAGGCAGCCGGGTCCCACCCTCCACTCAGCCACTGCAAGAGGAAGTGCAGCCTTGAGCTCTTGAAGAAACCAGTGAAGCAGGTGCCTTCCTACGCCATAATCAGAGATGGTTTCTTCTTCCACTCTTTGAGCTCATAGCTTTTCCTGGCTTACCATTCCCCTTCTAGTGCTTTTGCCCTGACTTGGGGATGCTTATGGTCATGGAGTAGCATACCCTTGGGTGACCATCAGGCAGAGACCAGAGACTTGGCACTTGAGACGGAGAGCACAGTGCCATGATCCACTGAATCTGTCTAATTTAGTCAAAGGTGAGGCTCAGACCAACATCCACATCCATATTGCTTTCCTAACACTATCATTTACCAAATCCCACCAGGACCAGGCTCCATTTTGTAGACGTCTCATCATGTCCTCACCCTATTCCCCCTAGCTTGGCAGGAATGGACTGCTCCACTTTTCAGTGCAGACACAGGGAGGCTCAGGGAGGGGCAGGACCTTGCTCATAAAAGGTGGAACCAAGATGAGAAAGAGGGCCAGCCCTCCAGACTACAGGCCCAGAGCTCCCAGCCCCAGTCCTGTGGACCTAGGTGTAGGACACTTGCAGGTGGTTGAGTCAGTGTGGATGACAGAGAAAAGGTCCCCTGGCTTTTAGCAGAGGTCAGAGTGGTGGTGATAGCCCCCTCTGCTGAGGTCTGTGAGGGTTGGGGTCCTGGCATTGTCATTACTATCATGGTGGTATTGATGAATATTTAATTAAGAAATATGCCAGAAAAAAAAAAAAGGAAGTGGCAACACTTCAAACAGAGAGGACTTTGGTCATAGAATTATAGAAATTTACTTTTAATTGTTGCTTCTTAACAATTAAGGGTATGAAAGGAATAGATAGGCAGATAGGCTTTCCCTTCCCTTGCAAATATAACCGCCATCACACACACACACACACACACACACACACACACACACACACACACGCACACACTCATACCAATACCACTGCCACCATCAAACCCTGGAGCTTCAGAGAAAGCCAGATTGTACTGCTGGAATGGCTGGGGAGGCCAGCTACCTCCTTTTCCTACCTGCTTCCAGGAGTCCAGGCAGTCATGTCTCACCCTAGGCATTGTATCTGTCCTTTCATGAGGAAGGAATAGAGAACAGTATCATGTGGGAAAATATTTTATTTTCTGTGTGTTTTCCCTGCCTTGGCTGCTGCGTCTCTGCCAAAGCTGGAGAAATTAGGGGCTGGAGAATTAGTCCTTGTGTTCCCTGGGGCTACTTTATGAGCCCGGGCACTTGGCTTGGGTCTCTCTATAGCACGGATCAGTTTGCATTACAAGGAACTGTTTCCAAGGCTGTCTCCACCTCTGTACTGTGAACTCCCACAGAGATAGGGGCCAAACCCGACTCACTGTTCTCTCTGAGCACAGAAGCTGCTGGTGGGGAAGTTGGAAAGACAACACTGAGGACATAGTTAGAAGATAGCATTACCCTGGTACCCTCACCACAATTTCATATCTGGCTCTCTCCTTCTGCAGATGCAGAAATCAAGACCCAACCATGCACCAGAGTTCCAGGAGTACAAAGGTACAAAGGAATTCCCAAGAGACCTGGGAACTGAGCCGGTATGTAACATGTGAGTTTAACCAAAGGAAATAGACCCCTCTAAACCCAGGGTGTTGGAACAGGCCAGCCCAGGGCACTATCACCCTGTGAACAAACCTGCAATGGCTGTCCTAGGCCGGTGGCTCTCAGACTTGAATGAGCATCAGAATCACGTGAGAGGGTTTGTTAAAACACAGAGGCATGGGCCCCATCCCTGAGTTTCTTCTGATTCAGAAGGTCTAGGACGTGGCCTGAGAATTTGCATTTCCAACATGTTCTGCAGTGAAGCTGGTGCTGTAGATCCAGGGACCACCCCCTCCCCCCAGCTTTGAGAACCACTGCTTCAGATCAACATGAGGATTAACTACGAAGGGGAACATGGCTCTTCAGTCCCCAAAGGCTGGGGAATCTCTGGAAAATCTGGGCATGGACCAAAGTCACCCACTCTTCTTTCACTTGTCTTCTTCCTATGAAACTTCCCAAAGCACAGTCCGGGGAAGTGAGGGGGCAGGGGGACAGGGGGAAGAAAAAACTATCAGAGCAACAACAACAACAAAAAACCGATCCTAAACAATAGCAACAGCCATACAAAAAATAAGACCAAAATGTATCCTTTTTATGTTGTAAAATGTTTTTGCACAGTATTCTCAGTTGGAAGCAACCCCAGTTCAAGACCAGGAACTCCTGTGGCATAGTCCAGGTGGGCTGGAGTTTGCCAGAAGATTCCCCAGCCCAGGGGCGTGGAGGCGGCGGGTCAGGTAACTGGCTGCTCAGAGGAAATCATGCCAGGAAGCTGGTGTGATGATGAACCGCAATCCACACCTGTTTTCTCTTCAGCACAGCTGCCTCCTAAGGCATGGACGCCTCACCATCTGTGCCTTTAACGTGTGAAACACATTTTAAAATATACTATTTAATTTAAAATGATATTTGTCAGCTCACTGCCGCGCCAGCTCCCACGCCACAGAAGTGTCACCGACAGAGCCCTGGTACAAAGAGAAGGGGGCTCGCAGGGTCGCTGCCACAGGCAGAGAGATCAGGCAGCCGTGTGGGAAGCTGGATGAGAAGCTGGAGAGCTTTTTATAGCCAGCAGTCACACCCTCACATTGTCCTCAGAGACTCAGGACCCTCCAGAGGTCCAGGGTTACACAGAATAAGGTATCGATATTTCTGGATGCAATGGCATCTCTGAAACACTTTATGAATTTTTCTGTTCTTCCTCCTACCTACAGTACAGACCTTGTGGGTAAATATTAATCAATCAATATGTCTGTCTAAAAAAAAAAACCAAAAAACAAAACCCTCTAATAACCCACAAGCTACTGTTGCTAAGACATATCCCTGGCTGAAAGCTGTCCCAGTACTCGGTCTCAGAGCTAGAATGTACCATCTTCCTCTTTCAAAGTCCAAATTATTTCTCTGTTCAGCCAGTTTGCTTCCCCTCCATTGTGGAAATTCAGAAGGTTTTTTTTTTTTTACAGCCTGGGTATGACAGACTGGTTCCTGCTGTGCTAGGAATTCATGCCTGCTCACCCGCACCACTTCCCGCAAGGAGGTGTCTAGGGGTGTCACCAGGGCTTTTAGCTCTGTTGTCAGCTTTGAAATAAATTGTAACCACAATTTGTAGCAAAAGGAAGGAGGTTAGGGAGAAAAAAGAGGGGGCGACAGAGAGAGAGAGAGAGAAAGAGAGAGAGAGAGAGGAGAGAGAGAGAGACAGAGAGAGAGAGAGAATTCACACCTAATTCTAGACAAATGTGTTTTCTGATCAGTCCCTAAAAAAAATCTTCCCAGTTAATTGTGTGCCCCAAGCTGAGGGATTTTCTGCCAATTTTTATAGCTCATAGACTAACTTGTGGTTTGAAGGAGAAAGACCACCAGATGGGGCTAAAGAGAGGCTTGTTTCAGATGAGGCAGTAGCTGACTGGCTTATTTTGTGGTCTTGGAAAAGAGTTTATTTTTTATACCTTAAAATGAAAGTTAAGACCTGGTAAGTCTTTGCAGTTTATGTTTCTTCTATAGATATGATCCATGCTTTCAGCATTGTCCCTTTAATCTCAAACTAACTGCATGCAGCCTCCCTCCCTCCCTCCCTCTTTCCTTCTTTTCTTTCTTCTTCCTCTTCTTCTCCTTACCTTCCTTCCCTCTTTCTTTTCTTCCCTTTCCTTGCTCTTTCCCTTCCTTCCTTCCTTCCATCTCTCTTTCCTCCTTCCCCTTGCTGCTCCCTTATTCTGATTTAATAATTCATTTGCCTGTTAGGACAATGCAATTTGCCTCCTCTCCACCAGGCACTATTTCAGGGGGCAGCTATGAATAAAAACTCCTTGGACTCTGCAAGAAAGGGCAGAACCGCTCACTCTCTTATGTCAGAGCTCACTGCTCTAGACTGATTAGCATCATGGCTTTGGAGAGATTCCTTCAGCAAACTTCCAACTGCATATTTGTGTAGCATTTTCCAGCGAGATACTAACAGTTCTCATAATCATCTGAGTCTCATCTCACTGACAAGATCTTTGTGATCTGTCCTTCTCTGAGAATTATTGGAACTCTTTTTTTTTCCACTTTAAAAAATCATGGAATAGTTTAGCAGTTATAGAAAAATAGAAACATTTTAAATAGAAACATTTCTGAGCCCAGAGTGCACAGATAATAAATAAATAATGCTCTAAAAGTTTAGATTAATTGGTAATTAATTTTTTTTTCTAAGAGCGTTGGGATGGAAAGTGTTGCATGCCATCATGTCAAATTAGCATTGATTACAGAGATTTTCAGGTTTTACGCTATGCAGATGCTGGCGTTTTCAGACTTCTTGTATTGTGTTTCTAGAACAAAAGGGCAGTCCTTTAGAATCTTACATCAGTTGTTGGGTAGATGAGAGAGAGAATCCATGACCTTGATGAACACAGCAATGAGTTTGATAGCATGCATGCGTGCACGCACACACACACACACACACACACACACACACACACACAAACACATGCCTGAGAATTTTGACTGAATTGGGAAAGGCATTTAGCATCACATGATGGACGTACTGGAATGGAGGGAAATGGCGATGAAAAGGTGAGTCTTTGTGGAAGCCCACAAATACACTCTTTCTCATAAATTGGATGGTATAAAATTAATTGGGCACATATGTTGATTTTGCTCTCAAAGGTCAAGAAAAAACAAGTGGGAGACATGGAAAGGCAAATAAGGCCTCCGGAAAGTGCCCTACAAGGAGGGAACATCAGACATAGACCATGACGCTTTATCGGGACAGCACAGGCTGTGGAATCACATCACATGGATTGCCACCCACCCAGCTGCTCACTGGTTATATGACCATGGGGACAGTGACTCTCCCTTCTTGGGTCTCAATTTCCTTTCTGAAAGAAAGATGGAACAATAACACCTACCTCCAGGGTAAACAAACAAAGCACTTAGCATAGTGCCTGGCAGGCAGAGCTTTCCAGACTTGACTAGTTATCCTACAATGATGCCCAACAGAGAAGGTTTCCCCAAATTGTCACTGAGGATAAGGAACCTACAGGGTAAGAGTTTAGAGGCATGTCCAGCAACAAAACCAATGGACATTTGCATCCTGCTTTGGAGTTTACAAAGCACACAGTTATTCTTTCATGGTGTCCCCACAACCTCCTTTTTGGAGAGGTCAAGGCAAGTAAAATTTTTCCAAAGCAGGCATGCAAAGGCTGAGTGATTTGTCCACCATCATACGGAGCCTGAAATCTTGATCTTTTGATTCCAAGCCCAGTGCTACACTGCTATATTCTTGCAGGTACCAACAGGCATCCCAGGGAATGAAATGGGTGGAAGCAGAGTTAGGAGATCTTAGTCCTGGAGCACAGACATCATTTCTCAAAGAGAGAAAGAGAAGAGGGGACCAGTATCTCTCATTCTATGGGTTAATCAGCCATTTGTTAATATAGACACAGACACACAGACAGACATGGACACACAGACACGGACACAGACACATAAACACAGACACAGACACACAAACACACACATTGACATAGACACAAACAGACACAGACACACAAACATCAACACAGACGCATACACACAGCCCTCAGAAGAACCTGACAGCTAATTACCATTTACCATTTACCAAGTGCTTATAATCCATTGGGGAAAAAAGGAGAATGTAGTTTCCAAAGGCTAATCCTCACTTTTCTGCAATGCAAAAGAAGGCTGATTTAAAACCTAATGGAAGGAGGGAAAGTCTTGCTTGGGGAGTCTTAGACATGTGGCAGTGGCATGCAAATCTGGATATTAACGTACTGCAAATTTAATCTTTCCCCCCATAATTTTACACTCGTGTCTTTCTCACACATTATTTCCTTCTTTTCTTCTGAAATGATGCTGGCGAATGCAGAGGACTTTTATTTTGCTAAAGGAGCTTTGAGACATGCTTCCTTAACGACAGACTTTTTACATACAGAGCAACACTGCCTACTTTAAAAACATGTTTCTGGAATCAAAGTCTAAGTCATTTTATAACTGGTAAGTTCCAAGGATACTCTGGGGCTAGGTGAAAGGTGTCCACAAATGTCTTCACATCAATGGGCTCGTAGGCAATTAGGCTGCAGCTTCACCAGTTCCCTTTGTGGATTCCCTGCCTGGAGGCAGGCCCAGCAGCGACCTGTCCCAGGAAGGCTGGAGAAAATGCTGCTAGCTCCCCACCTCAAGTAGCACTTCCGCCTCTGGTCACCTCCTTGTTCTTTCCTCCTTCTCTTTCTCTCCTTCCTTCTCCTTCTTCACCTATTTTTTTCTTCCCTCTGGCTTAGTAGGTTAATAACTTGCTAGGCTCTTCTCCATAGATAGATCCTACACTTTGCTACATAACCCCATCACTTGGGTGAGCTCCCACCAGGTATCCTGAATTAGGCCTGAGAAACTGCATTTCTGGCTTCTCCCCAGGTGATTCTGAGCCCACCAGCATGTCCTGAGTCATGATGACAGTATAAAGAACAACTTCAGATCACACAGAGCATTGTTCGTATGTGAATGCATTTGACATTTGCAATTACCCCAGAGATAGATATAGAAGCTGAGGCTCAGGGAGCTTAAATAATTTGTTTAAGGTAAACTATTTAGTCATTCATTTGTTCATTGAGTCATTGAGTAATTTCTTCTTTCATCATATATATTTTAGGGCTTCAGCCCTATGATATAACAGGAAATACAGAGAAGAGTAAAAGATGCTAACTCTTTCCTCAAAGTGTCTATAATATAGCGGGTTGTACAGCTCATTCCTGTTGGAACCAGGACTCAAACCTCATATTCTGACTCCAGATCTTATGCTTTTTAAAAACTTTCCATTTTGAAATGATTATAGACTCATAAGAAGTTGTAGGAATAGTACAAAGAGTTCCTGTGTACCCATAGCACTCAGCTTCTCCCAGTGATAACATCTTACAAAACTATAGTACACTGTCGAAACCAGGAAATAGACATAGCCATAATACAGTTAGCTAGACTGTAGAACATACTCAGATTTCACCAGTGTTTATACCAGTCTTTTTTTTACTAAAGTATGAAGCCACCAGTGGACCTATAGACCTTGCTTAGCCTTGATATTTGTTCTTTTATTTATTTATTTTTGAGACAGAGTCTCACTCTGTTGCCTGGTTTAGAGTGCCATGGCATCAGCCTAGCTCACAGCAACCTTGAACTCCTGGGCTCAAGCAATCCTTCTGCCTCAACCTTCCGAGTAGCTGGGACTACAGGCATGTACCACCATGCCTGGCTAATATTATATATGTATATAATATATATACATATATATGTATATATATGTATATATATATACAGATATATATAGTATATATATACAATATACATATGTATATATATTGTATATATACTATATATGTATATATTGTATATATTATATATATATGCATATATATTATATATATAATTGTATATATATTATATATATATTGTCCAGCTAATTTCTTTCTATTTTTTTAGTAGAGACAGTGTCTCATTCTTGCTTAGGCTGGTTTTGAACTCCTGAGCTCAAATGATCCTCCCACCTCGGCCTCCCAGAGTGCTTATATTACAGGCATGAGCCACCACACCTGGCCAATATTGGTTCTTAATCAAAATGGTTTATGACCTCTGGGATAATAATGCTGATCAAAATACACAGAAGAAAAAAATGCAGAAGACACAAACTCTTCTCTGGGTGAGTTTGCTTTTCCAAAAATAAAAACAAAATGTAATATCTAGTGCACATTATTGGTGCCCCGCCAACCCCCTTTACTACTTACAGCACCTAACTCCCAGCTGCTGTTAGTGTTGGCTGCTCCTGGCTCGTAGCAACCCCTTCTTTGGAAAATTGGCCTCGGTCAAGCAGAAGCTGCCTGGCCCAGGATGATACGCCCCTTCCCCACCTCCCACAGCTCGCAGCCAGTGACTGAATGATGTGGGACTAAAGAAGGCCAGTCCTCTTGCTTCAAGGTGGGACTCATGGTGGGGCTTGGTGATGCAATTCATGCTCCCGAGCTCCCAGGAGGATAAAGTGGTAGCTCAGCTCCAGCTGAGACCACAACTTTGCTCAGCAAGTTCCTGACCCATAAATTGACTCGTCTCCATAAATAGATCCCACACTTTGCTGCATAACCAGGTCACTTGGGTGAGCTCGTTAAAACCATAGATCCTGGGGCCTCATTGCAGGTATCCTGGATTTGGCCTGATCCTCCCACTCCTTTTTCTCCTGAGATCACCCCCTCCATAAATCTCATGCTCCTGAACCCCGGTGTCAGACTCTGCTTCTAGGGAACTTCAGCAAAGCCATGTGCTTATTTTGTTTCCTTTGCTCACCTTTTATTTTAGAGAAGGATGATTCTAGACTCAAAATTGTTTTCTTTGTAGCGCATTGAAACACCCCAGACCCCCACACAGACATACACAGACACACACACATACTCACTCGTATACCTCGTCACCACACACTCTCTCTCACATACACCATAACCAAAGCAGCGTGGCAGAGGTGACAGGACAATCCTGGTAATCTTCTATTATGTGCATATACAAACAACAAATTGACCCACAGATCAATGGTTATGAATTTCATGTCACGTTGGGTCTCCTTATTTTGTGGACATTCCTTTGAGATAATCAATACAATGTGATTAGAAGGCAATTTTAAATGTAGCACACATCTTAGCTGGAAATCCAAATTACTGTCTCCTTGCCTCCTCATTTACACAAAGTCAACTTTAAATTAGACTGATTGAACTGAACTGATCGTTTGTTTCTTGTTTAGCAGAGAATAACATCAATAAGGCTGCTTCTTGGCCTGTCTGAATGATTGTGGCCGCTATAAAATTATGAAGGACTGCAGTCTTTCAAAACAGGAAACTGAACAGAAAGCTGGGATTTGGGAGTCCTGAGGGCTTCCGTCACCTGCTAGCTGTGAAACCCTGGGCATTTTCCTTTAAGATCTCTGGCTTATTTTCCTGTCCCAGGAAACAAAGATAAAATTATTTAAGTGAAAGTGCTTTTCAAGCTAATAGCTCACTGAAGAGAGAGGCAGGTATCATGTTGCAGGGCCTCAGGCCTGGTTTTAAGCATCCATTTCTCCTTTTGTTAAGAACTTCCCACTCCTTCTCTCCTTTCTCAAACCAAGCACTTGATGCCTTTTTCTTCCCTGTCAGCAAAGCCTCATCTCTTGTCTATGGCTTCTTTTAGGTACTCTGACTCTCTTAGTGCTCATTTTCCTCATGAATCTGACCAAGAGGAAGAGGTATAGATATGATCTAATAATATGACTGGAATTTTACAAGTATTAATACTTTAATTATCTAGATGCCCAAAACTTGAATCGAAACACAGAAAACAAAATGTGTCCAGTCTTTTGACTTTGGCTTATTCTGTGATATGATTTTGTGTTGTTGCTACCAAGGTATTGCAAAAAAGCCTTGATATTTTTCTGCAAATATCCCACAAGGGCTCAGCATTTCTTTCATGGGATGTTTGGTACTGTAGAATTGCTCTTCCTCAAATCACCCTTCAGTCTGCTGTGATCACACAGCAACTAAGGAGTTGGTAAGCATTCAAGGAAGAGCATGTGGTGATGGGGCCAAGACTTCTAGGTTTGGAGACTACCTCCTCTGAGTTTAGTTTTCATTTTTTTCCTGCTTCTGGAAATACACTCTTAATTCCTTCCTTTCCACTTGAAATCAGATATTAGCATTCTCTCTGAAGACTGCCTGCATATGGGTTGCCAACAGCATCAAAATATAACAGCCCAGATTTTGTATGCTATAAAAATATAGCATTTATTGACATGAAGTTAATTATATTGGAGTACACCAGAGGAAATAAAAAGATTAAACTTTTACCCAAGGTACTCCATTTCTCAAAATTCATGCAAGTTACTGTAAAACTTGTTCAGGGCACATAGTCTAAATAGTTTAGTAGCTCAAGAAACAATTAAAGGTCTGAGCTTTCTGGAAGTTATTGCTGCCTATTTCTGGAGCCCAACTGATGAAATCTCCAGTGAGTCCTGGTTGCGTCTCATCAGCAAGGATGACTCCAGAAATGCAAGTGCTGTTCTACTGGGTTCAACTTGGACCGTTTGCACCTTTCAGCTTATGGAATATTTAAACTATAATCAAGAATGTTTTGATGTATTAGAATGATACCTCTTCATAATAACAAAACAACAATAGCAGCAATAACTACAATATTTCCTAAGTGCCTCCTCAATTAATGGGAATCTCTGTCCACTGGTTGCACCAGCCTTGAAGGGTCATTTTGAAGCTTTACTCTTAATTCCCATGTCTAATCCCTTACCAAGTCCTGTTACTTACATAATTATTACTAAATCTTTCCACTCCTCTAAACTACTACTGCCCCATTCTAAATTAAAGACCTGTCTTATAATGCCTGGATTATTACAATCCTGTCTTCTAGAAGCTGTTCTTGTGCCTCCCCAACCCATTCTACTCACCTCCACCAGAGTGACCTATAAAAATTCAGATCTGGTTTCAGGTTTAAGATGGCGCACTGATTAGCCTTCATGTCTACCAAAAGCCCCCTAAAAGGACAAATGGAGTACTTTAAGAACAATAATGTAAACACAATAGTTTTGGAAGATAAAGGCAGGAGCCAACAGCCAAAGAGTAAGTTTAAGGCAATCCTGGATGACAAAAGACAGATGTGACCAGTGACAGAGACTAAAGAATGAGAGAAACTGCAGCCTGAAACACCTGAAATGAGAGCAGTCTTCTCCAAGGGGGAGCAGATAAAGCTCCGAGGTCAAAGTCCACACATATAAAATATTGGTTATAGGGTGATCACCAGGGTTATTAATTAAAAAACTGAACTTATGATAGCTGAGTCCCCTGAGGGTGTCCCTCTTTCTCCTACTTCCTTTTATACACAGAGCATATGACAATGGCACAAAATCCAGGAACTAGTTTCTAAAGAAAACGTGTGATTTTTCTAGGAAGGTATCCATCCTCCTATGGTTTGGGGGATCTGGAGAAAAGCTGAGTCATCAATCAGAAATTAAACCAGAAAAATTAACATTAGAAAGAGAGAGAAATAAGGGCATCAAGAACAAAGCAACTCCACCCAGGAAAGCATTCCATTATGAAATCCATGCCCTCTTTACATGGCAATTGTGTGGGACTCAGCCTGTAGACAGCTCCCGACCCACGTGCCTCACGAGGAAGTCTGGTGGTCACCAGTACCCACTCTACCCACATGGCGGAACATGCCTTAAGCTGTCTGGCTTATGGAGAAGCCTGAGGGAAGCAGTCCTACCTGACTGCAGAGGAAATTCAACTCTTTACTCATGAATATGAGCTCTCAACCAAGAATTACCTGACATTAAGGAAAACTAATAATTCAGAAGAGAAGGATCAAGATTAAACACACAAACACACACACACAACCCAGGAACCTTCTGTTGAAACATAAACAATTGAGAAATAAAAAAAAGAACTTAAGAACTAATTAATATCCATAGAAAGAGAAGCAGGTGGATATTTTTTCTATTAAAACAAAGAATAAGATGTAAAAAAAGAAAGATGAAGCAGTGAGTAAAAAAGACATTTCTGGAAACTTAAAGTATATTCAATACAATTGAAACAAGAAATCAAAGGACTGACTGAGAAATAGAAAAGCCAAGGTTAAAGATCAAAATTGAAGGATGAGTCAAGGAAATCTCCCATAATGAAAAACAAAAAAGAGATCATCCTACCAACGGAGAATGGACATAAATTGGGGTACATTGACATGTGGAATAGTAGACAGCAATGAGAAGGAGCGTACTACAACTGCACACAACGACATGGATGACTCTCACAAACACAAACTTGAGCAAAAGAAGCCAGCCACAAAGGGTATGTGCCGTATTATTCCATATATGCAAAGGTCAAAAGCAGGCAGCACTGCCCTATGGTATTAAAAGCCAGGAAAGTCAAGAGTAGCCTCTGGGTGGTGGTGACAGGAAACAGCCCGAGGGACCTTCTGGGTGTTGGAAACATTCCCCTTCTTGATCAAATACTGGTTAGACAAGTTGTTCAGTTTGTGAAAATTCAGCAATTTGTACAACTGAGTATATTTTTCTACGTATATCATACTTTCATAAATTTTACTCCCCACAAAATAAAGCAAATATAAAACTCCGTGCATTCAAATTTACCAATTTATCCTTAAGGGTCTTGGGTTTTGTTTCAGATTCAGAAACTCCTTCTAGTCTGAGATTACGATTTTCTTTTTTTCCTGATGTTTTCTCATAGTACATTTGTGATTTAATTTTTATTGTTTAAATTGCATATCCATCTAGATTTCATTTTATAAATCATCATCTAAAAAACTACTTCATGTCTTACCAGGAAATGTGTAATAATGTATTTAATCAGTCTCCTATTGTTAGAAGTATACGTTGTATCCAGTTTTCACTATTAAGAAAGTAAAAACAAAATATATAGACAATTGAGGCATAAGGAATTTAACATTCATCCATTAAGAGTTCCAGAAAGAGAACAGAGACAGTGGAGTGGAAGAACCCAGTGGAAAATAGAGGAAAGTTCCCCAGAGGTGCAGTAAGAAAGAGTTTTTATAGAGTGTAATGCTCCAACCCACACCGAGCAGCATGCTGAGAAAAAAAAAAGACCCACGCTTAGAAGCAACCAAGTTAAAATCGAACACTCCAGGGATAAAAAGAATGTCCTAAAAGTTTCTGTAAATAAGAAACAGGTTACCTGTGATGCCATGACAATCAGCTTGACAACAGACTTTTCACTGGCAAGAGTGCAGAAATATCTTTTCTTTTTGAAGAAAATGGCAGTCCTCATTTTATGAATGTGTCTCCATCCAAATTTTCCATTAAAGATATTTTTGAGAAGTCACGGACTCAAAATACTTACTACCTATGTAGCCAATTTAAACATAATTACTTAAAGTGTTTTCCTCAGACATAAAAAAGAATATAAGAAAATGACTTGAGGTGCATGTAATAGTATCAGATGAATGAAGAAGTGGGAACATAATGAAAAGAACCAATGTGATGCTGGAAACCTTCAAGCGGCAGAGGTTTGGCGACATCAGTAGTGAGTTTATACATACACACGGTTCGACACAAATATGCAAAGAGAGTGCAGCTTTTTTGTGTCTCTGTCACTGCTCTAATGTTAATTATGAGTGCCCGTCCCTTCTCCCCATCCATTGCTAAATGCAAAATACTCTTGTCAGATATCCTCTCTGAGTCTCTGCTTTAAACTGTAGTTTTGAGGTAACTTAGTATTTTTTTTTTCTGGAAATAGCCAGCTTCTGTTAATCTTCTCTTTCCTCTTTGTCCTTCCCAAGATGATATGTAGGTATTCTGGAGGGGGCAGAGATTTATGCATTCTCATGGTGCTGGGGAGACAGACCCTCGAATACATTTGTAGAGATCCTTGTGTTTTCTCTGGGCTCCTGCTGCCCTCTTTCGTGAACTTGATGATTTAGCTGGTTCTTGAGCTACTGGGAAGTGTCTACTGGGTTATGGGTACCTCGTGTCACCAGGGTGCATGCTGTCACCTAAAGCCGAAGTCTTATTGCAAAGTCCCGGTTCTCCATGGCCACTTTTTCTTATCAGATTCAATTGGTTCACTAGTGTTATTTGTGTCCCCTGCTTACCATGCACCAATCTTAGGGAGTCAAGGCTGCCACCTCAGGCTGTGAATTCAGATAATTCTCTCCACGTAAGCTGCACCATCATTCCCTAGCCAGCTTGGACTTTGTGACATGCTAAGTGGAGGGCTCCTTCCTCAAGGTATGACATAGGAAATGGATTGCTAGTGTGATCGTCTCCGACTGGAAGGTTATTTCCATGCACCAACTCGCTTGGATTTGAGCTTGGAGTGAAACCTTCCCCTTCTCCATACTCAGCATAAACCCAGAAGGTCTGGGACCTTCCCCTGTGGCAAGGGTTTATTATGTTATTAGTTCTCCTCTTTCCTCAATTGTATTGACTCACAATACAATTCAGGTCCCTGCTCTGGGGAGCCCACGAAATATTTAAAAAAAAAAGTCTTTTTCTCTCAGTATGACAATTGCCCTGATAGGAACTTGAAAGTCCTATTTTTTTTTTTTTTTTTTTTTTGAGACAGAGTCTTGCTTGTTGCCCAGGCTATAGTGAGTGCCGTGGCGTCAGCCTAGCTCACAGCAACCTCAAACTCCTGGGCTCAAGTAATCCTTCTGCCTCAGCCTCCCGAGTAGCTGGGACTACAGGCATGTGCCACCATGCCCGGCTAATTTTTATATATATATGTATTAGTTGGCCAATTAATTTCTTTCTATTTATAGTAGAGACGGGGTCTCGCTCTTGCTCAGGCTGGTTTCGAACTCCTGACCTCGAGCAATCCACCCGCCTCGGCCTCCCAGAGTGCTGGGATTACAGGCGTGAGCCACCACGCCCGGCCTGAAAGTCCTATTTTAATAGTGACTGAGTATTAACTCATGTATTCTATCTGCTATCCACTATTTACTCTCTTCTTCCCTAGTGTGATAAGTCTTAAGCTTCAACGAACCTAAGAGCAGCTAGCATTCTCTTGATTCCAGCCGGTCATGCCAGGTCTCCCAGATAGACACCCAGCCAGGGCATGGTAGTTGTCATAATATTTTTGTGTAACGCAATAAATAGTTACTTCCTGTAGCTTGTCCTATATTCCTTGAGAGAAATGCCACTAAACAAATCTGTGAAGTACTCTGAGAAGAGATTTCCAACCCATGGAGATTTCTGCCCTTACCATACCATCGCTATTCCCCCATGCCTTGTCCTCCTTTGTCAGCATTTATAAAGCTATTTCCAAAGTAGTGTCTCACTAGACAGGGGTATGAAGGAGCCCATATCCTGGCTCTCTATATTGGTGCCACCAGAACATATTCTTAAATATCCCCATTCCTTCACTGTATATTTCCTTTCATATATATCATTTTATTCAATTTTCCAAAGAGCCACCTCAGGTGGCAGGGAGGGGCCTGGGACAACTTTGGTGCTGCAGCAACAAAAATAGCAGAGCTGATATTAAAACCATGTTCTGGTGATTCCTATTCTGGTCTCCTTCAATCCCTGAGTGTTGAGTCTCTGGTAGTATTTATTTATTTATAAAATGAGTAATTTGGCTAAAAGATCTGTCATTAGCTCAGTTTGCTCATCCATGTAATGGGGATAATAATAACTGCCTTAGTAGATTTTATGAGGATTATATTAGTTATGGCATATAAAGCTCTCAACACAGGACAGAGAATAGACCTATGACATTTGACAACTTCTTCTCTGTTAATCAACTCCTTCTCCCTTGTCAATTACAGTTATAATAATGAAGAAATTGGCTTTCCTAGCCTTGTAGTATGACATGTTTGCAATAATAGCAAATACAGATTCCAGGTATCAATCGTAAGGAACTGCTCAGCTGCTGTGATCAGGACAAGAGCCATTTAGCTTGATTCTACTTGCTGAGAGTGGAGGATGATGTTTGGTCAAAAGGGGAGGGTGCCTGAGTCAGTTAGGGTCATTTTGTTGCAGTGTTGCAGGCAGCAGAAAGTGCGATTTCAACTGGTGGTAAAAGAGAGGAAGTTCTGGTTTCTATAACTAAAGAGTCTCCAGGTACACCTTGATTCAGGGCTGAGAGAAACTAACCAACATTACCAGGTCCATTCTTGTGTGCTGCTTCGTCTGGGTTGGTTAAATTCTCAGTTCCACACAGAGGCCCATGGCTCACACCATTACAAGGCCCCGTCCAGTGGAAAAGAAGGAAATGGTTTCTCTCAGCACTGCCAGCAAGTCTTGAGATTCCATCGGATGGAACAAGCTTGGCTCACAGGTTTCCCGCTGAAATAATTAGTGTGTCCAGCGCTCAGAAATTGGATATGTCTCCCTCTGGGAGTTGAAGGTGGAGCCCCCTGGTCAGGTGAATTGAAATTGGTGAGAATGGATGTTTTTCCTCCCCTACTGCCATCTCTGCCCCTGCTACCCACTAACAGGCTGTTTCTGAAGAAAGAGGAGGCCACCGCTGAGTGGCTGTACAGAATGGCCACTACCACAAACCATCTCAGGGATGAAATATTTACTTCTCTTTAAAGTCTGTGTGTTTTCATGTGGGTTGGCTGTGAGATGCCTAAGAATTCTGGGTAGGAAACAAGACCTCTCTAAAACTCTATTTAATATTTAATTTCTGAGAAGTTGATTGTGCTTTTCAGTTAGCAAATCATGACATTGGAGTATATAGGGCCAGAACTTAACTAGTTTAACATGTGTGTGTCTGAGAAGGTAGTCTGCATTAGTTAAGATAGCATTGGCAGCTATAATGGAAAAATCCCTCAAGTCTCAGGCTTAACAAGAGAGAAGCTTGACCAATACTTAAGTGCACATATAGTAGTAACATTCATCAGGTGTCGGGCAGATGGGAGTGGGGAGGAGGGGGTGGGTATATTCACACTTAATAGAGGTGGTGCTGGGGGAGGGACATGCTTAAAGCTCTGACTTGGGTGATGCAAAGGCAATATATATAACCTAAACATTTGTACCCTGATAATATGCTGAAATACAAAAACAAAAACCAAGAAACAAGAGAGAAGCTTGTTTTTCATTCATGTAAAGTTCAAATGGATGCTCATACATAACTGGTGGATTACTTACCTCTAAGTAACAATTCAGGGAGCTCCTTCCCTCTTGTGGCTCTGCCATCCTCAACAGGTCTCCCAAGATGGCTGTGAAAGTGAGAAAGAGAGTGTAGGTGACTTTATGGGTCCAAGACAGGATGTGGGGGACATCTTCAACTCGTGTTTCCACTGGCTGCTACTCTGCCATATGTCCAGACCTCACTGCAGAGGATGCGGGGATATGGTCTAGCTGTGGGCCCAGAAGGGAGGAGGACACACATTTGGGGGAGTAGCTAGCCAGTTTCTGGTCATAGGTTTTGGTCCTTCTTGTGATCTGCTCATATCCTGTTGGGAGTGGGGGATGCAGAGACACTGACATTTAGGACTCTTAGAGCAAAGCTGGCTGTGAAGATGGCTTTCTTGGACAGAGACAGGGGAAGGTGGAGATTTTGGACCAACGCCTCACCGTTATTTGTAGTCCAGTCCCTGGGGAGAGGGGAGGGCAGTTCGGGGAGGGAAAGGAGAGCATAAGGAGCTGTGAGGGAGGAAGCATTTCTAAGATTAAGTGCTAGTGGTGAGAGGAGGACACTGAAGAAGGTGTCCTCCCCTGATCTTTGTCTGATGAGCTATTCTCCATTGTCCAAGGAGTCCTCGAAAACTGAGCTTCTCTTTTCAGGCAGTAAGTTTCATTCGCAAACTGAAATCATCTGCTGACACAGGGCTTAAAATCCCATCAGAGGGAGATTTTTAGCAAGGAAGTGTGGCAGGCTTAAACTCAAACACAAGCTTTGTTGACCAGTAGCAACTGTTGGGAGTGCTGTGTTAGGAAGGATTCTGATGCTGTATCCAGACTCTCTTAGTATGAGAGGGGACTGTAATTGATGAGTGATGTCTGTAATGAGAATCAGAGGGGAAGCAATGGTACAGTATGTGCTTATGGTTTTTGATAACAAGGTAAACCAAGTATTACTTGAAATATGCTTTAAAGCATATTCAGACCTTAGTCTGAACTAGTCACTTTCTTCAAAATACACTTCCTTCAAAATAAAGGTTTCCCACTTTAAGGGCAGAGTGAGTTTTAAACTGGAGAAGTAGAAAGAGGTAATGTTGGAGCCGGAAGAATTTGGAAAGAGAAGGAAAGATGAGGCTGGGAGGTACAATGAGGTGGGGGGCTGAGCTCGTTATTCTTTCATTGCCATCCTACGTATTCCCCACACTCTGCATTGCTCTGTGCCCTGGGGTGCTGATCTGTATGGACTGTCTCAATGGTCTGCCTTGCTCTTTGGATTCCAGTTGGCTTTGGACAATGGGAAGCCCTGTTCTGGAGGGCAAGGGAAGGGAAAGGCTGGAGTATTTTTTTTTTCTGCCTCTTTCTTGCCCCCTCTCATGCCTCTGGCTGTAGCTGTGACCTCTGTGATTATATCTCCCACCCTGTGGCCCTTCCACAGTTCAGCCCTGGCTGAGCTCCAGTAACACCTTCTTTCCCTTGCCCTGTCAGCCCTAGGGGTTAGTCATGGTGCTCTGCTTTGCAAGTCTCTCAAGGCTACAACATTCCTTGTTTATTTTCTTAACCCTTTCTATACTTCTCTCTGTATGTGGTCTCTTCATAAAGTCTTCTTATCTGATCCTTCCATCTGAAATGAATTCTGAACCCTCATGAGACCCTGGCTGGCTCAGGGCCTTTGGGGCTCCAGATGGGAAATGAGAATTATGGTGATTCAGAGAAGAACTATGGAGATGGGGGGGGGGGACACTATTTAGTTCAATCTTTTACTAAAAGCAGACCTCCTTTCTTGTTCCTTTCCAACAAATGGGTAAGTGACATTTCCCCTGGAAAAGAAATGGAACTCAAGGGTGAAAGGGGGCCTGGGAAAGTCACTTTCCCAATGTGTCCCCAGAGCTGGACGTGAGAGTATGAGTGGGATAGATGTGAGCAGTATCATCTGGGCCTGGGCAGGAGTTTCTCAACATTGGAGGATTTAACTGGAGATTTGGCCAATTAAAGTGGCCCCCTTGACACTCCCAGATCTTAACCCTAATCAGGGATGTATTTAGGGTGGGTTTAATTTAAGTGGTTTCTCCTGCATTAAAACCAGCTGCCTGTGCTAACCCTTGAGGAAGGACACAAGGATGGAAGGAGGCGAATCTCTTAACCAAGAGTATCCAGGACTCAATACTGTCCTCTCTATCTCCACATCAACCTGCCAACTCTGCACTTTGGAGTGGAGTATGGTGTCCTCCTTTTGTATGTGACCTACAGAGACTGCTTCTGGAGTGTCATTTTGGGTTCAAAATATACTATATGTCAATTTTCATGTGGATCATAATGTTGAGGACTATAAAATCCACCCGGTGTAACCGGGCCCGGCTCTTATGCTCTAGAGTCAGCACAAAGTTCACATGAGAAGGACCACCTCGTGTTGCACCTGCCAAAGGCCACAGGGGACCTGACACAGAGGCCAGGACTTCACATGAATAGTTGTGCTGGGAATCAGAGAGTTCTTACCTCCCTCCTTTCCTCCTTCCCTCTTTCCTCCCTCTCATCCTTCTTCTTTTTTTAATGATGTCTGAACCATGCTATTTGCAGGGATGCCTGACCATTTTCTATACCCTCTCTAATATTTTAGTATATTCTTTGTCTGCCCTTTAATACACATTAAGGTTATTTTCTCATCTCTCCTGTAGTTTTTGAATTATATATTTTCAACATTTTACTTGGGAGGCTGGCCCGGTCTTATACATAGCTGTGTGATTGGGGGAAATTTAATTCCCCTCTCTGGGCCTCTGGCTTACTCCTATAGAAAATGACTGAGTAAGACTAGACAATTTCTAGCACTTCCATCACTGATGGCATTCTGTGACACTCTGCTTTGAAGAGTGACACATGGAAGCATCCGCCCATGATTGGAGGCTGTCGGTGTTCACCTTGGGGAGGTTTCATGGGGAATGTGGGCTCAGACTGCCCAGAAGGAGCAGAGACAAATGTGTAGGCGGGAGTGACCCTCCTGGCACTGTGCTTCCTGGCAACAGAGCCAGTTGTTGATTAATTAAGGGAAGAGAGAGTGCAGAAGACTGAAATCCACAGATGATTTTCAAGCCTTATCTTCTGCAATAATTTTAACCTTTTCTATGAGTCCACTGAACTTTTATTTTTTATTTTGCTTTCTCTTCAGGCTAGAGCCACTAACAAGGAAAAAAATGGACTGATTTAAATTTCATCTTTTTAAAATTTTTCAGTGTGGGCTGAGATAGAAGTGGTAATGAGCAGTGGAAAGACAATAAGAGTCATTGGAAGGATCAGAAGAAAGGCTAGAGGGGCCAAAATCCCTACCTAAGTGGTGAAATTATAAAGAGTGAAGGTCTGCATTAGGGTGTGCTGGGTGCTATGACGCACAACGCCCAGATCCTCCTGGCTTAACGCAGTGTATATTTATCCTCATTCATGTCATTGTCCAGTGCAGGTGGGGGAGGGTAACGCTCTGCTCTGGGCAGTTGTTCAGGAGCACAGGGTTCTTCCATCCTCAGGGACATCACAGACATTCACTGCATCCTCTGCATCTGGCTTGGAGATGCAGAAAGAGAGCATATGGATAATTGGAGGGTGGTCTTATGGATCTGGCCTGGAGGTAACATGTATAAATTCCGCCCACCTAGAACTCAATCGCACGGCTCCACCTGGCTTCAGGGGCATGCCAGGAAACATAGTCTAGCTGCATTACTGAGAAGGAAAGAAACAGTGTTGGTGAACACACAGCACTGTTTCTGCCACTAGCTCCTTTGTGTATGCTGGCTGATCTCTCCCAGGGAGCTAAGGGATTGGAAATGGGGAAAGAACATTTCTCAGCAGCACCTGCGCTCACCTGCACTCACCTGCACTCACCTGCGCTCAGCCTTACTCATGGCTCTTGCTTCATCCTTTCCTTCCTTGAATGCAGTTAGTCCTGAGCACGTGAACCACAGCTGCTCCAGGTCAGGAGCTGCTCTCTGATGGTGGCTGGTTGTCTCTGAAGGAGAGAAGAGGAGAAAAATAGCCATTATTTCCCTATGGTCTAGTGAATAGGAACTGGGCTTTAAGCTCTTCAGATTTGTTTTGAATCCTTGTTGTTCTGGGCCTGGGTTTTCCCAACAGTAAAACAAGAATTAAGAACCTTGTCTCATAAGACTGTCATGATGTTGAGGTGTAGTGTTTGTCATGGTATGCCGTCCAACACCGTATCTGTGACTCTCAGTGGACTCACAAGGGGAAGAAAACTTGGAGACTTTGCTTCCATCCCCAGCAACTCTTTGGGAGTTGTTACTTTAAAGAGGAATGAAGTCTTTCTACCCCATCCCTTTCCTGCTAAATGACAAATAGACATTGAATCCAGTTATGACCTCTTGCAGTCAAGAGTACAGGGGGATGGTAAAGAAAAGCCATTTCCCCCTCTATGGGAGAAAAAGAAGCCTGGAAAGGGATGTCCAAGAGTCTGATTCTGTCATTCTTAGAACATCAAAGGATCATGCGGCTGACCATGGATCTGCACTGGGAAAGAGCAGAATTGCAGGAGCAGTTAGGGTTGACTTTGACAATTTAGAGGAGACCATGTTGAAATCTTTTCCTCTGTCTCTCATGGAAGTAAAGAAAAATGCGTTCTCAATATATCCAGCCAAAAGTCTCTGTTTTACTTTATACTACCCAAGGACTGCAGGCATTGTAATTATAGTCCTGATTAGTGTAATGGTTAGGAAACTGACTTACTGACATCTAGCAAATGCCCCACCTAGTAGTTACTATGTGCCAGGCACTTTCAAACTCATTTATTCCTTTCATTCTGGCAAACTTTTGATTTGAACCCAATGTCAGTTGGCTATAAGAGTTCAAACTCTCTACAATATGATATTGGCTCTTAGGCTTGTATAAAAGTTGGTGTTATGATTTGACCAAGTTCATGTGATGATCCTACCTGCAGCACATTGGTGGTGTTCTTGTTATACTGCATAGACATTGCGCAAGCCTTGTTACTCTGCTTGGAAATTGGGCAAAGGTGGCGGGGGATTGTCTCCAACAGTCTTCGTTAGGAATGTGCAGTGTTTCAGTGCTAGTCTAATAGGTAAACTAGGCTTTATGGGAGTAGCTCACAAGGATGGCCAGAGCCCCCAGTCTTGTGGGTCAAAGCAGAACTAGACACTCAGACTTGTTCATCTGGACCCAAGGTTCCTGAGTGAGTTCACAGAAGAATCTAAAAATGCTAGGACAGGACTGTGCATGGACAGGAAGGCAATCTGTGAGGGCAAAGCAATAGGATGGGATTGGGGCCTGTCAGGTGGGTTCCATTGTTTTCTCTTTTGGGGACTTACTTGATAACCAGGGCATGTGGAGAGGTCTCAGAAAAACCCTGGATCATTACCTGAGTGGGAAGACCTCTACCCCTTTTGTGGTGTACTGGGCAGGGGTCGCTCTGGTGGACAAGTGTGCCCCCAACCAAGGTCTTGGTGTCAGGGTGGCAGCTGTGGGCTCAAAGGTAGAGGTTGGCTAAAGCTGGGTCCCCTTCCCCAAGAGCAATGACTGGCGAGTGTCTGAGGGTGCCTCACACACTTTTTCCTACAGATTCCCAGAAAGTGGAGGAAAGGACAATGGCTAACTCTTGTTTGACATTTCTGCTGCTCTCTCCTTCCCTTCCCCCTATTCAGGAATTCAGAAGTACAGGAAATTACTTTGTTAACCAAATGGAGAATTTAATGAACTCACTGATATCAAAAGAAAGACCTGCAATATCTTTATCTGAGTAATTAATTAGCCTATCTGTGAAGTGTTCCAAGCATGTGAAGTGCCACAGATATCTTGTGTTATTAATTATTATTATGCATGGGAAGCATAACTGGATTTCTTGACCTCTGAGCACCTAACAGCTCCTGTTTAATGGTGCATTAATTGTAGCTTTATTTTTTGATCAGCATTAATTCTCTTTCAGTAGTGATATATTGAGACTCTTTTTCATGTCTTTCAAGATTTTTCTTTAGAAAATCAAGTTTTGAAAATGTGAGCGGCGATGAGGAATGACTAAAGGTGTCTCAGAGGGGGAGGTGTACATCAGAAGATACATCTGCTAGCATCAGATTAAATTAAAAGGGGAAAAGACGGGAAGCAGGGAAGAAGCCTGTTTAGGCACAAAGTAATGAAAATTTGCACTAGGGTAGTGATTGGGAATTGGAGATTGTAGGTTGAGAGAAAAATTTATTGCTTTAGGAAATGTTAAAAATAATGTCCCAGTGAGCCCTCTGGTGTGGTAGGGCAAAGCTGTAGGTAGCTTAACTGCCCTGTGTTAAAAATGAAATGGGGCCGGGCGCGGTGGCTCACGCCTGTAATCCTAGCTCTTGGGAGGCGGAGGCGGGCGGATTGCTCAAGGTCAGGAGTTCAAAACCAGCCTGAGCAAGAGCGAGACCCCGTCTCTACTATAAATAGAAAGAAATTAATTGGCCAACTGATACATATATATATAAAAATTAGCCGGGCATGGTGGCGCATGCCTGTAGTCCCAGCTACTCGGGAGGCTGAGGCAGAAGGATCGCTCGAGCCCAGGAGTTTGAGGTTGCTGTGAGCTAGTCTGACGCCACGGCACTCACTCTAGCCTGGACAACAAAGTGAGACTCTGTCTCAAAAAAAAAAAAAAATGAAATGGAATGATGCCGTATAAAGTTTCAGTTATGACAGATGAATAGGTTCTAGAGATCTGTTGTACAACATACTACCTATAGGTAACAATATGGTACTGGGCACTTTAAAATATGTCAAGAGCATAGATCTCATGTTGTGTTCTTTCACACACCCCCTCCACCCCCTCCACAAAAGGAGACAGGAAATTATTTTTGGAGGGGATAGATAAGTTTAGTACTTTGATTGTGATGACAGTATAATGGATGTCGGCATATGTCCAAACTCATCAAAATGTATATGTTAAATATGTGCATTTTTAATATATTAATTATACTTCAATAAAGCTTAAAAGAAGAAAAGTAAAGGAGTTTGGGGAGCTGGAAGTGGCCTTGTAAAGGGAGAGATGCAAAAAATAATATGGAAAAAAGAAAAAGCACTGAACAAAAAAAAGTCCAACGGGCTTAAGGAGGAAACCGTAGGTGGCAGACCTGTGGGTCTTGGACATGCAGCAGGTATTGCTGAGGCATTGTCTTGTTTAACAATCCAGTTTGTCTGCTAGTTTGTACTTGGATGTGATGTAACCTTCACCAGCTTTTACTCTGAAGAATCAGTAAAAGTATGCAACCCCCGATGTTGTGGGAATGGTGCTTTGAAGAAGTCTAGGTGTTCCACCCCTGGGTTTGCAGCAGCCGGAAAGAAGTGGAAAGTAGGGAGGATGTGATGTGTAGGTGGAAAGTCACCAGCTGACATGGGTTCATGTGACTTTGAGAACAGCAGCTGCAAGGGAATTCAGTGAACCCTTGAGCAGGGCATAGATTTCCCATAGCATGTGAGATGAGATCAAGCCAATTTTATTTGATTTTCAAAACCAAAGTAAATTCAGTTAATATCTGGATAGCAAAAGGAAGGACAAACCCTAGAACGGGAGCTACCTTTCCAAATTGAGAATTATACTGCAGAGCTTTATGTAACAAGAAAGAAGCCCACTGCCTTCCTTTTTCCTACTTTGCCCCTTGAGTATCCATTCATTATTTTTCTAGTTTTCTACAATAGAAAAGTCATGGATGTTTCCATGGGACAAACTATTTCTTCATAGCTTTCTGAAAATACTTTTCTTCCCAAGCTACTCTGTTCTGGATTACCCTGGGCTTTTACTAAGATAAAGTCTAGATGGATATAACTGTTCTGGATCATTTTGGACTTTTAATGAGATAAGACTCAGAGATACCTGTTGCAGACCACTTTTGGCTTTTAATGAGGTAATGCTAACAGAGGACAGACTAAGTTCATTTTGTCCAAGCTCCTCAGAGACTAAATATGCCTCTGTCATCCCAGGAGATCCACACAGATCAGAAATGCAAACATACATAGATGGAGTCTTCCAGATTGTTACTTTCTTTCCCTAACTCTTTTTCTAATATTCATGTCACTTCTTTTATACTTAATATTTAAAGTGTGTATGTTAGAATGTGAGAGTTATCAGTGGAGAGCTATAGAAAATTGGAATAGCTATGGAAATTGGAAGAGTAGCTGTTTATGAACTCTAACTCTGGAAGGCTTTTGTTACTAAATAGTTATGTGACCCATGTAAGTCACCCAGGCTCTCCTCCTCTGCTTAAGCCTGGCATTCCATCTGTCCTCTGCTTAATTTTTCATTATATTGCCTTGTTTAGCTGTCTCTATTGACAAAATGCTCCATCTAACTGGCCATTTTATCTGCCAGAAGGAAAAGTAAAAAGTAGCCAGTATTGTCCTCTACAATGAAAGTGATGCAAGATACTCCCCTGTTGCTAACTTACAATAACTCTGGGGGTGACAATGTTTTACCTGCCCAGCCTCTGGCACTCACCTGTAAAATGACTTGAGTATTGGAGTCACCTGTCTTTTGGGAGAGGAATTTCTCTACCCATGGAAGTTGTGCCCGCTCAAGCACATAAGCCATGTCAAGGATCCTAGGTAAAGATCACAACATGTGATATTTATTTCACTTCCTGTGTTTCTTTCTCTCATCATTTCAGAATGCAGACAGACTGAAGTCAGGAGCTGTCCTTAATGCAATCTCAACAGTGCCTAACTCCTGTGGATATTCACTGAATGTTAAATGACAACAGTGATCATGTAATAATGATGCCCAATTCCCTTGGGAGAGAACACCAAGTAGTTTAGAACTTTCCTGTTACTGGTAGCATGGCCCAGGAGCATCCTGAAGTGAATTTAAATACTTCAGCAATTCAGATCACATTTACCATAAAAAATAAACTTCCTAGCATGGAGTAATTGCTGGTTTACTGTGTGATTTGTTAGTCTTCATCTGAATTGTCCGGTCAGAAAGAAAGATATTGTGTTTTATTAATAAATAATCTCAGAAAGAGGGAAGAAAAATCCAACCAGCTCTTCTGCCTATTGCCTTTCTCCTCTTTTTCCTCATCCAGTATTTTTTTCCGACTACTTCAGTTACTCTGAAGTAAATTATTACCATTTGAACTCAATTTAAAGAGCTGCTATAGAAAACAAGCTGCCACAAGCTATTAAGAAAATAACCCTATTTAGGTTTTGAGTGAAAAGGAAAAAAAAAGAATCAACTCCATTCAAGATACATACATATTTTTTCTTCATTGAACCAGCATCTTTCTCAACAGTGTCAATGAGAAGGAACGGCAGCCTTCTTATCCTGCCTATGTTTCTCAATCCAGCCCCCAGTCTTACTCCATGATATCCTGGAGGAAACTGTCAGAAGTCTTGGTTAAAAGCTTTCTGATGGGGACTTTAATGGTTGGTTTAGACAGAACCAGGGTTAGTGGGCATGCAAATTGTGCTGCAGAGAGCACACACACATCTTCCTCTTGACAACTGCCTAAACGACACTAGGGCATCACTGGGCTTGGGCATTCATTCATTTATTCACGGATGGTCTACTGAGTGCCGGGTGTTTTGCAAGGTGACAAGGATATAATAAACATGACACAATCCTGCCCTAAGATGACCTCACTGTGGAGATGAATAAACAAAATGGGTTTCCTCTTGATGAATATAATGCCAGCGACAGACGTGGGCTGAGAGTGGGCTGTGAAACCACAGCTCAGGAGTGCCTACCCAGTCTTCGTGGGGTCGGAAAAGCTTTCTGGAGGAGGTGACACTTGACTTTTAAAGACAAATAGGAATTTGTCATTTGAGGAAGGGGCCAGAAAATAATCTTTCATTTTAATACCTGATCTGCTCCTTGCCTTGAAATTTAGGTATAATTGTTTTACCTGACACTTACACACCTTGTCAAATTCCAAAGAAGGGAATTTCTTATGCCCATTTTTCCTTCCCTGGGTCCACCACCGAGTCTAGCATCTATCAAATAACTATAATGGAGTTGATGATGGGCTGAGTATAGCATCTTATTTGTCTTAATTTTACTTCCATAGTTACAGATGGGAAAGCTGATGTCATTCATCTGATAATTCACAGAGCCTAGTCTGTTTTCCAAAATCTAAGCTCGTCTCACTACAGTGTGCTGCAAATTAAAAAAAAAAATTCTATAGAGTCTCAGTGGAAAAAATGTTCCTCCTGACCTTTCCACTTTCTGTCATGACAAACCTATAGCAAGTTTATAGTGTTTGCCTAAAAGATAAGTACCATTATTATATTTATATTTGAACAATGCCATTTCTTGTGCTTGCTTTTATACATTTTAGGGTTGTCATATTCTGAAATGTACATTTTTATAGCACCTTTCCATTTCTTATGAAAAAATATTTTGATGTTTTTATATTATTTCTCTGCAGACACAAAAAGAAACTTGAACCCCTGAGCCACTTGCCGATAGACTCAAAGGAACACTGGATAAGGTGATGCCAAGGCAGAAGGATCTGGACTACTCTTCCCTGTCTTATGGAGATGCAATGACATAAGAAACTGAATTCTGAAATGACTATATAGGGCTTTATTTCCTCTGACAGGTGCACCCAAATTGAAAGGAGACTGTTAGGAAGTTTTGAGCTGATCACTGTCTCTGGACTAGTCCTGAGGCAAAGACCACAGACCGGGTAGGAAAATGGTTTTTATTCTTCTTTGGCACAGGGCTAGACTACGTTCTGCAGCTTTTCTAGACAATGGACTTGGGGGGAGTGATTCACATTACTTCCACAATTGGCTCATGAAACTCCAAGCAAGTTCCTTCATGCTCTCTATCCTTTCCAACTGCCCCAAATGGAGACAACTTTCAGGGTGATCTTGGAAGCCAGGTGTTTCAGATCCACGATCACCTGGCTCCCTGAATGACCATGGAGAGGACAAGTGGTTTTCTACCAAGAACTGTTATGTGAAGAAGGAATACACTTCTGTTATGCTTCTATTATTTATTTTTAGGCTTATTTGTTACAGCAGCTAGTGTTACCGTAAGTGATACAGGCCATTATCCCTGGAGACTTTATTGTCACAAGCTGAGTAGCTGTGCCCTGAATCTTACATTTTCCATTGTAGAAAACTCAGCAGGGTTCTGAGGTCTGAGGCCTTTTGTGAGGCTTTAAATGGGAGTAAGGCACACAGCTTACACTAATCAGGCCCAATGTCAGCCTGTTATCTGCTCGGAGTGACTTGTCCCCTGAAGGCTTCTCAGGCAAGAGGGGGAGTGTTTTGACTACAGTCTAGCAGTATTCTTTTCCCTTGATTGATTTATCAATGCAGTTTGCTCCTGCTGCTAGTTTTCTGATGAGATTTCTGACCACCAGGGCTTACCATCTCCCTGTCCTTATTTTCACCCTTCTTCTCTTGAGGAGTTGTTCATTGTAGTGGTTTCATTACCTCTGACTGTTTTCAAAATTTTACTCACGTAAGGAGAGTGAGGAACTCCCCAGATCTCAGGAGTCAGAGCTGCTGAGTGAAAGCTGTGTTTGGGGAGACAGCACAACTATTCCTTCTTTTACTCGTGTTTATCAGTGGAAGGTATTGGCAGGGACCCGGTGGCAGTGAAATTCTTTTTATTTTGCAACACTAGTTTAATGTTGAAAAATGTGCGCATACCCTGGCAATGTTTCTAGAGGTCTTTCTAAATCTGCAGACTGGGGACAGTTTTCCTGGATAGATTTTGGGAAATGAATCCTTCCACTGCTGCTGCTGCTTCAACCAACCTGTGTGTGGACAATAAGCCAGGAAACATCTCTTGCTGGGGAAATCCAATTCTCACTTTATTAAAATATCCCCCAGGGTGACCTGATAAGGAGCGGGCAGAGTGGTCCATGACCCTGTTACTATAGACTGCAGGGTCTGAGAACTAGGTTAAATGCTTGACTTCTCTGTGGTTCCACATTCTTACTTCCTCCCAATTCCCCCAGAGGAAGCCAGAAGCAGGAAGGATGCATGTGTACTATGCAGTAGCCCACAACTGGCGTCTTCAAGATATGACCCTCTTCCTATTTGTGGAGATTGGCAATACAGGGGGAGTGAGTAGGCATGAGACAACTCAACTGTTGGGGATTTTGAAAACGAGTATATCACTTTTACACCCATCAATCTCAGCATTTTTAACTTAGCATGCCATCATTCAGACTGAATTGAATTCTATTTATTTCTGTAGACAGAGGCATTTCCTTTTACTCTTAGTGGATTTCATCGGGTATTTCTAACAGAACATTCCATGACTCTCCAAATGTTTTCCATTAACATATTGTTTATTATTATTTGGAAAGTCACCTGAGCATTTATTTTCTTTTAACTATAATGCTCCCCAACATCAATAAGAGCTATATTACTCAGGAGAGGTCACAGCTGTGTTATCTTCTTTAAAAATATTATGCCTAAATAACTCAACTTTGTAACCTCCCACTGAACTTCCCAAATTGATTATCCTCATGTACAAAATCTTCCAGGGGAAATTGGGAAATAATGGCCCTTTCATGTAGATCACCTTGAATGGTCTCTACTTCATTAGTGGCTGCTATAGTTGCATTAGTGACAACAAATCCCTGAAGCTGTTAAGATTCAAATGGCACTCTTAACTTTATCAGGAACCAAAACATCTGTTGCACATGCCATTAAAACGTTCCAGTTGTCCCTTGAACACATTGTTTTAGGGTCTATTTGTGCCAAGGCTCTGGAGAATTCGGGGAGAGCAAGAATCTCTTACCAGAATGCATAACTCAGGGAAAAATGATGACAGATATAACTTGATAACAGACCAATATTAAATGTCTTTAATTGTCTCGATAATTTCTAGCTGGAAATATTTGTAAGTAAGTGCCCCAAGGAGGTAGATTTTCTTTCATTTTTGTGTGACTTGATGGTACCCCTTCTTTCCATCCCCACCACTACCACCCAGATATAAGGAAGTATACAAGAGCATTTTGCAAGGTAACTCAGGCCTAAGAAGCAGACAGACATTGTCTTTAGCAAAAACAAGTACATGAGGTGTGCTAGCAGGGCAACAGTCACTCCCCACAGCATGACATTGTTTGGATGTGCTTTGGTTATTCCATAGTCAAATCACACCCAAATGATGGCCTCTTCCCTCCTCCTCTACCTCATGACATGGAGCTTCTCCCTTTTTAAAACCAGCAATGACAGTGAAAACAGGCCAGGATGTCCCTCCATGGTGGAGACCAGAACCAAGAGAAGTGGCACACTGGGAAGAGAAAGGAGGCTTAAAATGGCAAAAGAGAGGAAGAGTGAAGGAGAGGTTCTAGGAATTACCATTTGTCTCCTAAGGAGATGGCTACCTAGACTTCCATGGGAGTCTAGGGATGGGATCTTGTATCAGATCAAATGCTTTGGCACCAAAGAATAGAAACCCCTCACACAAACAATTAAGAAAGAAGAAAACCTTATTTCTTGCAGGTGCAGTTCGAGATGCATTTGTGATGGCTCTCCTCTGGCTTTCTCAGAATTTCCAATTTATGCCTTCTTTAATGTGTTGGCTTTGTCATCAGGTTGGTGGCTTGGTGGCCTCAGGAGCTCCAGGTCATCCAGCCACCACTTCACCAAAGGGAGAAGAAGGACTGTTTGTTCTGTGCCTTTCTCTTCACATGAAGAAGACTTTTTCCTGAATCCCCAGGAGACATATTATTTCTCACTGACTAGAATTGAAATACATGCCCATTCCTTAACTACTAAGGAATTCCTTAACTACTGGTAAGAGGGTGGAATTACCATAATAGTCTTTAATTATTTGGAATGAATTATTGGGGAATTAGTCACCATGATAATAAAGATTCCATACCTGTGATGGGACAAGTGCATTATCTCTTATATATTATTAATTAGATAGGTTAATTATACCAAGATATTTTAAAAAACTTAAAAATTTGTATGTAATATAAAGTCGTTTGATGCTAAGAAAGATCCAATTGAAATATGGAAAAATGCTAAACCCACACCTTTAGCAACGTGTCTGAAAAATGCTTTTTTGCTTTTCAACCCCTTATTGCTGGGAATCTACATTCTCCTACTCAACCCAAATCAAGAGCTTCTTAAGGTCACAAATAACTGATACCCATCGAGAGGATCAACTGATACAGTGGACCTCCATGCTGCATCCAAATCTTCAAATGCTTTCCAACAAAAAGCAGACACAACGAGGTCATTAAAAGGTCAGTTAACTTTAAAAGTAACAAATAGTTTTCATTGAAATTATTAACGGTAGTTAGATTTTTACAAAATAATGTACATTTTTAAGTACATGTAATTGAAGTTTTTTGAATATGGCCTTATTTGATTACAGATAAATTAATGTGGCCTTCCAACATGAAAAGGTTCCCCACTCCTGAACTAAATTTTATTAACCCAAAAACTTCTTTTGAACTGCCATATGTTGTCTTGTCAGTATCATTTCCTAGGTGTTGGTTGGTTCTTTGAAACTGTCAGCATGCCCTCTTGATTGATGCAGACTTCACTAGCTAAATGGTACCCTGTAAGAGCCAAGGTTTGAAAATTACATCAGATTTTTCCAACTCCCTTCCCATGAACTTGATTGTCATTGGGAGACTGGGGTTCTTGTCAGAACCTGACTGGGTTTTGTGCCTTTGCCCCCATCTTAGCATGGAGTTTTCTGACAGTCTCCAGGCTTACCTCTTCTCTTTCTCTCTTCTCTTTGCCCACAATTAGTCAATTGGTACTATCTGGCACCATGCCAGGTGCTTCTTTGAGGGTAGGGATCCAAAAGGATCACCACAGGCAGAGAGAAGGAAGCAGGGTAAGGGATAGCAAATGAGGAACAAATTGGCTCTTCCTGGTTGCAGGAGCCAGGACCTGGAGCTCGGGCTTGCTTTTCTCATGGAGAGAACTCCAAATAACTGAGTCCCTTGGCTGGGCCAATCACAAGGCAGTGGGCACTGTTGACAAGAAGGCAACTCACTGGAGTGCTCTCTAAAAGGAGAATGAAGAGCGGGAGGGACAAAAAGAAACATGCACAAAAGAGCAAGATGACTCATGGTTCTTAATGGGCTGCTTGGGTTGTCTCAGTTGGCCCTGGGGAGTGTGAGTTGTGGGTGAGAAGTGCTGGGTGACATCGGGCTCCTCTGCTCAGAGATTGCTTGAGGAGGCACAGGGGCTCACACAGCCACCTGCTGGGATGTCCTTGGCAGAGTTCCCCTCCAAGACTGTTCAAGGTGTCAGAAATGGCCACCTGCTACTGGGGGATGGGTTGTCAAATAAAGTAGGGCTCCGCAAGGTCACCTGAGAGTCCTGCACTGACATCTGTCTAGATTCGTGGGTCTTGACCTTCTCTTCAGCTACTCCCCAAGCCCAGCATCATTAACTGTTTCTTCTGGGTGGGTGTAAATAGATCCTCCTCAGTTTGTCCGGGTGGCCTCTTTCTCCCACCCAAAAGCTTTTGAACCAGGAGACGAATTCCTCAAAAAAATAATCATGGACTGCAGCAGACCCAGAACTCAAAATAGAAGAGTGTCCTGACATTGCAATGTGTGGTTTCCGAGATAAACCACATGTGCTAGAATTTACATTATTAATTAATCCTACTATTTATGGAATTTTACTATTTACTAGCCAATATGGAGATATTTAAATATTTGAATAGCTTGTAACAGTGTGTACCTGCTGGGTATTAGCTCTGGTTGCACATCTGCTCCTTCCCTAAACAGTAGCTTCTGGAGGTGGATGCTGAATTATATTGCTTAAACCTCAATACCTAATTGATTTTGGGGGGACTGTGTAGGTTACTATGGTTGTGGAAGGGCACAGGCCAACTTCTCACCTTTTATCAGAGTAGGCTCTCTCAGCTTTCCTCAGTGTGAAAGGCGGAGTGCTTAATTTGACCACGATTGCTGATAGCTTCTTAGTATCCCACTTCTTTCCTCTTTACACTGGGGGAACACATCATTCATCGTTCTTGTGTGACACTTTTTTTTTTTTAAACTAACATATTCTCCTCTGCTAGGGAACTCAAAAGTAGACATTATATAAAAATGTGAACTGTGAAAGTGTATCCTGTAATTTATGGTCAATGTGCTTTGAAGGTGAAAAACACCCTCTAGTCATACAACATCACTGTAGCTTCTGTTTGTCCTTTTATCCACTTTTCCCCTCTAGTTTCCTAGCTGACTTGAGTAACGTGCAAAAGAGATCTGAAGAGAGAAGGAGAAATGAAGAAGCATGCTGGAAAAATTCTTCATTTATTATTAACTTAAAACTCCAATTGACTTGCTTCCCCCAGGGCTGGAGACTATAATGGCAGCATGCAATTGGTCCAGTTAGGCTCCAGAATTCAAAGAAAGAGATTGGTGTAGTGGAAAGATCAGGGAACTGGGAGAGAAAAGAGCTGAATGTTAACCACGAATGTGATTTTCTGAGTCCTTTAACTTTTCAAAGACTTCGTTCCTACTTTGGACACTTTGTTCTCTTTCTTCGATAGCTCTTACTTCTTGCCATTCTACAGATTTCTTATCTGTTTGTACAGCTTAGGTATACAATAGATAAAAAATACATTAGGCCTGTGTGTTGGTTCATTTTTGTTGTGTAAAATATCATTCCTTAACTTTGTGGCTTAAAACAAAAGCCATTTTAACAGTGGCTCACGCCTGTAACCCTAGCATTCTTGATGGCCGAGGTGGGAGGATAGCTTGAGCTCAGGAATTCGAGACCAGCCTAAGCAAGAGTGAGACCCCATCTCTACTAAAATTATAAAAGTTATCCAGGCTTCATGGTGTGTGCCTATAGTGCCAGCTACTTGGAAGGCTGAGGCAGGAGGATTGCTTGAGCCCAGGAGTTTGAGGTTGCTGTGAGCTAGGCTGACGCCACGGCACTCTACCTAGGGTAACAGAGTAAGATTCTGTCTCAAAAAAAAAAAAAAAAAAAAAGCCAATTTATTTAGTCTACCATTCTGTGGATGGTCCAGTTCTTCTGTCTTGGGCTGGCTCAGCTGACCATGGCTGGCTCTGTCACGCTTCTGCCATCAGCTGGCAGCTCTGCTAGATGATCTAGAACGGCCTCCCTTGCATGTCCCTGGCAGATTGGCAGTCAGGGTCTGGATGCCTGTTGGCTTGGGTGCCTCAGTTCTCCAGCAGGCTAGCTTGGACTGAATCACATGATGAATTCAGGGTACCAAGCTCTGCAAGTAGGCAAACCAGAATGCTCAAGCACTTTTCAAGCCTCTGATTATGTCAAATTTGCTAATGTCCAACTGGCCAAAGCAAATCACATGGTCTATTGATATTCAAAGGGTGATGAAATAGATTCCTTTTCTTGATGGGAGGGAAGGAATTTATGGCCATTTTTGCAATCTATCATTTTGAGACATCTGAAAAATATTATTGCAATGGCAGATATTTTGTGGCACATATTATGCTAATCACCAAATTTACACTATTTCATGATACTTGACCTCACTGGCCCTACATCTTTGGTGCTTCCATTTTAAAAAAGTGGCTATGTTAAACCCTGCTCTGCTTTATACAGCAGATGTGGTACAGAAATGTTTCCTGTAAATAGAAATTTTGTAGCTTGAATTATATTTTCAGCACAATAGGGGAGTTGGCTATTTTAAGGAACCCTGTTGCAAATCGTTTTAGAAAGCAAAGAATCCTTTTGTAACACCCCAAATCACCACCTGGCTTAGCTGCTTCGTAGGTCAAAGCCAAGGGATTTCAAAATATAATGTAGAAAGGTCTCAGGCTTTGGAGTTGAACTGCTCTAGGTTCAAATCTTACTGGCTTTGTAATCTTGGGCAAGTTATTTAACTTCCCTAAGCCTTAGTTTGTTTGTTTGTTTCTTTCTTTCTTCCTTCTTCTTCTTCTTTTTTTTTTTTTTCCTCTGTGATAGAATTAATAGATATCTACCTTCATTGGGTTGTTGGGAGGATTACATGAAAAGGGAAAAATATGTAAAGAGTAAGTTATTTTACAGAAATTCAACAAATGAGTACAGTATATTCTTCCACATCACCAGATGTTAGATTATGTGTAACTACCTATCCTGCCTTTCCCCACCACACACAAGAACCTTTTGAAATATTTGCTTTCCAGTTTGGGAATTAGCTTGGCTTGGGTTCTGTCTGTTCTTTCAAAGTTTTGCCGTAAAGCTTTTCAGCCATTTTCATTCCTTGATCAGATTCAAGAGGGCAGATGAGGAAATGAATTTATAGCTCCGTAGACATCACGGGGTAAAAAGTCTGCACTGAACCGATTTAAAATAAATTAGCTGAGAATAAGGCAGGTGCTGCTAAACACAGTATGCAAAGTTATCTTTTAAACCGATCAGCAGAGAACAGGAAAACAATTAACAAGTTGGATCACTATCCCAGGTGTCTGAGGGCTACTGACCGAAAGATGGTCATCAAAAGGATTGCCACCAACATTAGGTCACAGGGTAGTCTATAGTATCAGCACAAAACCCTGACTTGGGGTGGCCAATCTCCCAGTGCTATGAGAGCATTGGAAGGAATTTATAGCTGGCGAATTACAAAAGCAGCTCTAATTAGCCCCAAGAGGCAATTGCATAAGAAGTACTGAGAACATTGCAGACTCATATTTGCTTCCTTCTCAGGATTTTATATGAGAGCCTGGTAATGAATGTTCTTTAACAATAGGAGCTGAGAGACCTTAGTGCTAATAGCACTCCTGAGGATACAACTTCCTTTATTTGCAATCCTGCAAAGATCAGTTGGATACTATTGTTAAACCTTAAAATTGCCCCCCAATTTACATTGTGGCTTAAATCAGAAGGGAGGACCATAGGGAAGAATGTTTTCTTAAACACCAACCCCTTCCTCACGCAGTAATGAACCATAAATAATCTAGCACTGATTGGTTTTGAATTTTTTTGTTAAAGAATCAGCCCATTTTAAAAAAAGAATTTCAGGCCCAAAGCATTTTCGTTTGTTTGTTTGTATTAACAAAGAGTAATAGGATCTCTCTGAAATTCACAGGTTAAATAAAATACTGTGCTGTTTCTGTAGTCAGGGGCTGTTTTGGACAGATGTATTGGTTTTCTTGGCTTGTTTTTCCTGGGTCCTGGTGAAAAGATACTCAGCAGATTAATTCTCTAATTGAATTTTGGAAGGTGGCTCAGAAATTTCCTTTCTCTCACCCTACCTCCCTGCCTTCCTTCCTCCCTCCCTCCTCTTCCTCCCTCTCTTCCTCCAAAAAATACACAGGGATCCTACTGTGGAATAGCCACTGTTCTAGGTGCTGGACATGTAGCAGGGAGTCCAACAGATTTGAGTACAAGATCGCTCTTAGTTCTGCTCTGAAACCAGTGCCCTCCAAGTGTTGCTGGTTATGGCTAGAAGTCCTGATGGACAGCTGTAAGGATTTTTGTGGGTAACAGTGGAGACTCAGTCATACCCCTGTGCTCATATGTCCTAAACCAGGTGATATTGCAGGATGAAGCAAGCACAGGAAGGCATTCAGCCCTGCTTTCCTCAAGTCTTGTAATATGATTATAATGAATTTAAAAATAGGCAGTTCAGAAACGGTAGGAAAAAAAATCATTTTTTCATAGCATTTTGGTTCTGAACCAAACATTTTAGCCCATCCCAAGTGGTGGTTTCTACACAGCTGTAATGGCAGACCTCAACAGGAGATGGTCTGGCTTCTCTGACCTTTTGCTAGTAGACCCACTTCGCTACCTCATTGCTTATTGAGATACTGATTACTGGGTGGCATTGAAGAAATCCTGAGTCACTGTATCCAGCAAAGGGGCTGAGTTTCTACCTGTTAAGGAAGAGCTCTTCTGATGTGCTAGATCTACAAACTGCCGTTGGAAACTGATAAAGCATTTCTTGGCTAAAATTCTCAGGCAGGTTCATGTGGTCTGTGTGTTCCATTTTGAATCTTGAGGGTATCCACCCTCCATCCCCTTGGCAAGAGCATCTCACTTCCTTTTTTAGAACCACTTTATTCATTTTGTGGAGTAGACAAGGGCACAATACTTGGTTTTGTGCCCTTAGCTCATCCAATCAGCGGCTATTTTTCCTAGAGTGAGGTAAGAACAGGAAAAATCTGTTGGAGCCCATTAATTCTGCAGTGGTGCTCTGAGCAGCTGGTAATAACATCTGTTACCTACATCTTCAATGTTTCTCTTGTCCTAACTTTGCCCAAGTTTGGTCCTTCAACCAATGCTTGTATTCTGTAAACCATCACAGAGTCTTCAAACAACAGATTACTTTTTGGCCTAAGTCAGCCATAGTTGTTCTGTTGGTATAACCAAGGAAATAGTGAAGAGCATGATATCTTGACACGTGTTTGGTGTTCTGACTTTGGGCGGGTATCACGTGTGGGAAGGAAATGAGAGCCTTTCTTCTGCATAGTCCATAAAAAGAAAGTCTACCCTGCCTTCAATCTCAACCCCAGAGGCAGTAACATGTTTCTTCTCTCTCCTTAAGCAACTCTGCTGTGAACACTGGTTTGCAAAACTGTTTTTCCTTCTAGGTTCTGAGGAAAAGAACTGTGTCTTATTCTTGTCTGTGGTTCTGGGAACTAGCAAGGGGCTTGGAACATAGAAAGTTACCTGTGTGGCCATAAAAGGGTAAGATTATCTTTTGAACCTGTGTGGCCATGCAGGGTCTGGGCCTTGCTTGGGACCTGGCCCTCACTGTGAACCCCACCTGGGCACTCAGGGTCTTTTTCTCTCTACCTTTGCCCAGTCCTGTGCCTCCTAAGAAGATTTAACTAGGTTTCAGATGCTTCCGACTGGGCTATTGTTGTTAGTATTCAAAATCCAGAAGTTTCTCATTCGCTTAGGAATTTGTCTATTTCTTGAGTTAATTTCTCATTTTGGGGACAGCATTTTATTTTCTGCCTCTCCTGAGCCTACTATTCTGTGCTAATGGCATGACAGACAAAAGAAAAATAATCCATCTCTAAACTTTCCGGGACCTCTAGAAATAAAAGTTGCCAATTAGCATTCTTTCCTTGGCAGCCCAACTTTGTGATTAAGGAGCTTCATTGGCTTTGGAAAGTTTTAGGATTAAAACTGAGTACTAACAGAGGCCCAGGGGCAAGACCTTATGAATAGAGGCCAGAAAGGAAAACAAGAAAAGCAGATGGAGCCAGTGAAAGGGGCAGGAGGAGGCTGCCATTTCCAGGGAGGACAAAAACAGCCTACTGAGATGATTGCTCTCCCTCAAACGGGAGTCCACGGTGAGTTCCATAGAGGAAATGTGGTCTGAGAATCAGGAAATTCCAGGGGGCTCGTCTTTGTTCCTGCTTGGTGAAATGCCACTGAATAAATCAAGGAATTTATTTGTATCTCTCTCCTCTATAAACTTTCTTCAATTCTGTAGAATAACAGAGGTCAGCTTAGAGCCGAGTAGAATATCAGAGATCAGTATGGACAGATTGAACGTAACTGGGCTAGATGTCTGGAGATAGGACCGTGTCCCTCGTTCACTTTCCTGAGTTTACGTTAGGACACACTGCAGTTCACTGTCTGCTGCAACCCGCTGCTGTTCTTTAATACACTGTGCCCGCTCACAGCCGTGCTTTGCATGCACTGTTCTCTGTCTGCCTAGAACATCCTTCCCCCTTAACTTAGGTTCCCAGAAGCAGAGATGAGACAGGGATTTATATGATTTATTAAGGGAATAGCCTCAGGAGAAGGGGAAGGAGGGAACCAGGACAGGGAAGGGGGAGGTAAGGGAGAATGATTTTTCACTGGATCCCTCAGGGGATCTGGAGTGTGAATTGCACCATGGAGATCATCTCACTTTGAGACAGGGGTCTCTGTACCCTACGCCAGTCAGCCATTAGAGAGAGGGTGTTACTGTAGGTGAGGGGTATAACCTCCCAAGTGAAGTGCCTCCCATTTGCCAGGAGCAATTGTCCTGAGAAAGGGGCAGTTGTGAACTGCAACAGCCAACCCTCACAGCAGCGGGACAATGGGCACAGTGCCTTGGGAAAGGAGATCTGGGAGGAGCACCACTAGGGTCACTGGCATCCCAGCCATCCCCATTCACCTTGTTTATGTCTATGCACTGATATTTCAGGACTTGGCTCTGGACACACATTCTCTGACCACTTCTTTCCTCTAGCTTGTGAGGTGTTCCTCTTCCATGTGCAATAAGCCTCTTGGATTTTCTAATCTCCATCTCAACTCACTGTATGTTAATGAGCCTACTACATGTGTATCTTCTTTATTCATCGTCTCCTTGGTGGCATGGGATGACCTTTCCACTCTCTACCTACCATGCCTATCACAGTCTGTGCAACATAATAGTGTTCCATAAAATTGGGGTGAGTGGATGAATAAAATCCCACATCCTTTATTAGTTTGCTGTGTGATCAAGGTCATTGACCTAAATTTTGTGAGCCTAAATTCCCACTTCTGTAAGTAGGGCATAATACCAGTGTACCACTCTGTTAGTGTTGTTGGCAAGGCCAAGCCGCAGAGCACTCTTACCCATGAGGTCTGGTATGAAAACCAGATCTTGCTTTATCTCACTCATCCCAGTGCAAGATTCTCTTTGACAACACCCATAAGAAAGTGGTATACAGCCTAGGTGTAAGTGTCCCTCCTGGCCCAGCCCCTCTCATGGCACCTTGGACAGTTCCAACACTTCTTTCTTTCTTTCTTTCTTTCTTTCTTTCTTTCTTTCTTTCTTTCTTTCTTTCTTTCTTTCTTTCTTTCTTTCTTTCTTTCTTTCTTTCTTTCTTTCTTTCTCATATTGGGCTGAAGTTTGTCTATCAGTAACTTCCCCCTTTGAGTCTTATTTTGCTTCCTGGAGCCACTCAGAAAAAGTCTCCTCCACGTTTCACATGACAGTCCTTACAGATTGATTATTTCAGGGAGAGTTGCTGCCTTGTCTGCTGTTCTCACCTCTTGCTGACAGCTGCAGCCAAGCCTTTGAAGTCTGAATCTTGGTTGTCTCCTTCCTTCCTCAGTTGTCATCAGCTCCCTCTGTTACCCAGTTGAGGTGGAGAGAATTGGAGGCTTAATGTTCCTTAAGTTCCCAGGAGAATGGTCCTCAGGAAGGTCTTCTGAGGACACCCATGAAACCTTGTCCTTGTTTTTCTAATACTGTCAACTCAAAGTAAGATGCTTATAGGGACCTCACATGATCCTATTTTTCCTCAATGACATCTTGATGACAAATGGTATACCCATAATTAATTTTTTTACTTTTCTGGATAAAGTATGATTACATTAGAGTGATGAGGAAATACCACTGCTCCAAGGGCTAGAATGCCTGGGAACACCTTCTCCTAACCATTAATTAGTTGTGTGGCCTTAGGCAAATCTCTTTCTTTTTTTCTGGAGGAGGCTACTGCAGCTTTCAATGGGTGAGAAGAGAAAAGACAGATAAAGGTGGATAGAATAAGCAAATACCAAAGGGCCCAAATTACAAGATTTGGTGATGTTTTGGCTAGTGGGGTGAGGAAGAAAGAGTAGTCAAGGATGACTCTTGGAGCTTGTAGGGACTTTGGCATGCAGGGCAGAGAGAAGGAGCCTGCAGAGGAAATGGAGGAGCAGCCAGGGAGGTAGGAGGAAACCCAGGAGATTGCAGAGCCCTGAAAGCCCAGGAAGGATCCCAGATGAAGGGAGTGGTCTTCATCACTGCCGGGGTTTCATGTAAGGTGAAGACTAAAAAATGTCCTGGGACTTCAGCAACAGGTAACCTGATGATTGTGGTGGCTTTTTAAAGCTTGGGAGAGGGGTGGAAGACAGAGTGAGGGGAATTGAGGAGTGGGAGGGGAGCATATGGAGTATGTAAGGATGGATAACTTTCTGGAAAACTTCGGGTGTGAGGAGGAGGAGAGAGGACTGTAGCTGCAGTAAATGTAGGGTGGAGGGAAGATATTTTTAAGGTGGGGAAGGTTTGAGCCTGTTTAAGTGGTTTTGGGAAGATGCAATTGAGAGGAAAGGGTTGACTAGACAGGAGACAGATGGAGTAATTGATGCTCTGAAAAACATCAGGGAAGACATGCTGAACGCAAGAGGAGGGACTGATCTTGGCAGAGAGGGACGCTGCTTGAATGTCACATCAGGGATGTGTGTTGCTGTGGAGACTACACTCTTATTTACCGAGCCAGCTGATATTTCTCCTTCCCTCACTCCTGCCCACAATATCTGCTAGATACTTTTTCTCTAAACCTTCATGCTGGGCAGCCTGTATTCCATGTGTGTGTGTAAGGCAGGGAAAGGAGAATATCCAAGGGTCTCTTCCTAAGTGGTTGGCACTTTCTACATGATTGGGACTGAACCCCTTACTGCATCTTCTCATGAAGCATCAGGCTTGGCACTTGTACCCAAGGCTCCTTCCACACTGTTCTTTTCAAGTGTCCATTCTCACCTGACTTCCCAAGTTCACATCCTGCTGACCCACAGTGGGCTCTCTCTGTTTCCCCTTGGATCAATCGGACAAGCTGCGATTGCAAGGTGTGTGATGGTGTCATTTCCCCTGGTCTGGTTTAGACTCCTCTGTGTCTTGGTTCAGAATGAGTCAGCATTCTCTAATGTTCTTGGCCAACTCCATTTTTCTTATAAATGAAGTCACTGTCTCTATTTGCCTAGTTTACAATGGGACCTAAAGAATTCATTTGCTTCACCTGTGCTAAGCGGCTTGAGTGCCATTTAATCTAACTTAAGGTGACTGACCAGATTCTATATGTGTTAATTAAATGCTAACCATAGTGTCACATCTAAAAAATCCAAGAAGAAGTTATTAGAAAAACCAATTAACTAAGAGCTTTAATAGGCTCATATGTGTTTGTGCATAACTAGCTTCTTAAAGGCCTTAAGACAGAACCACACACTTTTTTTTCAAGCACCTAGAAACTGCAAGTCAATAAACATTCTATTCCCATGCCACCCTGTACTCGTCCAACCCAATGATGATGAAATGCACGCTGACAAGAGCAATAAGAAAAATAATAACATTATCACAGGATCAATGTCTGTTGCTACCTTCATAAATAAAGGACTCAGCTTCCCATTGATGTTTAATTTTTGTAAATGCCTCTGGAAATTTAAGTAGCAGTAGGAAAATATTATCCTGAGATAATGTTCAATTTCTCCTAACATAAGCTCTTAAACCTTGGACGTGTGCAGTTTTCAGTCTGGGACGAATTCAGGAGAACAAATCTCTTTGAAACAGACTGTGGCAGATTTATTTTAAATAGGTTGATTTTAGTGCTGCAGGTCTTGGGAACAGGAGGGTAGAGGTGATTCGAACAATAGAGGCAGAGAAATCCTGGAAGCCTGCTTTTTCTGTGGCTTTTTTGGGGGTATCCATCAGCAAAACGGGGAGATTCTCCTTTATCCCTGTTGCACAGCTGATGCTGCAGCATATGTTAAATTCGTAAGTATTAGGGGACAAGTTGGGAAGCTTGGAAAAGCTCACCTGTGTCTGGACACTGTGATAGCCTAGTATTTTTGCTATTCGTCCTTGCACTACCTCCACAGCTCTGGCATTGAAGCAAATCCCTGGGGCTGTATAATCAGCACCTGGATTGAATAACAACTGAATTCCTGCTAGCTCTAACCTAGGAAAGGCATTAGAGTACTTTGAAGTCCTAGAATCAGATATTAAAGAGGAAAGGGAGCTTCCTCAAGAGATCTTCTATCTTCTAATCTAGTTTGATTCCTTAGCCTTCAGGCAGGTAAGGCATAAATGCTCCCATTCCTCAGAAGAAATTTGAAAAATCCAACTAATTAGAATAGAGGGCAGGCACATAGTGTCTAAGTCTTCATCTTCTTAAAATTAGAGAGCAGTGTTTCTGGAACTTGAGCTTGCATCAGAATCAACAGAGGCATGTTAAAACACAGATTGCTGGACCCCACCCTCAGCATTTCTGATTCTATAGGTATGGGGTGGGGGTCAGGAATTTGAATTTCTAACCAGTTCCCATGTGGTGCTGATGGTGCTTGTCCAGAGGCCATGTTCTGAGAACACGGGACTGGAGTTCCCTGGATCGTTGTAAGCCAACAGATGGGTCTTTCTGCAATCCATGGGCTCAAGTAGAGGCAGAAAATATCCACATTCCCACTGAAAGCTTATTTCTTTACAGGGGCCTCTGCAGAGTGGCACCATGCTTTGGCTGAAAAGTAAGGTGTGTTCCTTACCATGACCTCAGGGTCTTGTCCCAGCTACACCAAAGCCATGTGGAATTGGGAAACACAGGCATTCCTCCCATATCTTGGCCTCTGACCCCAAATCTTTTAATTTGAGTGGAGAACTGTCACCTTCCTGGGAATCGGAAATAGAAAGGCAAATTTGCGAAGGCCTTTCTGACATCTGAACAGCTGGATTTGCACTTGCTGTGGTGATAATGCAGTGCCATCCGGAACTGACAGTGATGGATGATGCTGGATTCCATTCAAATTCCATCACAGCCTGCGGGGTGGAGACCTTGGTCACGGAGCCTGTTGCTCTGTGGCCCTATCTGTCAAGGTGTCTGAGTGACAGGGAGACATTTGAAGAGCTGACAGTTATGCAGGGGGGGAGGAGCTGGGGGCACAGAGGCATCAGGGTGGGTGTGGCAGCTTCAGTATTTAGCAGACAGAAGTGGAGATGAGGGTAAGAGGATGAGTGGGAGAATGATGGAAGGATTTTCTTCTCCAGTCTAAAAATTCTGGACCTTTGTTCCAGCTCACTTCTGCCGTTATTGGACACAAGTATCTCATGAGAAACTTTGCTCACTGTGCACATATGGTGGTAGCATTCACTGAGTGTCAGGCAGGTGGGAAAGGGGGAGGAAGGGATGGGTATATTCACACTTATATTCACACCTAATGGGTGCAGTGCTCACTGTCTGGGGGATGGACATGCTTATAGCTCTGACTTGGGCAGGGCAAAGGCAATATATGTAAGCTAAACATTTGTACCCCTGTAATATTCTGAAATAAAAGAAAGGGAGGGAGAGAGAGAGAGAGAGAGAGAGAAAGAAACTTCGCTTGCCTTCAGAATACAGTGTCATCTCCATGTGAATCAAAGCCCCAAGAACAATCAGGCTCTTTGCAGGGTCACGTGTTATAAATATTCTTGTTTATACTTTATTTTATATAAAAGTTGGAAAATACAAACACTGTGATTTTCAAGTCATTGTCCTGCGTTCTCTGTCAATTTCTAGTCTGCTGCCTTTCTAAGCATTTGTTTTCTTTGCTTCAACTGCTTTCATCTTTTTTCCTTTTCCATTAATTCTCTGGCCCCTGTTCTTTGTTTTTCTTTGAGGAATGCAGATTTCTGCTCCTCCATGCACCGTTCTTTCCAGTCTTTGCCTTTTAAGAGCAGGCAGTCATGAAACACAAGGTCCAGTTCCTAGAGCTGCCCTTCCCAGGCAACTTGCATTTCAGGTAAAATGAGCCCTGCTTAAATGAAACACACATGCAGAAAAGTGTACAAATCATATATTTTTAGCTTGAGAAGGAGTTTTCAGAGTGAATGAATGGAGTGACTGGCACCCAGATCAAGAACCAGAGCATGACCAGCACCCCAAAATGCCCTACTGCCCCATTCAGTAATTCTCACCCTCAGGGGTTACCACTATCCTGAGTTCTGATACCATGGATTAAGTTTAACTGTTTTTAATCTTTATATAAATGGAATTATTCACTATATACTATTTTGTCACTGGCTACTTTTTCTCAATATTGTGCTACTGCAACTCATTCATGCTGTCACATGCACTTGCAGTTTGTTCATTTTCATTATTCTTTCTGTATAATGGACATATCACATTGTATTCATTCTACTGCTGATGGACACTTTTGGGTTTTTCCAATTTGAGACATTCCATTACATGCTTTGGGGTAAACACACATGATATTTCTGTTGGACTTATACATGGGATTAAAGTTGATGTTCTATAGATTGTCATATATTCAACCTTAATAGATACCTGTAACCATTTCTAAAGATGCCTTATCAATTTACTCCCACCCCAATAGCTCAAGAGTTCTAGTTGCTCTACAGTCCTGCTCACTCTCGGTATTTTTAATTTTAGTCATTCTTGTGATTGTGTATTGATAGAGGATTGTGGATTTAATTTGCATTTCTTCAGTAGCCAATAAAAGTTGGGCACCTTTTTCATATGTTACTGGCCACTTGACTACACTTTTTGGTGAAGTACCTGTTAAGTATTTTCTCCATTTTTAATATTAGGTTATCTGCCTATTTTATTGCTTTGCAGGAGTTCTTTAAAATTGTAGGTGTGAGTTCTTTGATGGAGGCTATAGAACAAATGTCTTCTCCCAGGCAAAAGTTTGTCTTTCCACTCAGCTCCTCATTTTATCATTGTCAAACTCACATTTTAATCACAGCTCAAAGGTCACCTATTTGGTGCCTTTTCACCATCTCCCTCCTTTCAGAATTGTTGCCCACTGTCCTGCCCTTCCAAAGCTTCTGCCTAACATAGCAGCTATTGATCTCTTAGTTACAATGATCACTTTTCTTACCTCTCTCCTCCCAGCCCATGAGCACCTTAGGCACAGGCATTCTCTAAATGGAAACAGTGGTTGCCAATTTTGTGGAGGTTCTGGGTGTTTTGTTTCCTACTTTGTAATTATCAGTGTCCCGACTTTCTACTGTGTGTATGTATTTATTCCTTTTGAAGTGATAAAAAATACATCTTACCTCAGAGGAAAGGAATGTGTATAATATTGTACCCTGGTCCCTGCCTTATCTCCTATGTACTGTACACCTATGTTTTCCAGAGGAACTTTCAATTCAGAACGTTGCAAAAGGAACTTCTCATTTTCTCTTTCCATCCCAATCCATTGTCCTCCCTGACCTCTGACAGATATGAGGTAGCAATCTGACTGCTCAGATGTTAAGGGTAGCAGAAAGTCACTCTAACTCCTGAACTTTCTTTTATTCTCTTCTCCCACATCTGAGCCATGCTTCTTAGCTCTACTGGCTTTGCCTCTTTCTGTTTTCTTGGAAAAGCATAGCAGCTTTAAATTATAATAGCTCTTAACCATCCATTGTACAGGATGGAGTTAAACAGGCAAGGAAGACTCTATTCAAGACTACTGCAATAGCTGAGAGAGATTGAGCTCAACTCTACAGAAACAAAAGGCAGGATCCTTGTTAAATACTGGGGTGAGCTAGTGGAAAAGTGCTGGAGGACATTGGGCAGGAGGTTGGTCAGTGTGATTGGGCCATCTGTGTTTGCTAATTGGCAATTGTTGGAAGTTAGGCTCCTACCTTCCCACAGAGACTGGGAGATAGGGGCCAGGATCTTTCTTATGATTACATTTCAAAGAGATGGCTCCCAGGTCCTGAGAAAGATATTTCTGGGTTGTAAAACTGGCAAGTGAACTGTTGGGAGAAGATTTACATCTCAAAGGGGCAGAGAGAAAATCTATGATTGCAAGATTTCTAAAATAAATGCCCTAAGAAAAGAGAGGTCAAGGGCCTATGGTCAGGAAGACACCTGTCTAAAATCTAGTCAAGCTGAGGGGAATGTTAAGTACAAACTGGTCATTCTCATCCCAATTTAAATGCTAGAATTTAAACTTGGTTTCATCATTCCATCCCTCTGTTCCAACATTTTTTATGTCTCCATACTAACCACCACATGACCTCTAAACTCAGGAATATATTGAAGAGTCCTCATGCTCTTACAACCCAGACTGTCTTGAGTCTTTCTCCTACCATACTGAGGGATGGGGTCATCGTGGGGGTTCTGCGAAAGATCACAGCTCAGTGTACTGATGAGATACCTCTCTCTGCATGACTGGGCCAGCCCCTGGGAGCCCAAAGGAGGATCATAAGTGGGCACAATTTTCTGAGACCAGGGCCAGAGTGAGGAGTCCCCCTATGTCTTGGCAAACTCTGCCTAGGACTGTGAGTTGTGGCAGCACAGTCATTGTTTCTGGTCTTCTCTCGTATCTCTGTTGGGAGATATGTAAGCAAAGAGGTGAGGCAGAGCCATGAGGGCTAGGTCATCAGAAAGAGCCGTACAAGCCACCCCAGATCTTTCTGCCCTGCTTTCTGGAAAGGTGAGGGTAAGGATACAACTAGTTGCAATTATTCATGTTTTAATACAAGATTATGGCTAACCACTGTGCATAATTTAAGCATTTTGTGGATGTTCCATTCAATACCCTCAGTGTCTTAAGGACAGCATGTTAGATAAAGCCGTCTCTGTTTTAAAAGTGTAGAAACTAGAGGCTAAGGAAGTTAACTTCAAAGTATCACAGGACGTAAGTGTCAGACCTTGGGGTAATAGGAACCATACGCTTGGTGAGAGTGGAGCAGGAGAAATGAGACCAGGTACATCCTGAAGTTATTAGACTGCCAGCCAGATGTATTTCTGGGCAGATAGGCATTTCCTCTCAGGTAGGAGCTCAGAGAGTGACCCACCTAAACTTCTGAGTAGCAGCCCAGCTGCCCTGGAAGGGCTGTCTGATAGCTGCATCATCCCAGGCTTTGTTTGAAAAAAATCCTGGAACTTTTCTTTAAATGGAAACCACCTGTGCCCCACCAAGGTCAAGGTCATGAGCCAATAAGACAATCATGTCCTGCTTCCATCCTCTGAAGGTCAAGGATATGGACATGGCTCCCCTTAGGGGCTCACAGATGACAAGGAAAATCAAAGATTCCCTACCTTCCTGCTCCACTGAACACACAGAACTCAATTGAAAGGCCGTAACACATTTAAGTGTCTAAAATTAAATCTGGAGTTGAAGCAGCAGCATGTTATTACTTTTAATCAGTGCAGTGCATGAAAGCCCCTTTGGAGAAATCATTATTTTACCTCTACATGTGGAAGGCAAGATTGCCTCCTTCCTTCCTCTGGTCTCTGGAAGATGACAGGGGACCCTTAGCCCTGCCTGTCCGTCAGATTTGGGAGCTGCGTTCTCCTTTTGCCATGGCCGGGGTTGGGGTCAGATTTAATTCCTAGGGATGCTTCTTCAGGGTTCCACCTTGCTTGGCTCTCGGCTGTACTTTTCTTAATAAAGGGATGAGAAGCTGAGGGATTAGTAACTATAGTTACCATTTATTAAGCACTTTCTTTATCAGTTAAGGTTTTTAGTAGCACACAATCAAAACTGGTTTGAGCAGAAGGGCAATTTATTAAGGGATATTAGATTGTGCACAGAATCTCCAGCAAAGCTAATGAACAGCGTTTGGAAGCCGTACAGCCAGAAACAATTCCCAAAATCGCACTGTAGAATTAGAGGTAATGGGGACACCACAGCTGCCACCCCTGGGCACACCACCATAGCTCAAACAGCTAATTCTGAGCATTAGATGCCATGCCTAATTTTCCATGCAACAGTAATTCTAGGGAAATGTTATTATCTTTATTTTACAGATGAGGTAACTGAAGTTCAGAATGATCAGATCGTTTGTCCCCAATGTTAGCTAGGAACACTGAACTGTGTTTCACGAGGCTGGGGACTCTGTTGGTTTCGCTTACTTAATCTGAGTAGCTAGTATAGTGTCTGGTCCATACTGGTGTTAAATATATTAATGGAATGAATAAATGGAGAAAATGGTGCCTCTGTGTAATGGTATTATATTGGTTTACCAAGTGTCCTCAAACTATGGCCTGCAGGCCACATTTGGGTGTTTTTGCCCATTTGGTTTTTCACTTCAAAATAAGATATGTGCAGTGTGCACAGGAATTTGTTCATAGTTTTTTTTAAAAACTATAGTCCAGCCCTCCAACGGTCTGAGGGACAGTGAACTGGCCCCCTGTTTAAAAAGTTTGAGGACCCCTGGTAACTTGTCTATTAATATTACTTTCCTCCCCCAGTGCACCTTCCTTTGGTACCATATCTGTGTCTCTGGCCAAAGTGTTAGGCAAGAGGCCCAGGCCCAGACAGTTGTAATATTATATCCTCTTGGCTATGATAATTGGTCCCAAAGTTGGAAGAATGTGGGTTTGGCTAGGTGTCTCACTATATGGTGAAAATCTGACTGCAATGTAAAAGAATAAAGTCAATGTGCACAGAATAAAGAAGTTAGAATTTATGATTCAATTTTCCCACATGCTATTAATATTGACCCTTTTATAAACAAGTGCTATTACTTTAGCCACAAAAGGCAGGTTGAAAGTGGTAACTTGTCTCAAGAAGGGAGTTTTATTTTAGATGTCATCTCCAACACCCCATTATGTATCTGTACTTCAAGAAATATCACAGAACTGATCAAAGTGTAAGTCTACTCAATGCTTCCTTCCATTGTCCTCGGCAAGTCCCCGTGCATCAGACCTTACTCATATTTGAATGGAGCCTTTTTAAGCTATGGTTTCTCCATCTAAGCCTGGCTCAATGAGTATCTCTGGGATACTGTTTGTTGGTATAATTGCTGACCCAAGGACATAGGATGACAGTGGATGGAGAAGAGTAGCTTTCAAGGTGGACAGTGCAGGGTCTCATGGCCATGGCAGGTTTTCGCCTGGGAATCTGTGAGAGCCCTTCCACCGGAAGCAGTTTGCTGTGTAGGGCTCTTCAATGCTGGACAGGAATAGAGCATGCATTCAAGCTAGCTTCTCAAATGGAACTACTGTGAAGTTGTCAGTGAAGAACTCAGGCCTCTTACAGGAGCATAGCGATAGCATGGGCCTCTGTGGATACTGGAATATAACTTGGGAGTTAGATATTTGCTCTGATCAAGGGAGCTCTTGCCTCAGGCCATCTTGGCACATCCTGATGATACCGGGCTCCTTCATTTTCAGGGTTTCTACTCCAAATCTAACCCTGACAGCGGGACTTTCTCCTTCCTCACTTTCAAGGCCCACTGGCTGGGTTCACAGACTAGCTTCTTGGGAGCTGATATCATTCCCATTCCAATCCTCTTTTTGTAAGAGAACCAATGTCACATAGCATGAACATGGTGACTTATTTTCAACCACCTCCTAGGGTTATTTTTTTTCTGAATGGGGCTATGGGTGGAGCTGAGAGGGAGAGAAAAGCATTCTAAAGCTTCAGTGGTACCTTACAAATGATTTGTTTATGACGCTAGTCTAAAAAAGCAGTTTGGGTTACTTTACAGAGGACATTGAGATGCATGAGTGCAGCAGGTACTTGCTATGCACAAAACCACTCCTCAAACCCCCCTGATTCTTGTATATTTCTGTCATTTACATCAAGCTTACATTCCATGCCTCTCTGCTTTGTTGCTTCAGGAATTTCTATGAAGCTAATGACGCCATTTAGCTTTGCTCAGGTACAGCCAGAGTGAAGGGAGGAATTAACAACCCACCTCCCCAGAGCAACCCTTAGCCACCTGGAGAAGAGAGTCAGTGGAGGAGTGCCTTGGCCCCCCGTCCTTGGAGGTGTGTTCTTCATGGTTTCTTAAATCATCTCCAGCAGCACTTGAGTCCCAGTTTCCCACAGAGGTAAGCAGTGACAAATGTACCCTACATTGGTTTTTCTGCCTTCCCACTCCCTTATTTTCACCTCTTGGCTGTTCCTTAAGAACTGAACCCAAGTTCTTGTGTTAAGTTTTTGTGTTCTGATACCAATTCTCCGACACCATCTGGTCATTCCACAATTCAGTTCAATTCTGCCACTAACTATCTGGTGTCAGCACAGACCCCACAAATTATGAGCAAAGTGCTTCATAAGACTACCTTCACTTCAGATGCCAGCTGCAAGTCTCAGGGACCACCTGCACCTCTGGCCTACTGGCTAGCAACTCAGAGATTTCCATGACCCCTCCACCACCCCATCATGTTTAACAATTTGCTAGAACAAATTTCAAAGAATTCACTGAAAGTGCTATGCTTATGATTATAGTGTTATTATGAAGGGTACAACTAAGAGACAGCCAAATGGAAAAGATGCACAGGAGAAGGTCCAGGAGGAGGAGACACCAAGCTTCCATGTCCTCTCCTTGTGGAGGCTGGGTACATCACCTTCCCTGCATATTCATGTGTTCACCCACCAGGAAGCTCCACTGAGACTTAGTATCCAGAGTTTTTATTGGGGCTTTATTACATAGGCATGATAGATTAACTTATTGGTCGTATGACTGAACTCAATCTCCAGCTCCTTCTTCCTTCCCCAGAGATTGAGTTGGCCCATGGTTTCAACTCTCTAATCATGTGGTTAGTCTTTTTGGTGTCCAGCCCCCATCCTGAAGCTATATATGAGCCCCTGCTATATGCCACCTCCTTGGTATAACAAAGACACTCCTACAACTCAGGAAGTTCCAAGGGTTTTGAAGCCCTGTGACAGGAACTGGGACTGAGACCAGATATAGTTTTTATATCACAGTTTTACTTTGGGAGAAATTCAAACTAAAACACAGAGTTTTTACACATACACCCAACACCTATTAAAAAAAAAAAAAAAACCACTTTGTTGGCAGGTTCCAAGTTTTCTCCATGGAGTGAGAGAGAGGAAGTCACAGAAGTTGATGGGACCGTATCATGGAAGGACTTAGATGCCATGTGTATAGTGAAAGCAAGTGATAATCATTTTGATTTTTTAAGTACAAAATAATTGAATGAATATATTGGTCTTCGATCCCCATCGGAATGACCTGCAGAACTGGGAATCCTGAATAAGACCTCCTAGAGTGCTATGCGGGCATCTGTAGTTATGAACAACAGTTAGGACTGACATCAGGGACAGGAGGCTTTGTGAGCTGTGTCAATGTTAATCAGCAAAGGAACCAACTTAATCTCTATTAGTAGGGAAACTCCTCTTCTGCTTCACGGAACTCACAGGCCCTACCTATACCAGCACATTTCAGAGCCTCTAGAACACCCTGGCTCCACCGTCTGTAGGCTCCATGGGGTATCTGAGCCTTGCTTATATCTGTATTTGATGGATAGAGCTGCTTCTTCCACTGTCCCTACCTATCCTCCCTGGACTCAGCTCCCTACGCAGCCCTCTCATCTTCCAAGCCTTGATAAATCAGTTTCCAGTTCCCAGGCCCAAGTATACTCCCATCTTTGGCTGAAGACTTTCCTGAGCATCTCTCCCACCTGCCCAGAGTGCCCCATCTCTGTACCGTTATTGTCCTCTTGGAACTGCTGGCCTTTCTTTCCTTCTGCATCATAAGGAAAGAGCCTGCCACTGCTCCACCCCATCCCTGCTTGCCTTAATAACTTTGCTTTTCATAACGAGGCTTAATTGTAAGTTTTATTGACAGACTTATGTTGTGCCACAGGAACCCATCTTGAATCAATTAAAATCAATTAATCACACTGTGATTAACTTTAATTGTGAGATGTTTCCTACACCCTACAAATAACCATTCACATATGTTTCAATTAATATTTTTACCCCCCTTTGTTGACAAATGATCTATTGTACTTAAAATTAATTAAATGTTAGCATGGTCCCAATTAACATTACATTAACAATAAAAGATGCCTTGATTGTTAATATTGAGCAAAATCTGTGACAATCTACCACTTATAATGTACAGCTAGTGTTATTTAAACATAAGGAGGCCTAACCTCTTTGCAGATATAGTGGATGACTGAACGAAATGTGAAGCCACATTTAAAGCCAGGGAAAATTTTGGGAATTTTGGCTTTTATTTGAGATAAGCAGAGAAAATAAAACCTTGTCTACCTAAAAATAGTTGTCTATTTTCACTGACTCTGCTTTAGTAAACCAAAATTTAATGTCTAGTTTATCATTACTTTCTATATAGTCATTTTAAATGTTATTCGATATTTTATATTATCTTTACCTCCTTCATCTCTACCATTCATCCTCATTCCCTCTATCTTCAGTGTTGCCACCTAATTGCTATAGTGCTATAAATCCCAAACTGCATCTTTCATTTTTTATTTACTTTTTGTTTTTGAGACCCATGTAATTAGGATATGTGGGTCTATTTAATATGCAAATGTTATTTATACATGCCCATATTGATACACATCCAGATTGTTCCAAACTCTTTGCTTTTACAAGTAATGCATGGATGAGTATCTTTGTGTATCTGAATTTGAGTACTTGTCTGCAATATCTTCCTAGAAGGCTAATCACTGGGTCATAGAACAAGTACAAATTACATCCCAGAATTGGTCATATTTTACACAGGAGGAAATAGGGGTCTTGAGATGTTAAGCAAGTTTTTAAATGTCGAGTTTGTGGCTACGCTTGATCTCAGATCTTCTGAATCTTAGTGAAGCATTTATTTCAATATATGCTACCACCTCAATTTCTTTGAGTTTGCTGGAATTTTCTAAGTATAATATAATACCTGTAGTATGATAGTTTCATTGCATTTAGCTTCTAATCATTCTTGTTTGGGTCACCTTAAATAAAAAGTATACATTTAATATGTAAGTTGCAGCTGACTTGGAGACGCACGCAATTATTATTAGGCAGTGGCATTGGGAACATAAGCCCAAACTCTGCTCTTCAAAAACATCTGCCTTTGGATTAGGCAAAGGCCTATAAAACCAGCCGAAGATATTGGAATAGGTGATAGAGATGCAACAGTGATCAACCTGGAATATCAAAATTCCTTTCACAAAAACACCGGCAAAACACTGCTTTAATGATCAAAACCCATAATTCCCACATTTACAAGTAATCTTGCCCTGAAGGGTATGTACATGTATGTCTTTCAGATATATACAGTGATATAAATCTTCTAAGCTTTTAAGTAGTCTTTGGCACTTTATATTTCTTTTGGTTGTTTGAAAAATGTTTGGCTGCTAAATTGCCATCGCTAGATGAATTATTCTCCCTCCGTATCTCCCTTGCCTCAGTTCATAGTAATTCCTTAAAGGTTAATTGAGCAGCTGCTGAGTCCAATCATTTGATTACAGGAACAATCCATATTCACTGCCATTGTAATACAAGATAGATGGAAGTAAGTGACAAGTTTGAGTGCTGAGCCAAGTGCTTTAAGTAAGCAGAGAGAGCCACTGAGTCAGTGACAGTGAATGGTGAGCAGGGAGGTGAAGTACGAGCTGGATTTTGACAGATGTGTAGAAGTTGGTCAGGCAGAGAAAGGGAGGAGGGTATCACAAGGAGAGAAGACAGCAGATCCCTTCTTTCTCCTCCTACACTTAGATTCCGTCCCCCTTTTCCTCCTACCCTACAGTAGCCATGTTCAGAAATAATTCAGCATCCCCGAGGGAAGAGGAACAAATGTGCTACATCGCACCATGCTAAGCATACCCCTCCGGTACTTGTGCCTGTGAAATGCATTTCACGCCTCATCTGTTCCCTAAATGAGATATGAAAGCAGTTTACACCTCGTTTACATTTGTGCTGTTTTACCGAACTGCATAGATACAGCTCCATCCAAAGTAATGAAATGAGGTCAGTCACCCCTTTCTCTCCCTGGATTTAATCCGCATGGCTCTTCAGGTCCTCCTCAGCCCATGGTGGCTTCCAGGCAACCAGGAATCTGCTAAGTGTTGGGGCAGCAGGTGCGAGGGTTGAAGGATAGGAGTAGCAACTAGTACTCTGTTCCTTTTAGGTGGAGGAAATGGCTTTTCTTTCAAGCCAACGGTACATTACCGAGGTACACTTTTCTTAAATAAAATGCAGAAATCATAAATGTACAGCTAGAAGAGTTTTAACCTTTGCATATACCAGTGTAACCTACACCTAGGTTGAGATACAGAACATTTCTCTTACCCCTTAAAATACTCTCATGCTTATTTCTAGCCAATAGCCCCCTTCCCTAAACACAACCACGGCTCTGACATTTCTCACTATAGATACACTGTGCCTACTCTAGAACTACATAGATGTTAAAGCACATGCTGTGTACTCTTTTGTGTCTATTTTTCTTTGCTCAAAGTCTATGAGATTCATGCATGTTATTGTATGTATCAGTAGCTCATTCCTTTGAATTTTTGTTGAGTAGTATTTTATTGTACAAATAAACCAGAGTTTAGTCATTCTCCTGTTGATGGGCATTTGGCTTTTGCTTGTTTTTTGCCTATTATAAATAAAGCTGTTATAAATATTTTTGTGCAAGGTTTTATGGACATACATACTCACATAACTAAGAGTGAAATTTCTGAATGGTAGTGTAGATGTATTTTAACTTTATTCGAAGCTGCCATATAGTTCTCCAAAGTGATTATACCATCTTATACTCTTACTAGTTGTGTAAAAAATCAGGTTGCTTTTGTTGATTTAAGGTAAAGAAATTACTTTGAAAATCACTGTAAAGTAGCAGAAACTCATTTAGGGAACATGAGATAAAAGATAAGATTGACTATTTGGAAGAGAACTAGAACATGGAAAGAGTTTCGATGTATGGATATTTATAGATCTAAATGATATTTTTTGAATGTCCCAATTTTGCCTAAAACTCACTATATGGAAAAATATGCAACATACCTTGTCTCCTCCAAATTATATGCCTGTAGAGGGCAAAAGAAGCTCAACAGTAGTCACACGCCGATAATGCACAGGTAGACCATTTTCCCACCTTCACCAAAAGTAGACTGGTAATGTGTCAATTTTTTAGAAAACTGATAAATATTTATATCTTACTTCTGTTGTTAATTTCTGTGCTTTGATTAATAGGGTAGAGCATTTTGTTTATTTGTTTATTGATATTTGCTTTTTTCCTTAGGCATGACTCTGTGTATTTTGCCCATATGATCTGGTGTTTGCCTATTTCCTGTGGCTATCAAGATTGTTTTATATTAATTATTGGTTGTCATATATATTGCAAATACTTCTCTTATTTTGTTGTTTATCTGTATTTTATAAAAGTGACTTTTATTATTTCTTAAAGCGCTACTTGCTCATCGTAGAACACTCAAACAATAGAGAAAAGATCACAGAAAGGTAAAAATTCTGTCAAATTACACTTCCTGGAGATAAACCAAAAAGCAAAAGTTAGAAGTAATCAATAAAGTTCTGATAAAAATTATTTCATACATCTCTCCATGCATATATACAGGTAACTAACTAGTTATGTAGGTAGAGGTTTAGAAGAATTGCTTAAAAAATACAATATAAGCCATAATTGAAAGAGCTGTACTTATGGCAAATATTTCTTTATTATAAAATATATCATTCCTAAAAGAGTCTTTATCATAAAAAATTATGTAGTTCTAAATAGTATTTGAACTACATAATTTGATCATGGAATGTATCTTTGGAAATGTTTGCTATACAAGGTGAAAAATTAGCAAACATACTAATTATTTTCGGTCTTTCCTCAATATTTCTATTAGTTATCTCAGTATTTTAATGTTGTCAAGTTTTATAATATTAAAGCCTTTTTTTCCTAACTGTAATCCCATAGTTGTCAGTTTTTCTTCTATTTTTAAACAGATCTTCAGCTTCACCTTGGCATTTACATTCATTTTTTATTTTGATTTATTGCTTTTTATGTATATTTTATTATTCTAATAACTTTTTTCACAAAGGGCTCATAGGTGTTGGATTTCCTGAGTTCTTGCATATTTCAGAATATTTCTCAGTTTCATTTATATTTGAAGAATGACTCGCCTAGGTATACAATTATTGTCACACCTTCTTTTACCTAGAACTATAGGCATATTATGGATATTGCACCATTATCTGCCCATATTACTGATATGTTGCTTTGGATAAAGCTGAAATCAGTAAGAATCTCACCAGATCCCTCCTTAACACACAGGTGTGCAGGTCTATATGTCTATATATGCCTTTCTTTTTCTGTCTAGATGTTCATGTGATTCTTCCCTTTTAAAATATATATATTTTAGTGGTGTCCCTTAGAGATTACAAAATGTATCTTTGACTTATCAAAGTCTAATATTACCTGGAACTTTTATCCTCTTCTTGGACCATGTCAAAAATTTTAGCTGTATTTAACTTCCTGTTAACTTATACTAGTTGTGTATTTTAATTCTCTCTATATTTTAAACCATATAAAACAAATTAATAATAATAGTAGCTGTTACTAAAATTACTCTATATAGAAAATATGCATTTAGGTTGAAACACATTTATCAATAGCTTTTTGTTGCTCTTCATCCCTTGCTTCATCTCGAGGTTTCCCATATGGGATCATTTTCTTTCTGCTTGGAGAATATCCTTTGTTCTTTCCCTAAGTGGCCCGGATATGCTGCTGTTGAATTCTTTCAATTTTTATGTTTATTTCACCTTCATTCTCCACGTATATTTTTGCTGACTATTGAATTTCAGATAGATACTATTGTCTTTCATTACTTTAAAGGTATGCGTCTCTGTTGTCTTCTTATTCCTTTGTTTCTAACATCAGTCTTTCTCACTCTTTTCTAACCCTTTTCCTGTATTTTTCTCTCTCCATGTTTCACTTTTTATACTTACTTCTGAGCTTGCTTCCAGTTCCATAATTCTTCTTTCACCAGTATCTAAACCTGTACATAGTGTTCTTGATTTAGCTAATTGTATTTTTCAGTTCAAGAATTTTGATTTAGTTCATTGTTATAATTCTTAATTCCCTTTCAAAATCCTCCATCTTGTATTTTACCTCCTTGAATATATTAAGGATGGTTATTTTAAAGTTTATATAATATTTGGGAACTCCATTATCTTAAACCCCTGTAGGCTGTTTCAATTGCTTCTTGTCTTTTATTTAACTTTTCTTACTTCCTCATTCCTGTTTGCTTTTAATTTTAGGGTGCCCAGTTGGAAAATTGGGCTGAATTACATACTATGCTATTATCATAAGTGGAAGCCAGAGTCTCTAATTTATTTCATTTTCCTCCTTGATGTTTGATCACTTCATTAGGATAGAACTTGCTGATGAATCCTCTGCAGTCAATTCCCCCTTCATTACTCCTCAGGATATAGTATTTCTTTATTCCTGGCAAGTTTACTTATACTATTGTTTTTTTTTTTTATTAAATCATTTAATTGTGATTTATCTGAATTACAAAAATAATACCATTTGGGAGCAGGAAATTCAGAAAAGCCAACATAAGTAATCAAAATCCTTCAGAATCCTCCAAGATCAAGTGCTGCTAACATTTTAATGAATATGCTAGCCATCTCTGATGGAGATAATTTTTTTTTCCAAAGATAGGGTTACTCTGTTGGAAACCTGTTTTTCCATTGCATATTTCATAGATATTTTCCAAGACATTATGTATTTTAAATTATTTTTGTTGATGCATTGGCTCCATTATGTAGATTCCTGTAATTTACGTCACTTAACCCCTGCCTGTGAAATGTTTTGTGTTTTTCTATTTTTCACTATTTTGTCCAATCTAGCTGAATCTTCATGCACATCCATGCTTACTCAGCTAGGGTAAATCCCTAGAAGTAAAATTTCCAGGCTTTATATATTTCAAAATTTTTTACTATTATTATTATTACTAGTGAAGTTATCCTCTGAAGATGTGTAATAATGTGCACTTCCAAACTGTGTGTGAAATGTGCTTGTTTTCTCACATCCTTACCAACCCTGAGTGTGATGTTTTAAATCTCACCTAACTAGATAGGCCAGGTGTTTACACACATGTTGGTGATTTTACTCTTTGGGAGTAATGTTTCAAATGAAAGATATAATTTACTATTGTTAATATGTTGTTTGGTCCCTTTTTTCCTTTTTCAGAATTCCAATTATATATATGTCAATTCTTTTTTTTAAAATAGTTTACCATTCCTTTAAATATTTTTGTTATTATTCTGACTGTTTGAGTGATTACCTGAACCCTGTTAGAAAGATCTGATTGTGTTTTTACTTATATATACAATCAGTAGTATGCTGCTTCTAATATGACTTTAATCTCTGCAATGTTTTCAGTTATCTCTTGTATTTCTACTTGAGCTTTATTGGTTCACTTCATTGCTCTTTCTATTATCTTACAACCTCTTTTGAAGCTTTTTGATGCTTTAGTTCTCTTTTTGATGTCTTTTTTAAAAAAATAAAGAAAGACTTTTGTACAATGTTTTTACACTCTGAAGAATTATTTGCATGAGGCCTAATTCTGTTTTCTAGTGGATGCTATTAATATTTATTTGTGTTGTTTTCCTTTCCTCCTTCTCCTCCTCTTCCTCTTCTTCCTCCTCCTCCTCTTCCTCCTCCTCCTCCTCTTCCTTCTTCATTGTTTTTGAATGTGTAGGACTGAAGCTGATTTCTTTTCAAGTTTATCTTTACATAGGGTCAACTAGTTGTTATATGGGAACAACTTGGGGTGAGGGTTGAGCAAAAGCTATCCATGACTTACATTCAGGATTGTAGCCCTAAATACTCAGTCATTTAATCTGTAATCTGCCTTACCCTCGGTTTAATTCTTCCCTTAATTGTTGCAGGTCAATGGTCAGTGTGGCCCAGAGAAAATCTCTCTAGTTCACTAGCTGTCTGGGTTATCATCCAGCATTTGTTTTCTACCCGCCTACCTTCTCTTTGCTTTACCTCTGGAAGTCTCATTTGGTTAAAAGTCTCAGAAGGTATGCTGCCAGACTCAAAAATAAGAATCTATATGCTGTTCCTGCAACCTTGGGAATTATAGTTTAGGTAGGACCTTGGCAGGAGCACTGTCCAAATCTAAAGGCAGAGGTTTGTTTCCTGGGCTTGTGCCCAGTTGAAAGTGATGGGTGTTCTCTTAGAGAACAGTCAGTGTCTCAGGATTGGGATCATATCAGAGTTGCTGCATGTCATAGGAGCTGCTGATGATGGTCAAGAACTCGTGGGAAGCTCCTGCTATTCATATTCAAACCAGCTCTTTGAGTTAACATTTTCCTACTAATCCTCCAGGGACTTGCTCTGTTATTTTTTTTCTCAATAGTAGCCAATTCCCACTGCAACTTTGGGTTGTTCACTTTCAAAGCTTAGTTGTGACAGAAACTCAGTCTCTCCTGCTGTCTTTGAAACAAATGCCAAAACCTTTATCATTTGTTCTTCTGGGAAGTAGATATTTCGGAGTGAACAAAATAGGGAAGTAATAAAGTCTAATGAACTCTGGAGTCCTGATCCCTGCATTATGTAACCTTTGACTTCTTTCTGAAGGAAGATTAATGTAAGGTTTTTGGCCTTATTGCAGAATAGTGTAGTGGGTCAGAAACTGGGTTCTACGTTCAAACTCTGGTTCTGCCACTTTCCAATTGTATGATTTAGGTAAGTGTGTAGGTGAGTTACTTAGCTTAGTGGTTTTTTAGTTTTATCCTTGCTAAGTATGTATGATAATAGTACCACACTCCTGGGATTATTGTAAGGATTAAATGAGCTGTTGTTGTAAAGGGTACCAGGCTGCACCTGGTACACAGTGTGTATTTGATGAACATTTGCTATTATTAAGTCCCCTGGTTTTCTACCTAAGATAGAAACCAGTATTCCTATCTTCACATCTCCCACTCTTTTTAGGATGGTTGTCATATAGAAGGGTCTTCTTGAAGGAAGGGTCCTGGTAGAGGAATAGTTGTCCTAAGGATCATTCATTAACAGGAACTCTCCTTCCATAAGGACATTTCTCCCATAGGGATTCTAAAATCAGGAAGATTCTTCCTTCACCAGGACCTTTATCCATGAGGACCTTTCCCCTTTCAGGACCCTTTCTTCATGAGGATCCTACACTATGAGAAACTGTCTCTCATGGGGACCCTAATTGCTATGAGGACACTTTCCAATGAAGACCCTTTCCACATGAGCATTAGTCTCCCTGCTGAGGATTTGTACTCCAGGAAGACATTTTCTCCATTAAGTCTTGTCTCCATTGTGCAAGAGGATCCTCTCTTTAAGAGAACTGTTTCTGCATCAGAACTCTTGCTTGTCAAAGACTCTTACTCCCCAAAGTGGAATCAGGAAACCCCATGGGGAAATTAGCACCTCACTTTTGGACAATTTCTCTTCCTGAGCCAGGTCAGTAGGCTTCAATCATTGGCAAGGCATGGCCTCTGTTGGTATTGTGCACAGCTGACCAAGGGCCTTATTTTTGATTTGTTTATACATCTGGCTTTTGGGAGAATACCAGTGGCAGCAGGTAGGTATGGACCAGACCCTCACTGATTATTTTCCTCTGGCTGAGTACGCAGCGATAGGAAAATGGGGTATACAGGTCACATGCCCATTAGGTCAGGATGCCCTGACAGCAGACTTGCTTGTGGGGCATCAAAACAGTGAAGGCCCAGATGACAGGGCACAGCAGGGTAGGTGCTCTTCTTCAGGAGGGTGTGTGACATGTGAGTGGTGTTCTGTGGTTCCTATTCTCAAGGAGCTAATAATCTAGAGGGTTTGGAAGAGTCAATTATAGGATATAAACAAACTGGAAGGAACAAGTACTGAATTTAACTATTGTTTTGTTCATTTATATTTAATCACATTGTTTCAAATTGTCACAATTTAAAAAGAAAAACACAGTATTCCACATAGAGGTATAGCATGTATCAAGACGTGGGATACTGAAAAGAGGCCAACATTCATGACTTTTGTTTTTTCCCGGAAAAGTCTGGAAGGTCTCCATTCCAGGAGTATGGAGATGGTAAAGAGAAATCATGAGAGATGAGGCTGGAGAATCCTGTTGGGTTCAGACTCTAAAAGGCTGTGCTACAGTTCACAATGCAAAGATGTGGAAGCCACCCACGTGCCCGTCAACACATGAGTGGATTAATAGAGTGTGGTATATGTATACAGTGGAGTTCTACTCAGCCACAAAAAACAGTGGTGATCTAGCACCTCTTATATTATCCTGGATAGAGCTGCAGTCCGTTCTACTAAGTGAAATATCCCAAGAGTGGAAAAACAAGCACCACATGTACTCACCATCAAATTAGTTTTAACTGATCAACACTTAGGTGCACATGTAGTAATAACATTCATCAAGTGTTTAGGCAGGTGGGAGGAGGGAAATGTGGGGATGAGTATATACATACACGATGAGTGCAGTGTGCACTGTCTGGGGGATGGACACACTTGAAGCTCTGACTCAGGAGGGGCAAAGGCAATATACATAACCTAAACATTTCTACCCCCGTAATATGCTGTAATAAACAAAATAAAATAAATAAAAGGCTGTACTAAAGATTTTTTATGCAATTCTGTAAACAATGAGAATCCAAAACAGGTTGTTCGAGAGGGAAGTGATCCAAATCACACAGGAGGAAGATCAACCTGTATAGTATACAGGCTTGAAAAAGTGAGGCACTGAAAGAAAAGGAGTACATTAACATGCCGTTGCTGGGACTCAACCCCAAATGCTGAAGGCCTGAAGTAAAATGGCATCTGTTGGATGGGGAAAGAGGAGAAAGAAATGAAAGCTTGAATCATCCCTCCTCAGTGATCAGAGGTGATATGTATAAGAGAGATGAAAATCAGAGATGGCTAGAAGTTTGTAGCTCAGGTGATTTGGAAATGAAGAACCAGTCTTCCCTAATGAAGTCTCACTTGCTTACCAGGACTATCATGGACAAACACCTTTGGTCCTAGAGTAATGTGGAGAAGTGTAGGGGATGGCGATAAGAACGCTTGGCTAGGAATTAGCACATCCATGTCCTACACCTAACCCTTCCACTAATAGGTTGCCTAGTTGAGAATAAAGCTGTTCATCCTGTAGCTCTTAATCCCTTCGCTGTTAATATGTATGACTTGCTGATCTTTTCAGGTGGGAACAGTCTGTTTTGAAGGTCTATACATTTATGCTTCCTACTGGAAATTCAAATCAGCAATTTGTTCTTCTGGCTGTTTGAATGTTCAAAATAGAGGAGAGACACCTGGATGAAACGTTTTCACAGACTTTGCAATTCCCTTAAGAGGATCCAAGCGCCCTTAAACTTTTCTTAGGTTCCTTTGAGGTTTTTCATCCCAGGGACTGTCATCACATGTCCTCCATCTTGTCCACAATTTTAGCAGGTGTGTGTAGGTGGAGCTCAAAGTTAAAAATAACTCAAGTAAACTCACACATCTTTTTTTTTTTGCAAATTGCTGTTCAGTTGAAGCTCTTAAATTGGCAGCATTTTGCTTAGTGGTTAAACAGAACTAGAAACAAAGACAAGGGCCGCTAATAACCACACTGTGCCTCCTGCTCCTCCCTAAACCAGCCTTCCCATATCATACTGCAGCAGCGTGATAATAGTTATATGTGTGCATAACCCATCAAGAGCATAATGATTATAATGCAATCCTTACTGACAATGAAGTTGGATCACATCCTGAGAAAGAGGATGTAACACTAACGAGTTTCTTAGAGCATAAATTGCAACACATAGGTTATGTAGCTTCAATACCTTAAATAAAAGACCAGCTTGGCTCCAGAGCTAGGGCAAAACTGGCAGAGGAATACGCAGTACTACCACTTTGGGAAAGTCAACTCAATTATTTGGTATTTGGTATTCGGTACCAGCTGATCCCACGGTGATTTAAATGTTGGTGACTTCGGAGATACCAGGCAGAGCTGTAGAAGGAAGGGGTGTCTGCTGAGGGGCTCAGATGCAGGATCACTTTGCCATCCCATGTGACCGAAGAATTTTCTGTTGTGTTACTTTGGAACCCACCAAAACACCTGCATAGTAGAATTAACTGGACATATGATTTTAAGCACATTGGAGCAGAATAATGGACACTTCCCAAATTCTGTTCCAGGTAGCCATCTAAATCCACAGTACTAACTTTTCCAGTCTTTCACACCTCCATGGATGTTATCTATTCACAAAGAAATTCCTATGTCATGCCTATGAAGTAGCAAATGATATCTTCCTAAAGCTTGAAAGACTTTGGGGAAGAAGAAGTAGAGATGAGAATGAAGAAGGAAGAACTGATTAGTTTTCATTCTCCTCATAGAGAAGAGTAACCTACCTAGGAAGTTAACAAGACCCCTGACAGGCCAGGTGTAGTGGCTCACGCCTGTAATCCTAGCACTCTGGGAGGCTAAGGTGGGAGGATCATTTGAGCTCCAGAGTTCAAGACCAGGTGAGCAAGAGCTAGACCCTGTCTCTACTAAAAATAGAAAAAATTAGCCAGGAGTGGTGGCACGTGCCTGTAGTCCCTGCTACTTAGGAGGCTGAGGCAGGAGGATTGCTTGAGCTTGAAGAGTTTGAGTTTGAGGTTGCTGTTAGCTAGGCTGACGCCAAGGCATTCTAGCCTGGGCTGCAGAGTGAGACTCTGTCTCAAGAAAGAAAGAAAGAAAGAAAGAAAGAAAGAAGGAAAGAAGGAAAGAAGGAAAGAAGGAAAGAAGGAAAGAAGGAAAGAAGGAAAGAAGGAAAGAAGGAAAGAAGGAAAGATGCCTGACAAACAAAGCAAAACAAAGAAAACAAAACAACTCAATGAATTCCACTTGACTCATTCAACAGGGCCCAGAAATGAGGGCTAGTTATTGGTAATCAACGTGTGGGGGACAAATTGTGATCATGTTACAGTTTCCAACAAACTGTGCAGTGTGCAAAGATTTATGCAGAGTGGGAATAACCCCAAGCAGGCACTTGAAACAACCTGGGATGTAGATGACGAACTGACAGTCATAGGGACACTAGGCTGGTTTGGGAGGTGGTGTTCCTGCCTCAGTGGGCTTCCTTCTGTTTGGTTAGCGGGAATGTTTGGGAAGGGGAAAGAGGGTTCAAGAGTTAGAGAGAATGTTTAGTCCGAAAAGAAATTTCTCTTCAAGCCTGGCTTCTTCTGCATGTATTCACCACGATTCCCCCATATCGTCCCTCAAAAAACTTCCATTTCTCAGTAAAATCAAATTTCCCCTTTTTCTCACAATTTTTTCCTAAATATTTGAACACTATTATATTTGAGTCATACAACATTAAATAGCATCCAGGTCCTTAAACTAAATAGACAAAAATATCCTACTGTCACAAAAGAATGAATAAACATAAAAAAACCTTCACCAATATTTGTATCTAATAGAATCTGTAAATGTTTCTATATTTCTCTATCTATCTATTAATATCTATGTATAGATCTATAAAAACAGTAATAAAAATTAAAGATGCCAATATGAACAAATAGTTTATTTTAAACAAACATTGCTATTAGTAGGATAAATAATAATAGTAAAAACTCAGTGAGATCAGAGAGGACATTGAGTCAACAAAACAAAAGTAGAGAATCTTTTTTCTCTTTCAGGGAAGTGGGAAAAAGTTCTTGGAAACAACAAAAAAAAATATGATGGAAGTTTAAAAAATTTTAAAGAAGGCTATTGCAGTGGGACTTCTGGACTAAACTGAATAATTTACCTACTTTGTATTTCACTTTCCACAAACACCCCCAGAAGTTTATCCAGGTAGAACTCAGATGAAGCATACATTTAGCAAAAGGAAAAGATTCCCAGTTGTTGAGTGTTGTGAACACAGAAGGAAGATGTGCTCCAGTCTCTGCCCTGGTGAATACCACAGAAGGCAAATGCTTTCCCTAATGATGAGCACGGCTTGACCATAGATCTGCTCCGCAGGAACTCTGATTGTTATCATCTACAGAGACCAAGAAGGTATGAATGCATTAATCAAATGGAGCAATCCTATTCTTTGCCTACAGACCAGCGTTTTCATAGTATTTCTTTTCTCTGCTCCTGTTCATCAAAACAGGCCCAAATTTGCACTGCTTCATTTCCCTCAAGGATATAACTTCAGAAGTGAGAAATGACTAATATCCTCCTAAGAATATTCAGAGAAGTGGGGTCTAATTATTCTTAATGTCTTTGTTTTTATACAGAGACACAGTTGGCTAATGATTAGGATGACCATGTAATTTATTTTCCAAACCAGAACCCTTCTGCAAGTGAAAATAAGAGCTATTAATAATTGTGCTAGGGCAATGGACAAAATGGGATTAATGGGCCCCCTACTTATAATAAAAATAAAAACATACATCTAGCCAGGTTTCACTGATTTATTACACATTTCAAACTAAAATACACTTAATATCTAACATAAACATTGTCATATGATTTTTGTTTTAATTCCCCCTTAAGAAGGAAAACATATACTAATCTATTAAAAAATGCCTCATACAATCTTATACATGCTTTCTTTTTTTCTGATCCTTCTACAGTAAAATACTCATAAATGGAACTTAAATAAATCTGTTATATAAAACATTGAAAAATGATGCCCCTCACAGAAAATAGATTTAGGAGCCTGTTAGCTGCTGAAGAAATATTCCCAGAGTTCAGAGAAAAATGAAGATATTAAAACTTTGTAAGAAAAGATATGTGGTGAATAGGTGCAGGATATTAACTATACTTATAGCAAGACTTAGAGAAAGAGCGGACTGTAAAACTGAAAATAAGGGGGAAAAGGTTAGAAATATATTTCTCTAAGATTAAAAACAAAGCAAAATAAAAATCCCTCCAAACCCATAAATCTAGAGATATGAAAAGATTCACAAAGAGCCAGACAAGATGAATAAATAGACACCCATTTGCAGATAGAGTCTAATAATACTTTGAAATTTTAGGAACAAAGAAAAACAATCCAATAAGTGTCTATGCAGAAAAAAAGGTAAAATAAAAAGTAAGCAATCATCAACAAATATTTCTTGAGTACTGCGGTGGATTGTGTCATTGTCCCCAAATTGCTGCCCTGCCCATAAGAGAGGATTAATACATCCCTTCTTGTTGCCATGAGACTTGCAGTGCTTCCCTGTAGAAGGAATATACTTCCGCATTGTTAGGCTTAGCCATATGACTTCCTTTGGAGCAGTAGCCAATGAGCAGAAACGTGTGCTACATCTGAACAGATTTAGGAGTGAGAGTTGTACGTATGCAATTGTGCCATTGTTATTTCCCTTCTGCCAGGAGGAAATTTGTCCCAGATAGGATCTGCTCTGTCAGAATGGATTCTGGGACAAAAAAGATGCACAGAGAGCTACAGGTGGGGAGCAGAATCTCAGCCCACCTGTAAACAACATGTAACACGATTGAGAAATACACTCTTGTTGATTAGAGCGACTGAGATATTAGGGTTACTTGTTCGAGCAATATAACCAAGCAAAAACGGACAAATAAAAGTGCCTATGGTGTTCTGGTTACTCTGCTTGGTGCTTGGAAATTAGCCAGCCTGAATCTTTGCCTTCATGGAACTTATAGTCTAGTAAGTCATCCTATGAGACTCTACATACCAAAAGATAATGAACCAATATTTATTGGTTTGAAGACAAAGGCTAGGACAATACAGTCTCCAATTTGTATTAACTTAGATAATATACTTTTCATATACTCTTATGGAAAATTATGTAGGGGCATGAATACAACAACTGAAATATAAATTAAAACATGCTTTTAAGGATGAAGAAATTTGATTTAAATAAGACTGCTAATGAGCATTGAAAACATAGGGACACTGCAATTTGTTTATTTATTCATTTAATAACTAATTGTTAAATGCAGTTGTTACTGTTTTCCTGAACAACAAAAGAAAATCAACTATAGAACTATTAGGACTAATAAAAGCATTTCCTACAGTGGCTAGTCACAAAAATGTGCATATAAAACACCATTAAGTTTCTTGTGTATTTGCAGATATAATTAGGGAAAAGATCTCTGTCGTTATATCAACAAAATTACAAAACACCCAGGAATATAGTCAACAAGAAATGTGGCACAAGAAAAACTTTACCAAGGGATATAAAGTGAATGAGATTTAGTACTGCAAGGATATTCATTTTCACCAAATTAACTTATACATTTTTTTTTGTGACAGAAAAACTGAGGTTTAGAGATCCTAAATAATTTGCCTGGGGCTGCTGTGCCAGCAAAAAGGGAAGTCAGAATCTGAAACCTAGTCTTTCGGAATGCGTTCTTTTCAAGGTTTCATATGGCTCCAACCTACTAAGAGACAAAATGCTATGTGTTTTAGAATAAAGGTAACTTCTAATTCTAAAATTCCATAAGGAAAGCTGGTGTATATGTCTTGGCTATGCAGGAGAATCATTACCTCAATTCGGGTCTCCTGAAGGATTTCTTCTCCATTACCTCCTACACACAGGCAACCCCAGGGATGCCATCTGCGCCATCTAGGTGTTGGCAGCATTGCTACCTTCAATAAAAAGAATACATATTCAAAATTTCAAGTAGTGTTCTGGCTGGATCTTCAGACTCCAGTGCCTCTGCCCTGTTGGATTCCAGGGAAACTGCCACAACCTTGAGTCTGACTTCTGCCCTTGTTCTTGGAGCCACTTACAGCCGTGATCATCGTGCCTTGCTCTCTCTCCTCTGTGGTTGTTCTTGATGATGTTTGATAACCACGGCCCAATTCATGTGCTTATTCAACATCACTCTTTGCACTGTTTCCAGCGTCACCTTGGGCACTTTCAGTGCTTTTTGATACTCTGGCCCAAAAGATCATCTCATATATAAACAGAGATAATTTAACTTCTTCCATCCCAGTTTGGATGCCTTTTCTTTCTTTCTCTTTCCTAATTGTCCTGGCTGGGACTTTCACACTTTACTGAATAGAGTGATGAGCGTGTGCATCCATGTCTTGTTCCTGCTCTTAGAGGAAAAGTTTCCAACATTTACCCTTGTGTTGATGTTATTATGAGACTGTCATATATGCCCTTTATTGTATTGAGTTACATTCCTTGTATACCTAATTTGTTGGAAGTTTTATTGTGAAAGGATGTTGAATTTTGTTGAATGCCATTTTCTGCAACTATTGATAGGATTGTATGGTTCTTCTTTTTCATTCTGCCAATGTGCTATATCACATTTATAGATTTGTATATTTTCAAACATTGTTGCATACCAGGAATAAATTCCACTTGATCCTGGTGAATGATCCTTTTAATGTGCTGCTTAATTTGGTCTGCTAGTAGTTTGTTAAATTGTTTTGCATCTATGTTCATTAGGGATATTGGCCTATAATTTTCTTTTTGTGTATTATACTTTTCTGGTTTTGGTATCAGGGTAATGAATGCTTCAAAATTTTCCTCTTCAAAATTTTCTAGAGTTTGAAAAGGATAGGTCTTCTTTAAATGCTTAGGAGAATTCAGCTGTGAAGCCATTAAGTCCTGGGTTTTTCTTTATTGGGAAGTTTTGACTATTGCTTCAATCTCTTTACTTGTTATTAGTATCTTTGGATTTTCTATTTCTTCATGACTTAATCTTGGTAGGCTGTATGTGTCTAGAGTGTTATCCTTTTCTTCCAGCTTTTACAATTTGTTGGAGTATAATTATTCATAGTTGTATGATTTGTTATGTTTTTTGTGGCATTATTTGTAATATCTTCCCTTTCATTCTGATTTTATTTGAGACTTTTTTATTCTTAGTCTGGCTGATGTTTTGTCAATTTTGTTTATATTGGTTGGTTATAAAAAGCAACTCTGTTTTGTTGATTTTTCTATTCTATGTTTTATTTAGTTCTGCAATGACCTTTATTATTTTATTCTTTCTGTGATTTGGGGCTTAGTTTGATTTTCTCTTTCTAATTCCTTGAGATGTAATATTAGATTGTTTATTTGAGATTTTTAAAATTTTTGTTGAAGGCATCATTGTTCTAAGCTTCCCTACTAGAACTGCTTTTGCTGCATTCCATAAGTTTTTGTATGTTGTGTTTTAATTTTCATTTCTCTCAAAAATTTTTAAATTTTCCTTTTAATTACTTCATTGACCCATTTGTTGTTCAGAAGCATGTTAATTTCAACATATTTGTGAATTTTTTCAAAATTTCTCTTATTATTGATTCCAGTTTCATATTGTTGTATTTAACAATGATACTTTATATTATTTAAATCTTCTTAAACTTAAGGCATGAAACCTTAAGAATCCTAGAAAAAGATGTTGGGAAAACCCTATCAGACATTGGCCTAGGCAAAGAATTTTTGAGGAAGACCACTAAGGCAATCACTGCAGCATCAAAAATAAACAAATGGGATCTGATCAAATTAAAAAGTTTCTGCACAGCCAAGGAAACCATCAGTAGAGCAAATAGACAACCCACAGAGTGGGAGAAAATATTTGCTCTCTACACCTCTGATAAAGGTCTAATAACAAGAATCTATCTAGAACTTAAAAGAATTAAAAAGAAAAAATCAAACAATCCCATCAAGAAATGGGCAACAGAAATGAAAAGAAACTTCTCCAAAGAAGACAGAATAATGGCATGCAGACATATAAAGAAATGCTCAACTTCTGTAATTATTAGAGCGATGCAAATCAAAACCACAATGAGATACCACCTAACCCCAGTAAGAATGGCCTATATCAAGAAATCCCAAAACAACAAATGCTGGTGAGGATGCGGAGAGACAGGAACACTCCTACACTGCTGGTGGGACTGCAAATTAGTGCAACCTTTGTGGAAAAGAATTTGGGGATACCTCAAACAGCTAGAAATAGAAATACCGTTCGACCCGGCAATAGCATTGTTGGGCATCTACCCAAAAGAGCATAAGACATTCTATTATAATGTCATCTGCACCCGAATGTTTATAGCAGCGCAATTCACTATTGCACGGTCATGGAAACAACCCAAGAGCCCATCAATTCATGAGTGGATAATTAAAATGTGGTATATCCTCACAATGGAATATTACTCAATCCTAAGAAATGACGGTGAGCTAGCACCGTTTATGCTATCCTGGATTAAGCTTAAGCCCGTTATCCAAATTGAGGCGACACAAGACGTGGAAAATGGGCTCCGCATCTACTCGCCATCAAATTGGTACTGACTGATTAAAACTATGGTTTTCAAATGGTGGCAATGCTCACCAGGGATTCAGGGGCGGGGGGACCCAATCATAGGGAGGTGATGAGCATTTTGGAGGAAAAGGGCATAACTCTAACCCTTCTTAGGGAGAGGCAAAGATATACAATGTAACGAAAATGTCAACAAAACAAAACAAAACTTTTTATCTGGTGGTGGGCAGGCGGGGGGGGGGGAAGAGGAAAGGGGTGTATTTCTCCATAATTGTGTGATGTACACCACCGGGGGATTGGACGCATCAGGGGGAGAAAGGGGGGCAGGGGCAATATTTGTAACCCTAACAATATTTGTACCTCCATAATATGATGAAAAGAAAAAAAAAACTGGACACTTTTACTCCACATCCTTACATTTTATATTTTGTGTGTCACAATGTACATCTTTTTATGTCCCTTAACAAATTATTATGGCTATTACTATTTTAAGAGTTTCATCTTCTCACCATCATACTAAAGATATAAGTGATTTATACACCATTGTTATAATATTAGAATATTCTGAATTTGCCTGTGTACTTTTACCATTGAGTTTTATAATTCTCGTGTTTTTGTGTTACTGATTAGCCTCCTTTTCTTTCAACTCAAATAACTTCCTTTCAAATTTCTTCCAAGACAGTTCTGGTAGTAATGAACCCCATCAATTTTTATTTGTCTAGACAGTTTTTATCTCTCCTTCAGTTCTGAGGAACAGCTTTGCCAGGTAAAGTGTTCTTGGTTGACAGTTCTTTTGTCTTTCCACCCTTTGAATATATCATCACACTCTCTGCTGGCCTGTAAGGTTTTTGTTAAGAGATTTCCTAGCATTGTTGAGACCCCCTTATATGTTATTTGCTTCTTTTCTTTTGTTGCTTTCATAATTCTATCTTTGTTTTTGATTTTTAACAGTTTGATTATATTAATAATCTGTCTTGGTGTAGTCTTGATAGGATTGTATCCAATTGAAGACCATTGTCCCCCTATATCTACATTTTATATTTTTACTTACATTTTTCTATGTTTCCTCAAATTTGGAAAGTTTTCTGCTATTATTTCTTTAAATAAGCTCTCTAGCTCTTTGTCTGTCTCTCTTCTCCTTCTGAAACCCCTATAATATGAATAATTGCTCTTTGGTTGTTGTCCCATGCATCCTATTAGTTTTGTTCATTCTTCTTTATTCTTTTTCTTTCTCTGACTGTACATTTTCAAATAACCCTTCTTTAAGTCCATAGATCATTTCTTCTGCTTAATCAATTCTGGTATTGATGCTTTTTATTGCATTTTTCATTTCATTCATCATATTTGTTATAATTTCTGTATTAGTTAAAAAACAACTAATCTTTGTGTCAGATTTCTCATTTTGGTAGTTTATTGTTTTTCTAATTTTATTTGAATAGTTTATATTCTTGAAATTCTCTAAGCTTCCTTAAAACAATTATTTTGAATTATTCATTGAGAAGTTTATATATCATCATTTCTTTGGAGTCAGGTGCTAGGAAATTATTGTATTCTTTCGGCAGTGTTACATGTCCTTGGTTTTTCATGTTTCTTCCTGCCATACATTGATAATTGTGCATTTTGTGGAGCGGTCCCCTCTTTCAGTCTTTTGGAACTTGCCTCATTTTGGAAAAACCTTCTCCTATAAGGGTATGTGTGTGTGAGGGTGCTTGCTGGTTGAGGTGCAGTGGTCTGGCACCAGTGACGGCACAGCTATATAGTTTTTGCTCAGCTCTGTCAGCTGAGGTCAGTGTTGACAAAGATTTCAGGGATCCTCAGAGATTATCACTGTGGATATTCAAAGTGGTGATCAGAGTTGTTGCAGTCTTTGGTGGTGGTAACTGCTAAGGATCTCCTGATCTCTTCTTCTCCCACTGGGGAAATTTTGGTTAAGGGGATCCCTCTTAGCAATGGATCTGGATTTTGGGTCCACTCATGGTGGTGATTGCCCTGGTGTCTAATAAATGGCATCTGTGAAGCAACCACATTGCTGTGGCCTGAAGCACATGCAGGTATGGAGGAACTATGGGCTTGGAATCTGTGGCAGTAATGATACTGATGCCAGGGGTGCAGGCACCCCAACTGCTGTGTTGGTGGTAGTGGCACAAGTATACTTGTGAAGCAGCCAGGGAACTGATTCCAGGAGCACATGTTTGCACAGTATTAGAGCAGCGCCAGGGTCTCTAGCTCTCTATGGTGGCTGAGCCAGTGCCTGTAGCGTAGGCATGTATAGCACGAACTAGTTTATTATGCTGGGGGCTCTAGTGTCTGATACGTGGATGAGCACAATGCTGTCACAGAGCCCAGGTCTATAGTGTGGACACTTATATACCCACTATAGTGTGGGTAGCTATGACTCTGGGGTTGGGGTACTTCTGGTGTTGGGTGAAGTAGCAACTCTGTTCCTGAAGTGACTCAACAGAGGCTACTTCTTGGGTAGGGGTGGGGTATGAAGCTGTGTCTTCCTTTCTGGGATTTCCCGATGAGAATGGTTATTTGTTACCTCGGTGGCAAAAGATGCCAGTGTCCTCTGAGGAGCAGGCCACTGGGGACCACAGTGATTCTCACCACATGAGATAGCCTCTGCTGTGCTTCTTTGCTCCTAGCCGCCTCCTTGCATCTCAGGGATGCTGATCTCACCAGTGATCCTTTCTGTATAAATATTCTCCAGTGTTTTGCTCCACTGTGTTGCTGTAATTGTTTTAATGGGACCTTGAGCCCTTTCTGGGCTATATGGTTTGTGCATAACTGTCTCTCTCTCTCTCTATTTTTTTTTTTGTGTGTGTGTGTGAGGGGATGAATGCTGATATCTCATACTCCATTATTTTGGTAATGTAGGTCTCTAGAATTCACAAGTTTATTTTTTACTCACTTAATCTTGCAGTTGAATATAACTTCCTTCTCACCGTAGCTTCCTCCTCACCAAATGTGAAAGCTGAATCAAAAGGAAGTACAAATGAACACCTTCATTTCTCCCCGTCTACAGTAATTTTCATTTAGGCACCTTTCCTCACTTTCCTTGCATCTAGGTTTTCCCATGTAAGTTTTCCCATTTAGTTCCAGACAACGGAATGGTAGACTTGTATGCAATTTCTGAGCTATGCTCTTTAAGTGAGGAGTACACATCCTTTTCCTTCTTCTTCCATCCTGCTGTTCAGAGTGTGGATCTAATGCTCAGCCATTTTTTAAAAATCATGTAGACAAGACATTCTAGAGATGGCAGAAAATAAGAAGACATAGGAGATAGGAGCCTGGATCAGAGATAAATTTGTTAAAAGGGAAATTTTTTTTTTTTTACCAGCTTGGGCTTTTATATAAAAGAAAAATAAACTTCTACCTAGTTTAAGCATGTATTATTTTTGTTGTTACATGGAGGCAAATTTGTATCTAAACACAGTCTCTCTTTCATGTGCATCATGTAGATTTAGCTGATTTGCCCCAATATTATTTTCTCAAGATCAAATCCCTTTCTTTAGAGAACACTGCTGTGGATGTTACTCTTTGATTTACTTGATGCCTTTGGTTTGGGGAGGTTTCCATCTGTCCAGCCCACACTGTCGTGTCCACATTTCCAAGATGAACACGTTCAAGAGACCTTTCCTCTTTCATCAGTTTGAAGTGCTATTCCCTGTAGTGCCTGCCAAATCTTCAAGTTAAACACCAAAGCATGAGTATTGGTCACCCTTGGACACATCTTGAATACCTGAAAATTTTATATATTTAATTTCTGAGAGAGAAGTTCCATAGCTTTTTAAGCAGATTTTAGAGATCATTGACTTATTAGTAAATCAGATTAGCAACCCCTATGGTATTTACCAGGGCCACAGGTACCAGCCAAACCTACTTCCTCTGCCTCCTTAGTCCTCATTGTCTGAATAGAGGTCTCGCCCAGAAAGTAGAGAATTGGAAATAAGAGCACAGGTTATGTGATTTTAATCACTTCTGACATTTGCTATTTATATCAACAAGCCCTACTGAGAGAGAAAACTGGCCAAACACTTTATAAAAATGCATTAGGCCAGGCCCTCATCATTTCTCACCTGGTTTATCTTGACATTTTCTAACTGGTCTCTCTGCCTTCAGTTCTATCCCTTATTGTCCTAACTCTTCAGTCTTGCCAGAGTGAACTTTTGAAAAGGCAAAACCAAAATATATTAGAAACTTATGGAAAACAGTATGGAAGTTCCTCAAAAAACTTAAAATTGCCATATAATTCAGCAATCCCATTACTGGGTATATATCCCAAGGATACAAAATCAGTATGCCAAAGAGATTATTTTCACTGCCATGTTCATTGCAGCATTATTCACAATAGCTAAGCTACAGAATCACCCTAAGTGTCTGTCAACAGATGAATGGATAAAGAAAATGTGGTATATATACACAATGTAATACTATTCAGCCTTAAAAAAGAAAGACATTCTTTCATTTGTGGCAACAGAGATGGATATAGAGGACATTATGCTAAGTGAAATAAGCCAAGCACAGAAAGACAAATACTATAATACATGACCTCACTAATATGTGGAATCTAAAAAAGGTCAAATTCATAGAAATAGAAAGTAGAATGGTGGTTACCAGAGGCTGAGAGGGATGGGGTGGATGGGGAAAGGGGAGAGGTTGGTCAAAGGGTACAAAGTTTTAGTTAGACAAAAGGAGTAAGTTCTGCTGATCTATTGCGCAGCATGATGACTGTAGTTGATAACAACATATCGTATATTTCTGAATTGCTAAAGGAGCAGATATTAAATATTCTTTACACAGATAAGTAATAAATATTTTAGGTGATGTTAATTGGGCTGATGTGATTATTTCACAATGTATGCATGTATTGAAACATCACATTCTACCCTGCAGATATACACAATTACTATTTGTCAGTTAAAAATAAAATTTTTAAAAAGTAAGTTCTCCAAGAAAAGTACAAAAAACAAAAAAGGTGAAAATGAAAATGTTCCTAGGCTTATCATTTAGTACTACTTGTCTTTCTAGGTGCTTCTTGTTTCCATTCACTCTACGGTTAAGACAGATGGAATTTTTCAGCTTTCAAATTTTCCCGCCCTTTACAGCCTGAGAAACTCACTCATCCTTCAGGATTGGGCCCAGTCTCCATCTTCTTGGGGCTGTCTTTCAGAATGTCCACAGACTTCAGCTGGGTCAGCCTGGCTCCCGCAGTTCCTTGCACATGTCTTTATTAAAGTTTTGTTATGATTGGTGCTTGATTTCCTCAGGAGACTATACTGTCTTCTGTTCATCATGGGACCTTCAGCACATGTATGAATTACTGAAGAGTAAACTATAACTTCATTACTCTGTTTCCAATAAATCAGAATGTGTGATAATTTATATAAATTGATTGGATAGTAGCCTCCATGAAGGATGGAGAACATTTAGGCCTTTTTCTTCTACTGCAGGAAAATGAGAAAATAGTTGTCATTCATTCCAAAGGCACTTACTGAGGAGCTGCCGACAAATTTTAAATGTGCAAATGAGGAAAATTGGAGTTACATTTTTTTGGAATGATTATCTGTCAGTAGTGTTCACTTTGCAACATGTCAGACCCCAAATTCACCAGTGACTCCTCAATCTGGCATATGTTTTGGCTCTGGCCACCACCACTGCCTCCTCTCTGCTCTCTCTATTTCTCTTTTTGAACAATTCAGATTTAAAGAACAGTTAGACATTGGCCCAGACATCTCGTGCTTTCGCTGCCTGGATTACCCTTTTCTGTACTTGGTTCTTACATGTTTCGTGTTCATTTCACATGTCACCCCCTGGGCGAGGCCTCCTTGACCTCCCCAGCCTGGATAATGCCCCACTCCTGGGGACTACTGCTTCTTTCTACTACACTCTATCATACACATCTCTTACTTGCCTGTCTCCTTGTGGGACTTTAACCCAAATTGAAGGCAATCAAGTCATTCCATGGTGTCTCCAGGCCTACCTCAGTGTCCCTCTCATAGTAGGTTTCATGAGTATTCTAAGGAATGAATGAATGTGGTGAGAGTAGAGGTAAGGGGGCTAGATGGGTAGCCAGTGTGGATGCTGTATAATTAGGGCGTGACTTTGGAGGCAATGGAAATGGTTGGATTGGAGGACACGTTTGGTCTTTCATGGGTAGAGTTATGAAAGCAGCCCCTGATAGGATGTCATGAGCAATGGAGAAGAGAACATCAATCGATGGAAGCTGTTGGTTTGGTTTGAAAGAAGACTGGATGTGTTTTGAGTGGAAATATGGGGCTGGGGGAAGGATAATTTTAAGGTATCAACAGTGGTTCTGTAGAAGTCAAATTTAATAAAGTATATAGTACTGTAAACATTTAAGATAGCTTTAGATATTTTCTAGTATTGGAACTTCCTTCTGTTGAACCTGCACTTCCAATATGTAATTTAAACTCAGTTTGATACAAAATTTTATTCCTTTTTAAATTTTATATTACTGAATGAATATGTTTGTTTTAAAGGGAGAAATAAATATTTGAAAAGAGTAAACAGTTGAAAAATTAAAGTATGAATAATTTACAAGCTGGCTGTCAGTTATTTTGTTGATTGCTAAATTATGTGTTCATTGAATGCTGATTATGTTTAAATATCTCCTTCAGTGTTGCTAAGGGAAACATACTTTCTTACCTGACTTTTGTGTGTAGACTTTATTTTTGTGTATACTGTTCCTAGTTTATTTATTTTGAAAAGAATGACTATTATTTTTCATAAACATATATGTTCATTTTAAAATAAAAAATATAAGAAAATGGGATATTTAAAAAAGAAAAAGATTGCCTAAAATTCCATTACCCAAAAACAACTTTTTAAAATATTTGTAAACATAATTGTAGATATCTCTTTTTAAAAATTTTTTTCATTTTATTTTTATTTCAAAATATTAATTAAGGGGTACAAGCATTTTTGTTCCATGGATACCTTGTGTAATGCTTAAGTCAGGGCTCTCGGTGTGCCCCTAACCAGAATAGTGCTCATTGTAAACAATAGGTAAGTTTTTATCCCACACTCCCCCACTTCCTGTCCCTTTCTTGGTTTCTCATGTCCTTTATGTTGCCTTTTGCCCATGTACACTGATCATTTCGCTCCCACTTACTAGTGAGACTATATGGTGTTTGATTCTCCATTCCTGAGATATTTCATTTAGGGTAATGGTCTCCAGCTCTATCCAAGTTGCTGCAAAAGACATTATTTCATTCTTTTTTATGGCTGAGTAGTACTCCATGGTTTATATATATACCACATTTTCTTTCTTTCTTTCTTTCTTTCTTTCTTTCTTTCTTTCTTTCTTTCTTTCTTTCTTTCTTTCTTTCTTTCTTTCTTTCTTTCTTTCTTTCTTTCTTTCTTTCTTTCTTTCTTTCTTTCTTTCTTTCTTTCTTTCTTTCTTTCTTTCTTTCTTTCTTTCTTTCTTTCTTTCTTTCTTTCTTTCTTTCTTTCTTTCTTTCTTTCTTTCTTTCTTTCTTTCTTTCTTTCTTTCTTTCTTTCTTTCTTTCTTTCTTTCTTTCTTTCTTTCTTTCTTCTTTCAGACAGAGTCTTGCTTTGTTGCCCAGGCTACAGTGAGTGCTGTGGCATCAACCCAGCTCACAGCAACCTCAAACTCCTGGGCTCAAGCAATCCTACTGCCTCAGCCTCCCGAGTAGCTGGGACTACAGGCATGCACCACCATGCCCAGCTAATTTTTTCTATATATATTAGTTGGCCAATTAATTTCTTTCTATTTATAGTAGAGACGGGGTCTTGCTCTTGCTCAGGCTGGTTTTGAACTCCTGAACTCGAGCAATCCGCCCACCTCAGCCTCCGAGAGTGCTAGGATTATAGGCATGAACCACTGCGCCTGGCCCACACCACATTTTCTTTACCCACTCATGAATTGATGGGCACTTAGGTTGATTGCACATCATTGCAATTGTGAATTGTGCTGTAATAAACATTTGAGTGCAGGTATCTTTTTGATAAAATGACTTCGTTTTCTTTGGGTAAATACCCAGCACTAGGCAAATGGTAGGTCTACATTTCTTTCTCTGAGGAATTTCCATACTGTTCTCCATAGAGGTTGTACTAATTTGCAGTCTCACCAACAGTGTATAAGTGTTCTCATTTCTCTGCATTCACACCAGCATTTTGGAGTTTTTAATAATGGCCATTCTGATAGGGGTAAGATGATATCTTATTGTAGTTGTACTTTACTTTTTCTTCATGATTAGTGATGTCGAACATTTTTTCATATGTTTGTTGGAAATTTGTCTATCCTCTTTCAAAAAACTTTTGTTCATGTCTTTTTCTCGCTTTTTGATGGGGTTGTTGGTTTTTTTCTTGCTGATTTGTTTGAGTTCTTTGTAGATTCTGGATATTAGTGCTTTGTCTGATGTATACTTTGCAAATATTTTTCCATTCTGTGTGTTGTCTATTCACTTTGTTGATTATTTCTTTTGTGTGAAAAAGCTTTTTAATAAAATTAAGTCACATTTGTTTATTTTTATTGTTGCTGTATTTGCCTTTGGGTTCTTAATCATAAATTCTTTGTCTAGGCTGATGTCTAGAAGAGTTTTTCCTATGTTTTCTTCTAGAATTTTTATGGTTTCATGCCTTACATTTAAGTCTTTTATCCGTGTTGTATTAATTTTGTATATGGTGAGAGATAGGTGTCCTATTTCATTTTTCTGCATGTGGCTATCCAGTTTTACAGCACCATTTATTGAACAGGGCTTCCTTTCCCTAGTGTATGTTGTTGTCTGCTTTATCAAAGATCAGTTGGTTGTAGATAAGTAAATATCCCTTTATATATATATCTAGATAGATAGATAGACAGAAGGATAAGGAGAGGGAGAGAGAGGGAAGGAGAGAAAGAGAACAAAATACCAAGATTCGAATCATAAAGCATATGCTATTTTTTACTGAACATATTAACCATAATCCTTCTTTAATTTAGCAGAGATAAATTTGCAGTGGAATTAAGGGAACCAGTAATGTCATAATTCTCACAGTTGCTTAGACTACATTTTATATTTGAATGACTTTAATGCTAACTACCAGTCCATGCTTTGTGCTTCTCCTCTGCTATTGTTTGTATTTTGATATGTTTATTTGCTAGCAGAATTTCATCCTCTAGTAGTTTTTACAAGAAAGACCCACAAGTGTCAGCTTTTCTAAGTTATTGCATACTAGAGAATGTATGTTTGTTGCTTTTACAGTTTATACTTGAAGGAATACTTATGGGTTATTTTTTCCTCAGAACATTTTAAACTACTTGTCTACTGATATCTGGCTTTGATAGTATTGCTTTAGATAAATCTAAAATCAGGTCATTTTTTTCTACTTGAATGGTAGTTCGAGATTTCCTTTTTAATCTCTGTGTTGTGAACTACCACACATGTACAAAAATACACAAAGCATAAAACAAGCACCTATGTATTCCTCACCTAGGTCATGGAACAGCACATTGCTAACACTCTCCATTGCCTTCTCTGGATTTGCAAAATCCACATAACAAAAATGGCTTCTCATGGAGGGCTCACCTTGTATCTTTGACTTTTCCCAGTTCTTGTGATAATAATTCTTTGTTATGGTATTAGCTTTTCAGTGCCTCACAGTATATTTTTCAAAAATATTTTGTCTAGCTTTTCCACTACGTGTCTTCAGTGGGAGGGTTGCTCTGAATTACTTAGTTCATCATTACCAGACGGTAAAGTTCCCAAGGTGGTTCTTTAAAATTGAATTTCAGTGACTTTTGAAGGATATAATTATGGTGTTTGTTGTTATTTAACCTTTTTTGAGGAAAGGGCAGGTCACTACCCTTTTCATCTGAAAATTTCATTCTTTATGTCTGGAAAATTTTTCTTTAGTTCAGTAATTAAATGACTGTACTGTCTGTTAGTGCTTCAAGAATAATTTTGTGTGGGATGGATTTCCCTTATCTTCTATGTCCATCAACATCTCTATAACCAATTTTCAAAGTCAAGGTTTTATTGAAGTGTTGCATACACACAAAAAAGTGCTCAAATTTTAAGTGTGTAGCTTGATGAATTTTCATAAACTGAACACATCCATGTAAACAAGTCTTAGTTTTAAAAAAATCCAACCTTACTAGAGTCCCAAAATTCTCTCCTGTGCCTCTGTCCATAAGTATTCAGTGTTTTGTTTTTTTTAATTTTGGCATATTATGGGGGTACAGATTTTAAGGTTTCAATAAATGCCCTTTCCCCCCTCCCCCCACAAGTCTGAGTCTCCAGCATGACCATCTCCCAGATGGTGCACATCTCAGTCATTATGTATGTATACACCTGCCCCCTCCCCCCTCCCACCTGCCAATACCCTATTACTGTAGTTCCTATGTGTCCACTTAGATGCTGCTCAGTTAATACCAGTTTGCTCGTGAGTATATGTGGTGCTTGTTTTTCCATTCTTGGGAAAGTATTCAGTATTTTAACTTTCAATACCAGAGATTAGTTATGATTGATTTTTAATGTTATATAAATGGAAGTTTATGTAATGTCATTTCTTTTGTTTCAAACTTCTTTTACTAAACAATCTATGTTGCTATGTGTAGTTTCTTATTCATTATTATTACTTCATGCTATTCCATTTTATGATCATATTATAATTTATTAAACCATGTTTAATGAACTCTGGAATATTTCCAGTCTTTGACAATTATGAATGATGCTGTTAAGAACATTCTAGTACATGTCTTTCAGTGAACATGTTTATACATTTCTTTGTATACTTTCCTAATAGTGGAAGTGCTGAGTCATAGAATAGGCACTTGCTCAAGTTTGTTAGTTACTGTGAAATAGTTTTCCAAAGTGGTTGCACCAAATTACACTCCCACCAGCAGCATATGCTCTGAGAGTTCCCAGTTTTCCACATTGTTACCCTCATTGGTATCAGTACTCTTTTTAATTTTAGCCATTCTGGCAGATGGTTTTTAGTAAACTTCATTCATTTCTTTCCAATTCATGTTCTGGATTTCCAAGGAGTTTAATTCTGCATTTTTCAGTATAAGATCTCTATTTTCTGGGTCCCTGTCTTTTCATGTCTAATTTAAAGTATATTATTCTGAATGTTGACATAGTGGCACACAAGTTCCTAAGCTGCTTATTTTACCTTTTTACGATACATCTAAAATTCTGTTTATATGTTTTTCAAATAATTGCTTTTTTGGCAATTAAATATCACAATGCAAATTGAGCGTTCCTAGGAAAGCTCAACTTAAATTTTATGACTTCTTTTTCAAGACATCCTAGGGGAAGACGGTAAGCAGCACTATAGCTTGACAGAGTGCTAGCATTTTGTCTGATCATGCTAGATCACACTGATCACCCAGTGTTAAACAAACTTTAAGTGAGCCACTTTCTTTGATTAAAATTTGACCTGAAAACATTGCTGGTAAGAGCATAGTGCCATTGTTGGGGTTTGAATCCACACTGTTGCAAATGCCTTTCATTTTCTTTCTATTTCTTTTATGACATTTAGCACTTTGATTTCGTGAGTACTGAGGTGCAATAGGGCTGTGTGCAGTGTCATTTTATACCTCTTATTAACCTTCACTGAGGATCTGTGTAAACAGCACAAAACCAAGCTATAGAAAGACCCCTTTTCGAGCTGCAAAAACCATGTGATGATTATCCCATAGCTCCTTCCTGAACAGGAAGAATGCCTCCTAAAGACAAGCAATCAATCCACTCTGAGGCACACCCCAGAGCCGTAAAGTTGCACAATGTCAGGTGATTGACGGTTGATTTTTCCTTGGATGAAAATGGCTCTGGCTATTTATATTTTTCTGCATTCATGTTTGTTACTTTCAGGGCTCACTCATTGTTGGTGCTGCTGCCATGCATACTAACAATAAAGAAGAACCTACCAAGTTTTTGTTTTTCCCTTTTCCCCCATTTCTTGTGGCAAAATTTGTATAGTGATCTCATGCAGGCCTGAAACAAGGAATATCTGTGACTCTGGTTACACAAGCCTTCATTCATGAAGGTTTCCTTTTAGAGTCCAGATCAGAAAGCCTCATTATCTTGTTCTCTGTGTGAGAAAATATTTCACCATTCAAGACCAGAGAGGAGACAAAACTTTCCATTAATAATTCTAGTTACTTGAATTCTAGTTACACTTTTAATTGACTTACCTATGTTTGCCCTGTGTTGGCCCCTTAGCCAACATGAAGAAATAGTCTCCATGAGAGGATTGAGGTGTTTGTTGTAGATGTGCAGATCAGTAGCAAACCAGTTGGTAGAACATTCAGGCTGAAGTATCTGGGTCCTACATCTAACATGCAAATTTTCCCCTGAAGCATATGTGCCAAATACTCACATGAGGCTTATCACAAGTCTTAGAGACCTGAACCAGCATTGTCTCTTGAAACTCCTTGGAAGTGGGAATATAGGAGCCTTGGCCTCATTAGTTTGGCTCTCTAACCAGGCACTGCTGGCAGACTGCATGGGAGACACAGATATGCACAATTACTATCTAGATGAATCTTAATAACACAACGTCTTTGTGTTACATGAGAATCTTGGAAACGGACGCTGGTGTTTCAAAGTTGGGATAAAGCTGCATATCAGGATTGTGCAGTGGCTGGGGTTCAAGGAACCAGGAGGGTTTTGTATAGCTATAAATAAGCTCTAACTTCAGAAGAGGGATGAGAACACAAACACAAGGTAGCAAATCAGGCTTTGTGTGAAACATCTGGCAATGTTATCCATTTGTACTTTTGGCATGTGGAGTTGCTACCTACAGGCTCACTGGGGAAAGCATAAAGGAGAGTGTTTCTTTGGCTACTTCCCTGGAAAAACACAATCCCTACTTCCACCAGCACCTGCTAACCAGGCAGCATTAGGCAATATACATTTGCTTCCCACTTCTTCCTGTTTTGTGAATGTGGGTGTAAGGATGCCATAAAAATCTGCCAAAAGAGGAAGTAATGCACCTACACCTCTTTAATGGATTGGTTTTATTATGCTTTGATGAGACCTGCATGGAACACCTGTGCCTCATTTATTCTTTGTTTATCTTATTTCATGGTTTTCGTATTAACCACACTGTGTATGTAATAAAACAATTAAGACAAAGAGACTGGTATGTAAAGTAGTTCTTGACAGAGTATTTAGGGGCCTCTTGGAACTGGGCCATGGCAAAATGCTAATACCTTAGGTTGCCAATAGCATGCTGCAAATGAGATAAACTAGCACCAACATGGGTCCTCTCCTAGGTCTTCGGGACACCTGCCAACAAGATCGCAGTGGACTCTGGGAGAGCAACTGCCCTCAGGAGGCAACAGGTGCATAAGGATGGCTCTTCACTCACAATGCTTTCATCCCAAGATGTCTATTTACATCTGAAATGTATTTAAGGATTTTTTTCCTGATACCTATAACTATGTGCTGATGGAGCAGGTGAATTTAACTTGCAGACCATAAAAAGTGGAAGAGAGGTTGCCCAAGAAATATAAACACTTCTTAATTGAAGGCAGTGAATAGAACTCACTTTTAAAAACCTGTGTGAACATCCCAGGGCTGTATTAAAAGGTTTCTTACTTTAAAAGAAGCGCATTTTTATACCTTTTTGGAGAAAAAAAAATCATATAGTTTTTTTGGATCTATTTTCAATTTGGATAAATGAGTGGGGAGGAGGTCGATTCTGGCTCCTGGTCTCTCTACTCATGGGTCTTCCTTTGTGCGAAGGAGAGAGAATTTCTTGGTGGCATAGTGAATTCCAAAACAGCATGTTTCAGTAACACATTTCGGGAAGTCCAGATTTCACCTCTTGTTTTTGGCAGGTTATGATTTTTGCCACTCTTTCTAAAAACAGATGATTGACTCAGCTTAGTCACCAGAATTTGGTAGTTGGCCAGGATCCTGTGTTGGGGGGGTCCTTTTGGGTCCCTCACTCCGATGGATTAGGTAGCTCAGTTGCACTGAGCATAGTACTTGGAGAGGAGGGTTTTGTGGGGTTTAGACAGTCCAGTGTAGTAGCCAGTGTATGCCTCTAAGTGTGAAGCCATTATTCTGAGATCCAGAATGAAGTTGAGAGAACTATCACAACACTGCTATAAATATGATTATTCAAAGACTCAGACAAGATATAATTGTTTATTCAGATTGTACCACTAGAGACCTATGTGTGCAAGAATGTAAAGCAAAATTCTGTAGCTCCTGGAAGTGTTACCCTGTCATTAAGTCTCGATTTCAATCTTTTATTTAAATTAGCTTTCACCTGTCTTTCTGAATCCCTTGAGCTTGTCTCCCCATGCTGCCTTTATGTCTCCGCTTTCATGAGAAATATGATAGCTCACCATATCTAATGGGATCTGGCTACAGCTGCTATGCTGCCTGCAACTCCTTTCAAAGATTCGAGAAGCTAATGAACATTCCCCAGGAGATAGTTAATATTTTTTCCTAGTCCTTATTGGTTTGGTCACCTTTTAGTCTCTGTGGTTATCTCTGACTTAAAACTACACACACACACAACATGCATGCATGCATCCACTCTCCCACCTGTGTGTACATGAATAATTGCTTACGAACATGCATGTGTGGAAATATGTGCTCACAAAGATTTGAGTGTGCATTGTCAGTCTGATTTTAATTGATATTTCTCACAGTTTAGAATTGTCTTGCAGGATAATGTGGAAGTAAGATGATTAGGAGCATGAAATCTATCTGTCAAATTTAAATGTGAAAACTCCTATAATAATATGAAATTCAACTATATGAGTTTTCCAGTAGGTAGGTAGGTAGGTGCCAATAGGTACCCTTAGTCCATTTTTGCTGCTATAACAGAATACCCGAGACTGAGCTTATTTCCTACATTTCTGGAGGCTGGGAAGTCCAAGATCAAAGGTCTGGCATTTGGTAAGGGCTTTCTTGATGTGGACTCAAAAGGCAGAAGGTGAAGGGCAAAAGGGAACAAATATTGTGTCCTCAGGTGAGAGAAAAGCAGAAGAGAAAAAATTCACTTACACAAATCCTTTCTATAGTGGCATTAATCCATTCATGAGGGAATACCTCTCATTAGGTCTCACCTCCCAACGTTGTTGCATTGGGGATTAAGTTTCAGACACAAGAATTTTTGAAGACACATTCAGACCATAGCATAGCCCTAAAAAATTTGAAGAACAAGCTTAAACATGAGGGGATGGGCATATATTTACATGCAACTTTAAACAAAAGGAAACAAGATTAGTATCAGAAAAAGCAAAATTTTGTGAAAAGATATTAAATGTGCAAAAGCAACTAAGACTACATTGCTAGTGGTAAAATCCAAATGAAAATATAACCGTCATAAAATTTTAGCTAATGAATTACACATAAATGTACAAAATACAAAAGAAATGGTAAAATCAGGGTAATAGTAGGAGGCCATACTTTAAATATTAAGTAGGTAACAGAATAAAGAGATATCAATCATAGAGTGTATTTAATGATTGTATTTGAATCATGTCCATCCATAGAAGAAGTGAATAAAAGCATAAGTGGAAATTAATATGTTTAAAAATAATAAAAATAATGAATGCTGAAATTTTTGTGTTTTTTTTAAAGAATGAAGACCAATAAAACAGATAAAATCTCATAAAAATGATCAGAGAAATAAAAAGTAAATAACTATACAGTTTGTTAGGAATGATCAAGGAGATATAATCAAAGAGTTATTTCTATATACTTAAACGTGTGCAACAAAAAAGTGGAATTCTATGTCAATATAGATAAACACATCGATTAAAGAATAATTTTAAAGGGCAATATAAAAAACAATTGATTATAGAAGATATAGGAAAAAGATGAATTGAATTTGAAAGAAATTATTAAAAATATCTAAAAATAACCCTTAAAAAGATATCAGATCCAAAAAGCCTTAGGGATGAGTTTTTTCAAACCATTATATAACACAAAATTCTTGTGCCACTTGAAATATTTGAGAATAAAAGTCAAGTTTCCCTTCCTTCTTTTCTTATAATTAGCTTAACGACAGGGAATTATAGATCAATCTCTCTTAGAAATGGAAATGCAAAATTCTTAACAAATGCTGACTGCATGAAATCTGGTATATTAAAGAAATTATGTGCCATGACTCAATAGCTTTTATTCCAGGAATTTAATGATGGCTCACTAATAAAAATATATGTTTTGATAATTTATTATGTTGGTAAGAGAAAAATGTATGACTATTCCTGATTAAAGTAAATTATAAGTAAAATAGGGCTACAATAGTTGTTTCTGTATGTAATAAATATATACATCTGACCAAGCACTTGGCATCATACTTAAAATGCAAACACTAGAGTAAAATGCAAACACTTTCTTTGTAAGTCAAGATTGTCAAGATGTCTGCTTTCTCTGCTACACTATAGTTGATACAATGTATAAAAATATAGCATTTCAAATCAGTAGGATAAAACATAGATATTCCTCAATATTGTTGGGGAAACTATTTGTGAAAAATAAAAAAAATCAAGGAAATAAAATTAAGAAGGATCCAACACCTTTATATAAGCATAACTGTCAAATAGACACAAGGTATAAAGGTAAAAAAATTAAATAATTAACATACATGGAAAGTATAAGTGCATATTTATGTTAGTTTTTGGAGGAAACAAGAGCTTAAAACCATGATAGAAATAATAAAGAAAAGTTTGAAAGAAAATAAAGGAAAATCACCATAGATAAAATTATAAATAAAAAGAACACCAGGAAAATATTTTCAAATAAATTTTGCAGGTACAAGGTTAATATCTTTAATTTATAAAAAGCTCTCATAAATCACTAAATAGGGCCTGGTGCACGAGGACCCCCTGAGCCCAGGAGATTGAGGTTGCAGTGAGCTACGATGATACCACTGCACTCTACAGAGGGCAACAGTCTCTGTCTCAAAATAAAAACAAAAACAAAAACAGATCAATGAATAGTATAAGTATCCTTAAAGAAAATAGACAGTCAACATAAAAGGAAACCCAAGTGTCAAGAAACAGGAAAGAAACAACAATGACATATCACTTATCAATTGTTAGGCAACAATTGGTGTTGCAAACATTGGCTGAATGAATGAAAGATAATTAACTCAAGGCAGTAGAGAGTGGTTATTCGAATACAGGCTCTGGAGTAGAATTATTCGAGTTAAAACACTGTCCTACCACTTTCTCACTGCTAATCTCTCAGCACTCAATGACAACATTTATAAATGATTAGGGGTGGCCTTTACAGGGTCACTTGTTGAGGTTCTGTAAAAACCACACCGCCTGAAACTTTCAGAGCATATCTAAGCATGGTGTCTGTCTGCCTCTCTAATATCTGCTTATTTATCTGTATCTGGCACCCACCGTTTACCTTTTTCTCTAATTGTATTTTCTATCTCTTCATGTTAAGAAGGTGTGAAGTAAGGGGGCAAGTGAGGGAGGGGAGAGAGAGAGGGAGAGGGAGAGAGAGATCATGTCTGTAAGGATACGATTTCAAAGATAGTTCAGTAGTTATAACTTTTGGATTTTTAAGTCTGTATTTTTATAAAAATATTTAAACCAAAAATGTATAACCTTTGCAATGAAATTAATAAAACATAATTTTAAAACGATAAATTATGTGGAGAAGGCAGTTTGTGTCCATTGTTTTACTAGTCCACCTGGGTAATCGATGCTTACTTTCACACTAGGTAAACCCTGAAATCTCAGAGGCTTAGTATGCTTAAAGTTTATGCTTGTTCATGTCATAGCTGGATGTAGCCACCTCATCTGGAACATATGGCCTCTAAGGCTGCCATCACAAGGGAAGAAAGCAAACTGTAATGTCACTTTGGACTTTTTAAGGGCTTTTGTCATTTTTGCCCACATTCCTTTGGTTAGAGCTTAGTTGTATAGCCCAAATCTAACTGCAAAGGAAGCTGGGAGATGTAGAGAAGATGTGATGAGCATTAATGGTCACTGCCTTCACTAGGGCCATGAATGGGACCAAGTTCCCCAGGACAACGCAGTTGCACTGTGAACTCTTTAGAGTTGTCTTCAGAGCTTGCTGCATTGTAATAATGCCTTTGCAATAACACCATCACCTGGGAGTTGATTGGAGAGTTTTGAACTTGCTCTCTTTTTTTCACAAAAGGTTATCAATCTGGTCTATATATCAACATCAAACCCTGAGTAGATCTGCATTTTAGGTCAGAGAATAAAAACACTGCATGCTTTCCAATTCTTACCTAAAATTTACCTGAAATAAGGGATATTTAGAAGTGAGCATGTGAAAGTTCTCCTTGAAAGTATTATAATTCTTGGATCAAGCAGGACAAATAAAAATGCTCTGTAGTTGCTTTATATTATTCGCTTCCTCTCTCCTTTATTACCTCTCTCTCTCTACCCCTCAAGATTGCTTTCATAGGTTTGTGCTTTGGTTTCATACCTAAAGGTCCTAATGAAACTTCTTACTGCATTTGCAATTGAGTTACTATGCACAACATCTCTGAGTGGTCCATGTATGAAACTCCAAGTGAGAAATTTATTTCAAAACTGAGTTCTAAGAAAAGCTTGACTTGTTTTGAAGAATGCTTTATTTTTTTTATTCTTGTGTGTGTGTGTGTGTGTGTGTGTGCGCGCGCGCACGCTTTCCTTTTTACTGAGACCACCAGAAACACAGTCAAAATATTGGTTCAACTGGTGCATATAGGACATTAAAGGCTGGTAATAGGTATTGTACCACCCTACTTCCCATGCTGATCTATCCTTTAGATTTGTGTGGTTTTGAGTGCAGAATTTTTATTTTTATTTATGTTTTAGTATTTGAACACTTTAAAGTCACCTTTAGTGCCATGTGTCAAAGGGGGAGTTATAAATAAATCTACCCTAGGGAATCAGCCAGGCCAGAAACTTCCAGAAATGATTACTTGACGGCCTCTTTTGATACAGACAGTTGGTGTGCATTTGGTTAGGAAGTTAAACTTTACCAAAATGTATCAATTTCTTGGGTGTTCTCTCTGTGCATATTTTATTAAAGAGCAGGCTTGGAAGATAGGATGTTTATAGGAAGTAAAGAGAACTGTGACAGTCAATTTAATAAGGAACAAAAACAAGTCATATAGAGTCCTTTCAGAATTCACAAAGAGTTTTTGCATTCTTCTATTCTAGAGGGCATGTTTTATATCTCATTTATGTATTGCTTCACTAATGGGTGGGGAAATAAAGTACCCTGACTAGACTGTTAATATCTCTATAAAGATAATATTCATAAGTAAAAAATATAGGGTTTGCCCATTTCTCAGAATAGAGAATGTTATAGATAGAGAGCCATATTAAATTATGACTATGACCTGGTTTCCATGGCAACACATTCATTATCTTATCTCCTTCTTTTCTAAGTTACCCAATTTATCTGCCCTATCCCTTTTGTCACACCTCCCCCTCATTAAACACTTACCCGATCTTTTTCTGTTGCTATGTAGGCAGTATAACAGCTTTCACAGCTGCTTGCTGAATGAAATGGGAAAACACACACACACACACACACACACACACACACACACACACTCTGGCAGCATGTGTAGGGAGAGAAATTTCAGCAGTATTTCAGGATCAAGGGATGCAAATGGTAGGTATGTGTTCTATATATATACACACACTCACAGTGCATCCCTCTGGCACATTTTGTGCAAAAATGAGCCCTGCTTTAGTGCTCGGAGCTGCCAGGTGTCGATTTGATGGAGTCTGGATTCTCCTGACAGTGTGACAGGCTATTAATCACATGTGACCAAAATAGCACACAAAGGAGGGCACTCCTGGTTTTTTTCTTCCCTCGGTGGGAATAGGTGATTTGCTGGAACTCCTTATCTTTGCATTCTTTCTGTTCTTTTTAAGTCTTTGTCTTTGTTTCACCTTTCACCCTTATTAGAGGACTTCTCTTTTAGAACTTCAAAGTAGGTGTGCTGTCTTGGGCAGGTGAGTTCGTGGGGACAAAGTCAGAAGAATAGGGATTACATAAAAAAAAAAATAGATGCTGATTTTACATCATTTGTTTCCTCCTAAGACCCGCTGAGGGAATCATAGGATTTCACATTACTGATTTAGTGGCTTTGTCTTACTTAAGGGGATAAAGCATGTGATATTTAAGATTTAAAACATTTTTAATGGCCAGATCATGATGACAGCTAATACTTACCTTTGTGTATGTTTATAGATAAATAACGCTGGCATATTTGTTATGTTTTTACATACTCTATTTCAAAATGAGATCCTCACATTCTATTCTATTAGAAATTTCTAATACGAGGCAGCAAGATCTTAGTGCCAGAGTCTGCTATTACATGCATTGCCTTGATCAGGAATGACTTGGGCACTCGACCCATCCATCCTTCTACCCATGATGAGAAATGGCCAACAGAGAGTTGACTTGATTTCATGGTCTCTATAGTACAAGGACATAGATTATATTGGCTTCATTAGTCACTGTTCCTGACTAATGGTTGGAGTACAGATGTGTGGAATTGTGTCTGCAGAAGGAAGCTTATAGGAAAGAGGCAAGATCCAGATCAAAGCTAGGAGAGCAGAGTTCAACCAATATTCCTAAGCAGGAGTCAGCCAACATTTTATGTAAATGGCCGGGTAGGCTTTGAGGGTCATACGGTCTTTCACAACTTTTCAACTCTGCTGTTGTGACATGAAAGCAGTCAGAGACAATAAATTAATGAATGGACGAGGCTGTGTTTCAATAAAACTTTATTTATACAAACAGACACTGTGCTCGATTTGGCCCACAGACCATAGCTTGCTGATCCCTGTTCCTAACAAGGGGACCAAATCCATAGTAATTACAGAGATGTGGAGTCAAACAAGAAAGATGAGGTGGTCACCAAATCTGGTAAGAGAAAAAAGTAGAAAGTAATAGTAAAACTTGACAATTAAGTTATAGACACTACTGTGTTTCCCAGAAAATAAGACAGGGTCTTATATTTATTTTTCCTCAAGAAGACACCCTAGGGCTTATTTTCAGGGGATGTGTTATTTTTTTTAATTACAGTACAACAATCTACATTTATTCAAATATAGTTAAGTCGTCTTCTTCTGGAACATCATCATAACTCTCCAAACCCCGAATTCCTTCCTGAATTTCTTGTGACTCTATTTCCTTTAGAACCATTGGCCCTAATCTCTCATGTTGAGCAACAGAACTCTCATGGGGCAGATGAGAAGGGCTGCTCGTCTTCTTTACTGCTCCGCAACGAAATGCATGAGTTGTTCAGATATGCTGCGTAGCCACGCCCATCACTAGGTCTTATTTTGTGGGTAGGGTTTATATTATGCAAATGTTGAGAAATCCTGCTAGAACTTATTTTATGGGTAAGTCTTATTTTCGGGGAAACACGGTATATGTCAGTCACTCTTCTAAGTGTTTTACATGGGTTGACTCCCTGCATCTTCATGACAATAATCCCATGAAATCAGTACTATTTTACTGGCTGGGAAACATGGAGACTATATAATGTTCTTAAGGTCATATAATGTTCCCACTAGTGAGTGGCAGGCCTGGGATTCAAACCCAGGTTCTAAAATTTATGTTCTTAACCAGTTTTTTTTTTTTTTTTTTACTTCACATTGTGGAGCTGTTAAATGACAGGAGGTCAGGAGGAACTCTGGGGTGGATTTCATAAGCCTTCAGTAAACACTGTATTGTCTCAGAGTGTGCTGCATTTGAAAGGCCAGAATGGGATGGACAGACTGTACATTGGCTGTCTCTAGCACTGAACTGTAATTGGGTGGGGTTGGAGAAAAGCAGAGATTGTCAGAAAAATCTTCACTATGACATTAACTTCCTTTGTATGCAAAGGGTACAAAGAAATGTGCATACAAATATGCACACACGAGTTTATTAGCATAGTATAAAGAATGATAATAAAATAAGCACCCTTGAATTCACCATCCTACTCAGAAACAGATTGTTATCAAGACCATAGAACCCTCTTCTGAGTCCCCTCCCTGGTTCTCCTCCATTCCTGTCTTTCCCTAAAAATAATCCGTTATTTTCCATATTTAATTACTAATTACTTTGCTTTTCTTTATAGTCTTATGACATATGTATGCAGTCTAATCAGTGTGTTATTTAGTTTTGTCTGTTTTTACCTTTTGCACGAATGGAATAAGTACTTGTCTTCTCTGGATGCAGGTTGACAAATTTGTGCCTCTACGGTAATCAAAATTCCATTCATTGTCCTGGCTTTTGGGGGCAGAGGGACCCAGTTTTATTAGTATCCCATCCCCACTACAAACTAGCAGAAATAACTTGAGAAAAGTTATTTAACTTCTTGAAACATTAGTTGCCTTGATAATAAGATGAACATAGTAGTACTTTCTCAGTGCTGTTGATTCTAAGCTAGTCCTTGTTTTGCAGGGCCTCAGAGGCTAAAAACTACTTTTTCTAGGCCCTCAGGTCAACAGGGCTCTGGTTTAGTTTCTGTCTGTGTGAGATACTCATACAGACCTGGAAGACAGAGAGGAGAAGGATTTACTGCTTTCTGATTGTGGTAAGTAGCCATGTGGACATATGCTGAACATGAGGTCTGCAGTGGCTTCCAGGTGAAGTTCTGGGAACTCTTACTTCAATGTGACATGCAGATGGGATCGTCAGCAGGCCTTTCCTGTGCTCCAAGTATTTTCTGCTTTGTTCAAAGCCAGTAGTAGTTCTCACTGGCCTTCACTCCCCTGCTTTGTATTTAATATACTTTTTGCATTAAATATCTTTCTGCTAAAATACCTAGAGTGGTTTTTATTCGTCTCACTGAACTCTGACTGGTATACATTACCTCACCCTACCTGACTACCTTGGGCTGCTGTGAAGATTAAATGGAATCATGCATGCAGAGCACCTAGTTTGAGACTGGCACATAGTGAATGCTCTGCAAGTACCCACTTCCTCCACCTTTTTAAATAGAGAAGATCACCTCCCACATTGAAATGTAGAAATGGAAACAGATGGAGAATGGTGAAGGAGCTTGCTTTAGACAGGAGATGAGGAGATCTTGGATGAGCCTTCAGATGAAACTTTGTTTCCATGACACCCAGGCTAGGGCTTGAACACAACTTCTACAGCACTGCCAGATCTGCAGTGAGACTCCAAAATGCCTGGATGCCAGCTCCCCGTGCTGCTCGCCAGGTTCGGTCTCCACCAGGTGTGTTGGAACGCCAGCATCCCTCTCTAGCTGTGATGCTGACTTTCTTTATGGTGTTTGCTCTAAATCTCATTAAAAAAAATCTCTACCCAGAGTTATCCCTTCACCAAGTTCCTGCTAACACCTGCCAGGAAATTTTCTGAGCAATTTTCTAAGTTGAGTCAACAAATAAAAGCCACCTCCCTCCACGCTGTTGAAGCTTTCTCCGGAAGGTAATTGGTGCAGCTATGACCTGTTCAATTTTCCACTGGCCTCCAACAGGCTTAAAATAAACCACAAAGTGTGACTGGTTAACAATCAGAAATGCTGACAGGCCTGAGCTTTTTTTTCCCCCAAGACTCCTCTGCTACTGTGTTTTGGCATTTGCAGAGTCCTTCATGAACAACCTCAGGAAAGCTAAGTGCAAGTCAAATTCGGTCTGACTTCAGAGTTCTCATTCTTTTTACTGTAGGAGGAGATGCTCCACTGAGAGAGGACCCCATCCTCTTCCCTTCTCTGCCCCAACTTTCCCACCTATTCTCCTACCATCTTCCCGGGGCTAAGGTGTGAGTGTAGCAAAGCATGCCTTTGTTGTGCTCAAGTTTCTCCATTCTAAATCTCTTTTTCTCTTTTAGGAGTTCTCTTTTTCATACCTCAGAGACACAGTGTTCGGAATGAGAATTTATAACACTGTGTCCCTTCTCCAAGGGATATATACATTCTAAGGTTTGTGCCCACTGGTGTGGAAAGCTCTGCTTACTCATGCATTCAACACACATATAAAATGCCTTCTGTGTAATTGGCACTGGGATAAGCAGTGGGGGCAGGAACGAACAAACCTTTCCTGTTCTTGAGGAATCCAGTGGGAAAGACATCACCATCCAGTGCCAGCTTGGCTGTAGGGCACGGGCATCAGGGAATGGGCTTGAAGGGTGATTCAGGCAAAGCAGCAGAGGGCTCCACACTGAAGGCGAGAAGCAGGGGGGCTCGTACCACCCTCGGCTGCTGAAACACCCTCTGAGATATCCATGGGAACTTTTCTGCTCACTGGATGTGTTGGCAGAACGTGTGATGTGGCTTTGTCTGAGAGTCCAGCTTCAACACAGCCTCATCCTGAGGAAGCTGGGGAGTGTGTTCTCTAGGAATACTCAGGGACATGACAGGGAGACGTACTCCCACAGGGAGGCTGGGAGAGGAGCTCCCGGGAACTGGTGGGAGCGGGAGAGGTGGGGGGTCATGAGCTGCAGCCAACCACTTTGCTCCGGAACAAGGCAGGCTCTTTTCAGGCTTGGGAACACTTTCTTCAATGTAGCATGCAGATGGGATCATTAGCAGGACCATCATCACACCGTCGGGCACCAGGAGCCAGGGCCCTATTCATTTGTCCGTTTGTGGTTGTAGTAAAGTGTGTTACCAGAGCTCGCTGACAGGTCTTCCCCGGGGCTTTTGCATCCCAGGCAAGACACCTCCACAAGGCTCTACGCAGTTGCTTAAGACTGACGTTAGGGTTGCAGATCCAGGCTGGAAGTGTTAGAGACGTGCATCTGCTGGACAGGGAGAGAGGATGAGATGATTCACCAGTCAGCTAGGGAACACCTGCTTTGTCCCAGCATTGCACTAGATACATGACAAAATCCCTGCCGCAGATCTGTAGGGAAGACAGAGTGTAAATCATCACAGCACAGAGTGGGGATCATTTCTCCTGGAATTGGCTGGAAAACATGCCAAGGTCCAGGTGGTTTTGTGGGAGAGATGGTCATGTCCAGGGTTTGAGACCTGGTTGAGAGGCTTTAGAATTAGCAAACTTTTGTAGCCAGTCCCCTACAAGCACACCCTGAAATAGGGATCGGGTGGGTAATTTATTTGGGCAATGATCTCAGGCAGCACAATAAAGATGTGGAGAAGTGAAAAGGGGTAGTGGTGGGGAATGTCAATAAAGGGAGATTGACAAGCAGGTCATGCCGTGGGTTTGGGGACTCTATTTGGAGGGGCACCTTGTGAGAAACTGGGTAGGTGCACCTGGATTTTGTCCCACTGGAGGCTGAGGAAGCTGGGGTATTTAACCACCAGCTCCTGTCACATCTCTGTGTTGAGGGTGGCTCTTGGGACATTAACTGCTTGGCACATCTGGCCTGTCCTGGGCCCAGGCTGAGCACACTCTCCAAACCAGAGGGTGCTGCATGTAATGGAAACAGTCTGCAGGTGACCTTCAAGGTGGGCTGAAAGAATGTGGGTGGGCCCTGACACTTTCTGCTACAGGAGCCACTAGAAGGAATGAGGTGTGTCATAAAAACTACTTGACTCAGGAATGTTGGCCCTGAAATGTTGTATCCTGTAAGCCTCATTTCACTTTCCAACTTTGTTTATCCTTTTTGAAGGGGAGAGGAAGGGGTCGGATTATGCAAAGTGTCCTCTCTCCCACTTTTGTACTATAGTCACCTATGTCAGAATAAAGTAGAAAGAAAAAAATGTGGTCTGGTGTGGTGACTCATGCTTGTAATCCGAGCACTCTGGGAGGCCAAGGCAGGAGGATCGCTTGAGGTTAGGAGTTTGAGACCAGCCTGAACAAGAGCGAGATCCCATCTCTAATAAAAATAGAAATATTAGCCAGGTGTGGTGGCAGATGCCTGTAGTCCCAGCTAGCTACTCGGGAGGTTGAGGCAGGAGGATTGCTTGAACCCAGGAGTTTGAGGTTGCTGTGAGCTAGGCTGACACAATGGCACTCTATCCTGGGCAACAGAGTAAGATTATCTCAAAAAAAAAAAGAAAGAAAGAAAGAAAAATAGAAAAAGAAAATTACCAAGAAAAGAATGTATTAGGCTGGTTTGTGTTAATTGGGATATATGTGTGTGTAAATGTACATGTTTATATATATATATATATATATATATATATATTTAAAGGTGTGGATATGTATGTGTTTGTATATCTTGTATATCTAAACACATATGAGTTATGTGACTTCTCAGTAAAATAATACTAACCAAAAAGAAACAGACTCATTCTGTTGACATAGTCACACTAGGGCTCTGTGTTTTACTAGGTGATCCTGTGCCCAGTTTATTTCAGCTGAGGGCAAATAAAAAACAACAATGTTAGCTATGTCTTCTATGTTTTATTTCTGGAGGTAGGTGTTTATTATTTTGTACTTTGAGAATATCAACTTTACTGGGGAAACTCGTTAGACAAATTTTTATTTTGGAGCCATCTCATTTCCTGGCAAAATACCTCTATCTTTTCCTATTGTCTTTAAAGGCAGGAGTCAAGAGTGCTCATTTTTTTTTTCCTGCCAAGGAGAATATCAGGCAATTATATTAAAGGAAATGGAATACATTTTGCCTTGCCTTTCAAATCCCCTTGTGGTTTTCCTTGTTTGTAAAATGGGAATGATGCTGTCTATTTCAGAGGGTGATTGTCAATATGTAATGAGATAATGGATCTGAGAAGACTTCTAGACTCCAATGTCAGGCTGGCTTCAAGGAGAGACTAATAGCCACCGTGATTCCAGGAACATGTAAGAACTTTGCCCAGTGGGTGTGTCGGAGCACAGGGTTAAGGCAGTAAACAACTTTACTCCTACTAACACAGTCCAAGATTACCCCTGTGAAAAGAAAGAGCTCCCTGCAAGCAATCTAAGTCCATCAACTACAAGACCAAAAACCTTGCATTACAAACAGAGAGAGAAAAATGGGTGTGGCAGGGGGTAAAAAGTGCTAGCAATGTGTTTAGAAGGCTCACTCTGCCAGAATCCATTCTTATAGCTCTCCAGTAGCACTTCACTCCATCTGCATGCTATTTTTCTATGGTAGTCATTGGTCTTCTCATTGTATTAATAGAAAAAAAAAATGTGGCATAGAGAGTAACTTGGAAAAAGCATTTGAATGCAGGTCTGTCTGACACTCAGACTCACCCTCCTCTTTCTGCACCGTGTTGCAACTGAGAGAAAGAAGCCTTGTATTTCTACTTTAAAAAGCCTATAGTTACCATTGTTATGGTGATGCCTTATTGTCATGGAAGCAAAAGACACAGGTGGCCTTGCTATGGGCTGAAGACCTACAAGGCCCTGATTCACATATCTGATCACATCTTGGACTACAGATTTCCTCCTGATGCCTGATGAGGACTTGCCAGATTCCCTGCCTTCCATAATTTAGAAGATAAGAGTTATATTTCAGTCCACTGAATATCCCAAACTCCAGGAGACAGGTAGACAGGCATTGGACTACCTGCATAGTCCATGCAAAGACCTTCCTCACCACTGGACTTCAGTGCATGTGCTTGAATGAGTGAGGGAAGCCAGCCAACTGGCCAATTTTCTCTGCTCTCTCCAGGGACTCTGAAGGACTTCCCCAGCAGCCCCTAGCTTATCTTGTGTTCTTCCAGGGACTAGAAGCAGACAACGTGGCCAGCTCTATCAGAGCATAGAAACGAGGGCAGGGTGGGTTAGAGTTTTGACTTTTCCCCTATGCACATTGTCTTTAGTAAACTTGGAAGTCTTTTCACAGACTATCTGGTTTTATTTCTGTCTACCCTGAGTCTCCTGGCCTGAGTAACAACAACTACTAAATGACTGGTGTGAACCAGGCTTGGAAATTGGCTAGCAATAAGGGAGACCTCTATCTTTTTCTCTGGATGGTCTTAAACAGTTATTCTTGGTAGTGCAAGGACATTTCTGGGATGGGGAAAGGAAGTATTCAGAACACAGCTTTCTCTAGAGCAGTAGTTCTCAAACTCTGGCCTGCATCAGGATCATCTGAAGCCTTGATAAAGCAAAAATGACTGGACCCCACTTCACTTTGAGGTCTGAAGTGGGGTCTGACAATTTATATTTATTTTATTTATTTGTTTATTTTTATTTCAGAATATTATGGGGGTACAGATGGTTAGGTACATATATTGCCTTTGCCCCACCTGAGTCAGAACTTCAAGCGTGTCCATCCCCCAGATGGTGTGCACTGCACCCATCAGGTGTGTATATACCCATCCTCTCCTCCCCCTGCAACCTGCCCAACACCTGATGAATGTTACTACTATATGTGCACATAAGTGTTGATCAGTTAATATCAATTTGATGGTGAGTACATGTGGTGCTTGTTTTTCCATTCTTGTGATACTTCACTTAGTAGAATGGGCTCAATACATGAGTGGATTAACAAAATGTGGTACGTGACAATTTATATTTCCAGTGAGTTCCTAAGTGGCTAATGTTGCTAGTCTGGAGATTACATTTTGAACATTATTGCTCAGTAGATATATTTCTTATGAAATCTTCTATTGTTTCCATATTCTAACCTCTTTTCATATCTGTGATTTGCCTGAGGGAGTCAAGCAACATGGAAATGGTTCTCAAGCATTTTCTTTTACATCCAGCATTTTGTCTGGCATCTAATTTTGGCGTGCACACCTGTTGTATCTTGATGCCTTACTCAAAAACTTTAGTTCTAACATCTTGTTTACCGTAGAAAGTGGAAAACATTAATTACTGTTCAGCGATACTGTGATCATTAAATAAGTTTGTATATGCAGAATAGAGAAGAAATATATGTTGGTGCTCTTCTCTGTGCTCACAATATCACTGCTTGCTATGAATATTTTGGGTGGAATCTGAGAATCTGAAGACCACTGGACATGATAATTAAGGGTAACTTTTGAAAGAATTGATCCTGAAGAGGTTAGACAGATGATCAATTTCTTGGAGAAGGCAATCAGAGGATACAGAAGTAGATATTTCAGGGAAGTCTCAGTGGTATATAGCTTATGAAATAACAAACTTGATTCTGAGAAACAACTGCAAAGTTTTGAAAGTTCTTTTGCATTATGTATCCTTAACCTCCAAAAGAACTCCCAAGCGAGTCTCTTAAAGGGCCTCACTTAATGCATGCACTGCCCTCCTGTGAGCTCACAGTCTTCTCATGCAGCAGATGAGTGTAAAAGCGCTTAGCTGAGGCCCCAGCAACCATGACATGGCTTCAAGGCAGCAAGCCATCTGCAAAACATCTAGAAGGGCAAATGTGTACCATCTTCTTTCTTTCTGGCCTCTAATTTATTGGCAGAGAAATGTTAAGTGGATTTTTTAAAGCGTCACCATATTGCAGAAACAGATTGGAGGAAGATGGATTTGGGAGAATAGAATTTGCCACAGGAGAGAATCCAGGTCCCGAAAAAGAAGGTATGTGGCTGATGCCACAACCTGTATAACCTCGTCTAGTAAAGTGAAAGCTTTTTAACTGTAAAGAGACCCACTATCAGTCACATTTCGTGAACAGTGGCTTTGTGCGAAATCCTGTGCTACATGCGTTTTAGGAATTGTTTCATTTAAGTTTTAACAAATGCATGAGCTAGTTGCCATTATTGTTCCAATTTTACAAGCAGGGAAATAAAAGTAATCTTTCTAAGGTTGTGCAGCTATTAAGTGGTGGAGTCGGAATTTGAAACAGTGTTTGGTCAGACTATAAATTGTTGAAAAACTTAAAAATGAAACCAAGCATTCTGGTTGGTTTCAGAAAAATTTATGGTTCAGAAACATTTATTAACCCCATCTTATGGACTGAATTGTGTTCTTCTGAATTGTGTTCTTCTCACTTTCATATGGTGAAGCCCTAATCTCCAGGGCAACTGTGTTTGGAGATAGGGCCTTTAAAGAAGCAATTAAGATTAAAGGGTCATAAAGATGGGGCTCTAATCCAATATAAGGATGTCCTTAAAAAAGGAGAAGGGACACCAGGGAATCACATACACAGAGACAAGGCCATTTGAGTTCACAACAAGAAGTTGCCCATCTGTAAACCAAGAGGAGAGGCCTAAGGATAAACCAAACCTACCGATACCCCGGACTTCCAGCCTCCACAACAGTGAATGAATAAATTTCTGTTGTTTAAGCCAACCAATCTGTGGTATTTTATTATGGCAACCCTAGCAAACTAATATATCCAGCCACCTTTATGGGTGGAGTATACTTTGTCATCCCTTTACTTTGAGTTTGATCATATGATATCTTTTGGTCAGTGGGATGTTAGCAGACTTCATGTAAGTAAGTAGAGGCTTAAAAAAAGCATCTGAGTATTTAGGCTTACTGTCTTGTGCCTGTGCTAGTGCCATAAGAAAGTCATGCTCTACCTAGCTGGTCCAAGGCCGATGAAAGATCCTTGAAGTAGAGTCTTGCAGCTTGAAGCAGAGGCACTTAGCTAAACCCAGTCTAAGTCAGGGAACCCCCAGATGCAGTAGTTTGAAGCCAAGCCACCCCAAATGGCCCCAATACCCATGATAGTAAATGATCGTCTTCTTAAGCTCCTGAATTTTGGGGTGTTTTGTTACACAGCATTACTGTGGCAATGGCTAACTGATACATTAATCAAAGCCCAGAATAAGAAACTTTGCAAATTTCCTGCAAAATAATTTATCTGTCCATTCATTGGGGTTAGGGATAAAAGAGTATATGGAGAGAAGTGGTAGCTCTAATAATTCTTCCAACAATTCAAATTAGGAGGAGAAGAAGATGCTACATTTCCTGACACATATAAATAAAGTGGACTTGAACTATTGTTTCTACCTCTTCCAGGACAGTATTTGAGAGAGAGAGAGACGGGGGGCAGGGGGAGGCAGAGGGGGGGAGAGAGAGAGAGAGAGAGAGAGAGAGAGAGAGAGAGAGAGAGAGAGAGAGAGAGAGAAAGAGAGACACACAGAGAGAAAATGGTCTTTTTAGACTCAGTTATGCTGCTAAATTCAAATATATTGACTTTGTCAGTTACTAGTTGTGGATGACCTGGCACAAGTTATGAAACCTCATTAACCTTCAATTTTTCTATCTGTAAAATGGGGATGCTAACCATAGTATCCTACCCTCCCACATGGGCCCTGTCTCCCCAGTTGCAGAAGTCTGACATAGAGTGTGTGCTGCTGCCTCATGGTCAAGCACTCATGAAGGAGAAGGGGTAACGTAGGAAACACAAACCTTTAGGGAATTGTTCTGATATCTAGGTTTGTGGAGGGAGCTATTTAGCTTAGAGGGACTAGCACAGCAGGATGAAGCTGCTTCTCTTACTGCCCTACACTGGTTGAAAAGTCTTAAATACGAAGTATGTAGCCTGAGGGGGAAGGTGTGGAATCCCAGGCAGAGCTGGGAGAGCCCATCTAGGTATTACAGAGTGTAGGAGTTTTTCAACCTTGAATGACATATAAGCTTTAGCTCCACAAGTTGGGATCTTAAGGGTTCAAATTCCAAGCTCCAGAATTTTCCTGTCCTGTGATCTGGGACAATTTACTTAGCCTGTCTCTTTATTTGTAGAAAGAGGGTAATACTAACGTGCCCCTTATAGTGTAAACATTTCTGTGATTATGAAAATCACATTAAATTAAAGGTATTGTAAGGCCCTTAGTACAGCATCAAGCTGCAGATGAGCACTCACAAATATAACCGTGAAATATTTAATTTATCTACTCCAGGCCCTTTCTTTTGCAGATAAGTAAACTGAGGTTCCCTGAGGCAAGCTGACCTTCCCAAAGTCACAGGTCTGTAAGTGTCAAAACTAAGACTAGACAGGAGAAAATCTTTTCAAGTGATGGATGTGTAAAGAAGAGGCATTCCCACCTGTTCAGCTTCTAAGCTGAATATGTAGTCTGGAGGCCCAGGAGAGAAGGATAGAATTATACATTCTCAGTATTGAAAGTGATCCAGCACCTAGCCTGCCATTGTTGCAAAAATAGTCTCTACAGTTTCTTTTGGTAGATTGTTAATCTGTTATAACAGTACTGGGGACAGGAAGCTCATCACCTAGTGTGTCAGCACATTCCATCTTCAACAGCTTGTTGGGAAGGTTTTCCTTATATTGAGCCTTAATATAACTTACACTTCTGGAACCACACAGAATGAATGAATGAATTAAGTGATTTTTTTTTTTACAGCAGAGCCTTTGAATATTTGAAGGTAGCTCTTGTGTCTTCATGCTGCCACTGACTCTTCCATCCACTCATTCATTCAGCAAGCGTGTGTTGAACAGTATCAGGATTCTTTGAATAGCAATACATGAAAAACTCAACTTAAACTGACCTCAGCAATTCATTCATTCATTAATTCATCTATTCGAAAAATTTTTATTGAGCTCATCTCCTGTTTCAGACACTGTTCTAGATGCCGAGGACAGAGCAGTAAACAAAATAGAGTCTCTACCCACAAGGAGCTTGCATTCTAGCATGTGAAGTTTGACTATGAATGAATGAAGAAATAAATAATTAAGTATGCTTATCTCAATAAATATATAATAATTCAGGTGATAAACATTATGGATCAGATTAAGCATAACAAAGGGCAAAAAGAATTCTAAAGAGCGGGAATGTGAGATAACTTCAATGAACACTTCACAGGCAGGGCCCAATTCAGCTCTCTACCTTACTTTATCTGTGATTCTTTCAGTACTGCTTTCTGCTAAACTGGCTTCCCTTAGGGTAGCAATTGGGCTGCTGGACCAATGAAATTACATAGCCCTGTAGATTAGGGCTATGTGACTTCTCATTTATATTTAGGAGATTGGGCATTAATTTGTTCAGCAAGTCAACAGAAGTTCTAGGCTTCACTTCGATAGAACTAGCCCTGAACTATAAGTCCAGGGGAATATCACTTACTTTGGTATATTCCAATATGAATTTTTAGAGGATGTGCCTACTTCTAACGTTAGAAGTGTGTTCAATGTCACCCAAAGCATATGACTGCCATGAGACAAAGGAGTATGGACTGACTCTGTGTTGGGGAGGCAATGATAGCAGCATCCACTACAAATACTATGTTTAGTCACTCAGGGCTTATAAGATAAATAGAAGATGATTCCTGACCTTCAGGAGGTCAAAGCTTAAGAGAGAGACACTGATCAATAGATAGATAATTCTGCAACAGGGATAACAACTCAAGCTCAGGATAATCATTAGCTTCATGGTGGGGGTTTGGGAATAGCGGTCTTACAAGGCTCATTCTAAAATAGTCAATGTCCCAGATGTCCATGTTCATAGCCTGGCTGTTTGTTCCCTCTTCAGTAACAAACCTACTTATGGATTTTAAGGTACTCTCTCACTTTGGAGGAGTATATTTCTTTTTTATTTTTTTTTATTTTAGCATATTATGGGGGTACAAGTGTTAAGGTTACATATATTGCCTATGCCCCCCTCCCCCCTCGAGTAAGAGCTTCAAGCATGTCCATTCCCCAAACGTTGCACATCTTACTTGTTGTGGTTGTATATACCCATCCCTTGCTCCCCCTGGAGGAGTATATTTCTTTACCTCACGTGTCTTGCTTTAACCAATGGGATATCAGTAGACCTGAGTCAGCAAAGGCTGGAAATATGCCTACACCTTTGGGCTTCTTCCTGCACTCTGCCCTCACCTCAAGAATAATGCCTGGGTTAGCCTGCTTGTCACAGGGGAGAGAAGAGAAACAAGTGGAGCAGAGTCACTTGGCTCAGCCAGCCTAATGGAGCCCTTCCTCAACCAGCTGACCTTAGTCAACCTCCAGATGCATAAGCTAAATACATGCTTATTTGGGATCCCCTGAGGTGTTGTAGTTGTTTGGTCTGCAGCATTAGTTAGATTATAGATACAGGCTTGAAAGGCTCGAAGAACAGTCTTTTTTTTTCTGAGCATAACTTTTTTAATATAGTTTTTCAATGCTTGAAAAAAAACCTATGATGTAATTTAAAGAACAGTCTTTAATGAGATAGATAATGTTTCAAATTATTTTAACTTCCATCTAACATAACAAAAGGAGGTCAGTAGACTTGGTTGTAGACGACAGAAGACTGGTAGACAATTCAGTGCAAATGAGAGAGAGACATGGAGAAAATACCACTCTTTCTAGTCCTGGAAGATGTGACAACAACAAGGGTGATGGAAATGGGGCTACAGGAATCACACGGCCAGAGCAGTAGATGGGACAGAGTTGGCACCCCTGAATCACCTTTGGCTCCCCAGAGGCCTGGACAGAACTCAGGGGATTGGATGTGTCAAGAGAAGGGACTTGCCATGGGGAGGGGACTCTGTGGGGAAAGGCAAGTTGACCCTACTGTAAGTGTGGATTTAGATGTGGCAGAGACTTTGAATATTATGGGGGTACAAATGTTTTTGGTTTCATGTGTTGATTTTGTTATGCTTTAGTAAGGGTTATAAGTGTGCCCACCACCCAGATAGTGTTCATTGTACCCTTTAGGTGGACTTTTCCCCATCCCTCTTCCCCCTTGCTTGATTTCTGCTGACTTTTATTTCCCTGTATGCAAATGTGTGCTCATCGGTTAGATCCAATTTAATAGTTAGCACATGTGGTGTTTGTTTTTCCATTCTTTAGATACATCACTTAGGATAATGGTCTCCAGTTCCATCCAAATTGTTGCAAAAGGCCCTAATCAACCCTTCTTCATGGCTGCATGGTATTCCACGGTATACTTATACCACATTTTGTTGTTAATCCACTCATGAATTGATATGCACTTGGGCTGATTTCACATCTTTGCAATTATGAATTGCAGCACATTCTCTTGACTCTTATGTTCAGAATACAACCAGGATCAAAGCATTTCTTACTAGCTCCATAACTTCTCTACTTGCCTGTTAGTCCGAGTCACAACTATCTCTCACTTGGACTGTTTTAATAGTCTCCTAAATGGCTTCCCTGCTTCTACCCTGCCTCCCTATTCTCCATCTAGTAGCCCGAATGATCCATAGAAAACACCGAGGTGTAGTCATATCACTTCTATGCCCAATGCTGTCCAATGGATCCCCATGATTTGCAGTAAACCCACCATCCTCACCATGCTCTACAAAGCCTTCCATCATCTGACAACCTGTCTACTTCCCAAACTTATCTGTCACCTTTACCCCCATTCTATCTACTTCAGTCATTCTGACTTTTTTGGGCTTCCTTCTCACCATTCCTTAAACATGACAAACACAGTGGAGCCTCAGGGCTTTTGCTCTTGTTTCTTCTTTATGGAATGCCCTTTCCACAGACATCGTGTGGCTCCCTCACTCTCTTCCTACAGATCCTCAGAGAGAGGTCTTCCCTGACCAGCTTTACTCTACTCCCACCATACTTTGTTCTTTGTATTCTGTATTATTTTTTTCTTCAGAGCACTCACCATCGCTGACATAGCTTGATTTTTGTTTATTCTCCCTCTAAAATGTAATCTCTGTGAATGCAGAGACTTTGTGTTTTGATGTTATTTATTTGTTTTGTTTTGTCTTCAGTGCCAAAAACATTGCCTGGCTTGCATAGGATTCAACAAATATTTGCTGAATGTGGCTCAGAGAGTTTAAGCAACTTTTCCAGGGTCACACAGTTAGTAAACAGTGAAACGAAGATTTGGACCCAAGCCCTGCTGTTACTGAGGCCTAGACTATGTCCTTTATAATTAATTTTCTTTGCCTTTTGCCTGCTGCCTAGGTATCAGGACTAATAGGACTGATTAAATAGGTTCTTGTGGCTCTTATTTCTTTAGAGACATGTTCTCAGCAAAGAAACATGGGGGTTAAGGAAAAACTATTTTTGGTAATCTTGGACATTAGAGGAATGCATAGCCTCAACCGCCTCTCTATAATAAAATATCACAAGGGATTTACATTTCCTTTTCAGTGTTTCTATCTGTTCAAGGATCCTTAATTAAATTTTATTTCACCTGATATTTGTTCTATGCTTAAGAAAAGAAAAGCAACCATAAAATGTACTATCACTTGGCTACAACAGTTTCTGCATTTCTAGGAGAAGCATAGACAAAGAAGCTTCTGAAGGACGCAGCCAGTGGGTGCCGTGTCCTCAAGGGCACTATGAAAATGACAACCTCCTGGGCCCACTGGTCCAGTCCAGGCAGGCTGAGCAAACTGGGACCCCACTGTCCTGTGCTCATTCCCACCTTTGCTTTCCCACCCTGTGACGGTGGCTGTAAAGGACAACTAGCTGTGGGTGTAACTCTTATCTTTTCGTTGAAGATTATGTTTTCCAGAGTTAGCTGCACTAATATAATATCTCATTCCACGTGGTTTTTTCACAAGGTGACACAGACATACTTCCACTGGGCAGTGGCATCTATGCTTCCTTTCTTTGAATCTGTGTGGGCCAGTGACTATGATGGAAATGATGCTCTAAGGCTCCGGAGGCTGTCATACATGATGATACCGATTCTGCCTGGTGCTCTTAGGGAATGCAGCCAGCATGCTGTGAGGAAGCCTAGCAGCCATGTGACAGGCTGCATTTAGTAGTTCCAACCACAGAGGAGGGCTCAGTCGACAGCCAGCATCAACTGCCAGATCACTGGGCGAGAATCTTCCCATGATTCTAGCTCCCATCCTTTGAGCGGCTCCAGCTGATGTCACGTGGAGCACAGACGAGCTGTCCTCACCAGCTCTGCCCAAATGTCAGCTTCATGAGAAAAACGAAGGTCGCCATGGTGTTAAGCCATTACGTTTTGGTGTGGCTCGTCACTCACCAATAGAAAACTGGAACATGTTTTTAACAACATTGAGGCCAACATAGCATAGAGCTATGTAGAGAGTACATGCTTACTGAGTATAAAATAAATGGATAGATTAGCAAACTAACTTTCCTTCTTCTTCTTCTTCTTTTTTTTTTTTTTTTTTTTTTTTTTTTTTTTTTTTTGAGACAGAGTCTCGCTCTGTTGCCCAGGCTAGAGTGAGTGCCGTGGCATCAGCCTAGCTCACAGCAACCTCAAACTCCCGGGCTCAAGCGATCCTGCTGCCTCAGCCTCCTGAGTAGCTGGGACTACAGGCATGTGCCACCATGCCTGGCTAAATTTTTCTATATATATATATGTTAGTTGGCCAATTAATTTCTTTCTATTTATAGTAGAGACGGGGTCTCGCTTTTGCTCAAGCTGGTCTTGAACTCCTGACCTCAAGCAATCCGCCTGCCTTGGCCTCCCAGAGTGCTAGGATTACAGGTGTGAGCCACCACGCCCAGCCTCTTCTGAAGTGAATTAAGTCAAACTCAATGCCATTTTCCTACCACTTTTACAAATAGCATCCCCACTACCAGAGCTACTATTTTGTAGAGAAATTTTATAGAAGGCAAAGAACTGGTCTGCAGGAAAGAGCTCACTCACCTTAGGTAAGGGGTTCAGCTATTCACACCCCTATATCACTGACTGCAGCCCAGGGTGGGGGTGATTCAGCTGCAGTTGAGCTCATGGCAATGCTTCAGAGGAGGGGCCATGGTCAGGGAGTCATCAGCGGCCAATAGTCACATCAGCCAGGGATGGGTGCACTGGCCCAGGTAAGTCTGCTGGGATGAGTCCCATAACACCCACCACAAAGATGAGTTATGACTCAGCCCACAGGACACTTTTCATCCTCCTTCTTCTCTTCCACTTTCTCATTTCCTCTCACACCACCAAAGGAGTTCTTCTCTCTTATTTCTCAGCAGGGGAATGGGCTGTGAATTGAAATTCTCTAGCCAGCCAGTAATGAGATTAAAGAGGCAAAAATAGACTGCGTTTTGGAAAGAAAAAAATAAAACCCTAAAATTTGTCTTTTATATTTGATCTTATTTGTTCATGCCTATAATTTATCATTTTAAGAATCAACATGTAAATGCCCAGAAGATGTTAGAGGAGTTAGCAGCTAGAAAATTGTAAAGTGGCAACAGGACAGGAGGAGTTCTTTAGAGCTCAGACCTATGTCCATGAGTGCTTACAACTGGAAACAAAACCGTGGGTATTGAGGTCAGAACGTTAGTTTGAGTGATTATCCTTAGTGAAGTAATTTATTTTTCTAGCAAACAAAGTCAATGTTGTACTTGAAAACCAAATCTTCTCTCCCCAATTATGCCACGATCTACCTCCAATGGATGAATGATTAGTAATAACAGAGTATGAGTGCCATCAAATAAGCAGAGTAAAAATATCATCAAATAGAAAAAAAAAGAATAAAAATCACTAGTGAGTGCAGGTCAATTGCATGAGCCCAGTAGAGACCTCTGTGTCAGCTGGATTTTTCTAGAAGCAGGTGCTAAGACAGAGTTAGGAGTATAAAAAAGGCTTTTTTGGCTGGAGTGCAAAGTCTATGAAAGAGTAGAGAGGGAGGGCGAATTCTAAAGTGCTGACCTGATTATAGTACAGATCTCACAAAGTCTTGGCTCATCCAAAAGGAGAGCCGGAGCAAGGATTGCCCACGGAAGGAGTCCTTCATTGGACTAAAATGCCCCAGTCCTGGAACACCCGCCATGCCTGGGCACTGCCCTGGTGGAGCGTGGCCTTAGCTTGAAACCAAGGTGAAATCAGAAGACTCTGCAGCTGGGGGCTGTCAGACAACCACACTCCTTGCAGCTGGAAGGCAAGCCTTTCCTTGAAGGGAATGCTACACTTTGCACCTCCATGCATGCCACAACCTCCAAAGTGAGGCATCTCTCCATAACTGGAGGAGCCTGGAAGGAGGGAGAAGCTCTAGATAAGTCTTTACCTGCTGCACGCACACTGTTGTACTGCTCCCCTTCCCTTGTAGCCATTTCCTGCCAAGGAGGAGGTTAAGTTCCCCAGTGGGAACTCTGAGCAACAAGGGGCTCAGTTTGTCAGGACTCCTGGCCAATGCTTCACTTAATACCTTATGCACATTGAAGCCAGCTGGGAGTAGGAAGCCCAGTGAAGATGGAGGATAGAGCCAGGCCCTGCTCCCCTTTCCATCCTCATCTTCTTGGACTCACTCATTATCAAGGAAGCTCTAGTGGACAGAAACTGCCAGTGCCTTCCTTTTGCCCATTGGATTTGGCCATTTGGCAGGCTTTGGATGGAGTGCTTCCCTAGGGCAAAGGACCAAGGGGATCAGAAAGCTCTGGTAGCAGTAAAGAGTGAGAGCAATGCCAGGAACAGGGCTGGCATGAGTGAGCCATGCTCACAACACTTCATTTCACAACTCGTTCACTTGGGATTGTGCACTATGAAACAGTTACAGCACTGGATGTGTCTGGACACCTTCAATCCTGTAGGATTTGTCTGAGAAATGTTTTGATGACTTCCTGATGATCAGTGAGATCAACATGCTTTTTGGCTCTTAAGTTGCAGAAACAGAAGGAGAGGCTGGGTGAAAAGCCCTGTCCCAGTTGCAGGTCAAGAGAATTATCCTTCCTGGTTTATCTTTTTATTTAAAAAAGTGCATGGCATTTTCCAGCAAAACAGAAGGAAAAGTGACAGCTGAGGCTTCTGTGGTGTAGGAGGAAAGTGCTGGTCATTTGAAATCAAAAGGCTGCATCTGAGCATGGGAATTGCAATTTCTAGCCATGGAATCTGGGCAAGTTTTAAAATTTCCCTGAACTTGTTTTTTATTTTTTTGTCATATATGCAATTAGGATGGATTTGAGGACCCTTCCATGGTTTGAATGTCCCCTCCAAAACTCAGATTGAAACTTAATCTGGAATGTGGCAGTATTAAAAGGTGGGGCATTCAAGAGGTGATTGGGTTATGAGGGCTCTGCCCTTACGAATGGATTAATTGATTAATGGGTTAATGGATTGATAGGTTATCATGAGAGTGGCATTCATGGCTTTATAACAGGAGAGAGATCTGAGCTAACATGTCAGCACATTCAGCTCTCTCACCATGTGATTCTCTGCATCACCTTGGGACTCTGCAGAGAGTCTCCACCAGCAAGAAGACCCTCCTCAGATGTATCCCCTTGACCTTGAACTTCCCAGCTTCCAGAACTGTAAGAAATACATTTTATTTCTTGATAAAGTATCCAGTTTATGCTATGCTGTTATAAGCAACAAAAAATGAACTAGACACCTTAACCCTCCTTCCTCTCCTTCTTCTTTCCCTCTTTCCTGCCAACCTCCTTTCTTTTCTTCCCTCCCTCCCTCCATTCCTTTCTTTCTTCTTCCCTTCCTCCCGTCCCTTCTTCCTTCTATTGTTCAATACACATTTACTGAACTGCATTGTTAGGCACTGAGAAAACACAGATCAACAAAAACTCTGATGAATTTAAAAATCCTTGTGCAAGAAAAAATGACAGCATAGTGTTCATACCCAGTGAGAGATATTAGTTGCAGCAACAGTACAAAGTTATTGGTTGCAGCAGTAGTATAAAGGAGAAATTGATGATTTGGGGGGAAGAATAACAGAGAACATAATGTCTGAGCAAAAATCTCAATAGGAAATAACTTGTGGAAATGGAGTAGTTGGGGTTACAATGGGGATGAGGAAAAGTCATCATATGCAAAGGCCCTGGATACAAACCATTTGGTTATAGACTTGAATTTGCAGCATCTGTAAGACCCCTCAGGTCTTCCTGACAACTGGACACCCAGAGCCAGCTTAGTGGGGAATGAGCAACTGGAGGTCATATTTAGAGATCTTTGGTGTGGCAGAGAAATTAAGAGGATTTAGAAATCTCACAGTGAAGGGGGCTGGAATTAAACTCAGGAGAACATGAAAATTGGAGTGTGCTCAGAAAGAGATGGCTGCCAGTGAGGACCTGGTAAAGAGAGAGACGGGAAGAAACTGGGTAGGATCACATTGCTGAGGGTACAACAGAGAATGTGCCAAGAGCTTCACATTCTGCAGGAAGGCCGAGATCAGGAAAACCCAGACTGAATATGGAACTTAGAAATTAGGAGGTCAATGGTGAGGGAGAGAACCATTGACAGTAAATTAAGACATATGAAAAGGCTTTGAAAATTATGAAGAGACACGGAAAAGAAATGCCAGCTCCTGATAGAGGCAGGAATTAGCCACATTAAGCTGATCAATTCAGAATGCGCAGTGGGAATGACATGAATTCACCACTCCAGATTTACCGCTTCCCAATTACATCAGGTGGATAACAGAACATCAGCATTTTAAATAGACACCCCTGGGCTCATAATAAATGCTTTTTAGCACTTTTATATCCGTATCTCAAAATTAGCTTCTTGGCTCCAGAAGTTTGCCTGAAATTTGTCACCTAGGAGCAAAAATAAAATTGGAGGCATGAGAAAGAATGTGGGAGACAAACTGCAAATTATAGGGTCATTGCTATGCAGGAATAAATAATCCTAGTGACTGGATGGCTATGCCGAGTTGTAGAACTTATTCTCCAAAGAAAGGAGCTTTAATGTCTAAGTCATTTTTGGATAGTTGCAATTGATAAAAGGCTCCCAGCAGAACAAAATAGACTTCCCAACTAATTGTTTTATCCTGTAAAAAGGAAAGGAAACTAATAAGTTACCAAAAAAAAAAAAAAAGTGTGGTTCTAAACAATCTATATCTAGAGGCTACGTGAGCTTTCAATAATTCAGCGTAGATATCATGGTGTATTGCAAGTGACCATGGCTGTCTGTAGCAGGGGACAGTTGGTCATGGGCCCCTGAATCTGTTTGACTTGTAATAGCTACTTATGATATTCACTGAGCTCCAGATAAATATCTGGAGATGAGTCTCATAATGATGTGCCTTGTGGCCATGACAAATATTCTTTCTGCTTGAACATACCTGATGCATTCCTGCCTTGGTGCTTACTAGTTTCCTCTGCTTGGTTTGCTCTTCTTCAAGTGTCCACATGGCTGTTGCCCTTGTCATTCTTAGTTCTCTATCTAAGCATTACCTTCTCAGTGAAGCTTTCTCTGATAATGCTATTTAAAATAACAGCTGCACATATCCACTGGCTCTCCCTCTCTCTTTCTCTCTGGTTTATTTTTTCCTCATAGCACTCGTTACCATATCACATACATTGTACAAGAATATTAGGTGATCGAAACAATGATTTGCATGTTTTGATCATTATATATCCCTGATGCCTAGAAGAATGCTTGGCACATAATAGGCATTCAGTAAATATTTACTGAATGAGTGGAGGAATATTCTTTGGCAGGCTGTCAGGTTTCTAGCTCCAGGAGACTGTCAAATTCTAGAAAACTACTTCACTAAGAAAAGTCACCATGAAGTTACCACGTGGCCTCATTTGTTCACCAGGCTCTGTGATTCCTGCCTCTTCATTCAAAGCCTGCACACTGTTGTTCAAGGTTGCTAGGAGCCTCCAGGGTGTCCATTTGGGGTCTTCTCTCTGCCACCAAATAAACATGGCCTTCCAAATGCCTGGTAGGTTATATAGTCTGGAGTCAATTCCTGAGACCTATAGATATTTAAAACATTAGAGCTCAAAGGAACCTGGAAAATCCATTAGTCCAGTCTTCACCTGTAAAGATCAGCAAACTACCACTTAGAAAAGTGCCATAATTTGCCTAATGCCATGCAATCCATTTAGTTAATTGGACTTGGGAAGGAGAGGAGAGAACTGAGGTTGTATGTTAAGCCTTCACATGTGTTGTCGCATACAATCCTCACAAACAGTGTGAGTCTGATACCATGATTCTATGAATGGATCAAAAATAGATTATCATGAAGGTTAAATTAGTTTCCCTGGGCTGCTTAGTTAATGAGTGTTAAAGTCAAGATTTGGACACAAATTTGGACCTGGGTTTGTTTTGGTTCCAAACTCATATGCTCTATTAACTAAACTCTACTTATGTTATAACTTGTGGGAGAAAGCCACACACTGAGTCTGGCACATGGCAGCATGAAAGGGGGCATGTGGCCACATTTTTCTTTGCTTTAAGTTACCTTTAAATTTCTGAAAGATGGTTTTCACCATTTCTCTTGTTACAGCGGATGAGGTATTCCTCATTTCTAAGGATCAATCTTCTTTCATTTTTCATTTCTTTCAAGCGATCCTTCCACCTCAGCCTTCCAAGTAGCGAGGACCACAGGCACATGCCAATGACCCGTTAATATTTTTTTCATTTTTGTAGAGAAAGGATCTTGTTATGTTGACCAGGCTGGTGTTGAACTCGTGGCCTCAAGTGATCCTCCTGCCTCAGCTTCCCATAGTGCTAGGATTACAGGCATAAGCCACAGTGCCCAGCCTCTTACTAACTATTAAACATGCTTAGTTTTATGTATGTCTAATAGTAAAAAGAAGCAAAACTATCTGCCTTACATCTTCCACTGCTAGGCTTCCTGAATTCCCTTGCATTTACCCCCTTCCCATTCCCTCCTCAACCCTCAGCAGTTCTGCCCTTACTACTTTCAAAGCTGTTCCTGGCAAGAGCACCAGTAATTTATTTGTTGATGAGTCCTGTGACCTTTCTTCAGATTTATCTTACTTGACTCTTCTACAACATTTGACATGGGAAGCTACTACATCATTCTCCAACCTTTATTCCCTTGGATTATACATTAACATGGTCTTGGGCATTCTGCATACAACTCTCCAGCTGAGTTGTTCTTTGCTGGATCTCAGTGGTAGATTGCAAAGATGACTTCAATAATCTCTTCTACGCACATATGCATGTCCCAAAGCAGAGCAACTTTGTCCATCCTCCAAGAGGTGGAGTTTATTGAATCCTTTGAATCTTGAAATGGTTATATGATTTGATTTAAGGAAATTAACAGATAGAATTTAGAGAAATTAGCAAATATAATGAAAGCAGGACCTAAAAGTGCTAGCAACAATGGGTTTGTTCTTTTCTGACTATAATTGGAACTCAGCCCACAGTGCGAAAGAACTACATGCAGCTAGCCTGCTAGAGAGGTCCCAGGAAAGGAAATCAAGATATTCTAGCTTGCTGATAACCAGACAAGTGACTGAGACCATTTTAGATCAATCAGTCTGTTTGAGTCAGCAATCCACTGTAGTCATATGAATGACTGCAGGTGAGACCAGCAGAAAAACCACCCAAATGAACCAAGCCCAAATTGCTAAATTGCCAACTGTGAGTGCGTAAAAGCCACTAAGTTGTTAGGTATTTGTCATGTAGCAATAGATAACTGATACAACCTCCTATTCCACCTGTCTGTTCAGTTTTAATGTTTTCTTTTCAATCGATGCATTGCTGTGTCATATTCTCTTATCCAACTATTTCAATTTCTATCAATAGTCCAATAATCCCTGAAGCAATATCTCCAAAGCAAATATTTCTCCTGATTCTTTGATCATAAAACCAACTCCTTGTTGAATCTTGGCTGTGCTTCGTGGACCTCAAAATGATCACATCTCATATGGAATTCATCTCTGCCACTCCAAACCTGCTTCTCCTGTTTTCCTTAACTCAGAGAATAGAACAAAAATATGCACATTTTTTTTCACTTTAGAGAGTGGATCTCTTCCTTGCCTTCTTCTGTCTCTCATACTCAACATTTAATCAATCACCAAATCCTATGAATATTCCTCACTGGTCTATTTTAAAATCATTCACCCCTATTTGTCCACATTTCCACTACCTTAATTCTAACCACCATAATTTTCTGCCAGAATTACTTTCAACATCTTAAATAGATGCACTCTTACCATCTAGCTGCCAACCAATTCATTCTTGAAAACAATACATGTTCTTCAATTTTTGGCTGTAGCTTATAAGTCTATTATTTATGTCATATATGTGTGTGTATTATGAATTCATTTGATCATTTGTTATTTATGATGTCCAAATCTTTATCTTTTTCAGTCCATTTCCATTAATTTCCATTCACAGTGATGACTGATATATTTGGATTTATTTCCATTCTCTTATTTTACATTTCCATTTGTCTAGCTTTGAATTTCCTTTTCTTTTGAATTGAGTGAGATGAAATTCTCCCCTGCCCCATTATTCCATTAGTTTTCTTGTATTATTCTGGAAGTTTTTAAAAATTTTATTTATTTCATTTAATTGGTTACTCTAAAAATTTTACTGTGTATATAATTTAACATAGTCTAAAATCAACCAAAATTTTGCCTTATTTACCCCAATGTAAGAAATTTGAAATATTTAAATTTATATTTTTTTACTTAATAACTTTTTAAACCTTCTGTATATTTTACTACACAAATGGGACATTGTTATTATTGTTTAATTTACAATTAAAAATTCTTAGATTTATCCATATATTTATCATTTTCTTTGCTCACTATTTTTTATTAAATCTCTAGTCTTCCGTTTGAAATCACTTTCCTTTTTTATGAAGTATACCCTTTAGAAATTCCTTTAGTAAGGGTCTGTTGGAAGCTAACCCCGGTTTTGTTTGTCTGCAACTGTCTTTATCTCACGCTCATTTAAAAAATATGGCTTTAATGGTTATAAAATTCCTGTTGACAGCTCTTTTATTTCAGTACTTTAAATGTTACTGCTGGGAGTCAGCCATCAGTCTAGGTGTCATGACTCTGGAGGTAAGCTGTTTTTCTCCTGGACCTTTAAAGACCTTGTTTGTTACTTGGTGTTTGGCAGATTCATTGCATTGTATCTTGGTGTGGGGTTCTTTTTATTTATCCTACTCAAATGAAGGATGAGAAAAATTATGGCTTTCATCAGTTCTGGAAAATTTTGAAGCCACTATTTCTTCAAATATCATCTAATAGTCCATTATCTCCTTTTAAAATTCCAATTAGTCATGCCTTAGATATCTCATCATTCTATTCTCTACATCTCTTAACCTCTGATTATAATTTTTATTATATTTCTGTGCTATACTGTGGGGTTCTTTGGGGGCATTCATCTTCCAGTTGAGTAATTCTCTTTTCATTCTGGGACTATTTCTAGTTCAATAATTCATGCGCTGGCTGTCTCTAATCTGCTATTTAAACTACCTTTTGAGTTTTTATTTTCATTTATTATATTTTTCATTTCTACAAATTTTCTTTGAATCTTTCAAATATGCTGGGTTATTTTTTATATTAATACATAATTTTGGTGACATTTATTTCCTTAAATGTATTATACACATATATTTTAGATTCTGTATGAATCTAACTGTTCTAAAATATGAAGATGAATAATGGCCAACAAACATATGAAAAAATGCTCAACATCTCTAATCATCAGGAAAATGCAAATCAAAACCACAATGAGATATCACTTAACTCCAGTGAGAATGGCCTTTATCAAAAAGTCCCCAAACAATAAATGTTGGTGTGGATGCGGAGAGATAAAGAACACTCCTACACTGCTGGTGGGACTGCAAACTAGTTCAACCTCTGTGAAAAGCAATATGGAGATACCTTACAGCAATACAAGTAGATCTACCATTTGATCCAGCAATTCCACTACTGGGCATCTACCCAAAAGATCAAAAGTCACTTTATGAAAAAGACACCTGCACTTGAATGTTTATAGCAGCACAATTCACAATCGCAAAGTTGTGGAAATAACCCAGGTGCCCATCAATTCATGAGTGGATTAATAAAATGTGGTGTATGTATACCATGGAGTACTATTCAGCTTTAAGAATCAATGGTGATATAGCACCTCTTGTATTTTCCTGGATAGAGCTGGAACCCATTCTACTAAGTGTAGTATCTCAAGAATGGAAAAACAAGCACCATATGTACTCACCAGCAAACTGGCATTTATGGATTAACACCTAAGTGGACATACAGGAAAAACATTTATCGGGTGTTGGGCGGGTGGGAGGGGGAGGAGGGGGTGGGTATATACAAACACAATAAGTGAGATGTGCAACATTTGGGGGATGGTCACGCTTGAAGGTCTGACTCAAGGGGGGAGGGAGGGCATGGGCAATATACATAACTTTAACACTTGTACCCCCATAATATGCTGAAATTAAAAAAAATTTAAAAAATGAAGATTTTGTGCTTTACATTCCTCCCTTGGAAAATGAGGATAAAGTAATTATTACTCATTAGATTACTTTGAGGGTTAAATGATTTAATAAAATAATGTTTTTAAAAGAGTACATAGCACACCACAGAGTAACCTCTACAAGTGTTAGCTATTATTCTTTTTGATGCTATTATTTGTAGAACTGATTTTGTTCTTTACTGACTCCAAGTGGCTTATTTTTTTTCATGTGTTAAGTCATTTCTGATTGTGAGCTCATGTGCCTTGAAACATTGTCAGTTGAAATACATTAAGGCTTGTAGGTACATTCCCCCGAAGAGCACTTGCATTGGCTTTTGCTGAGCCATGGGTATACTACCAATCTCAATTAGTTTACATTAAATTCTTGGCTTGAGTGTTTTCATGACACATGGATAGTGTCAATTTCAGCCCCAAGTTTGCCTGAGGGTTGGATTTTTGGTTATGAATTCTCATGAGAGATTTCTTTCCCCTTCACTGAGAGACAAGACTAAGAGAGTCAAAGTCCCTTAGTATCACACTTTGCAAGATAGGCTTTTTGCTAATTTACCTGGTGAGGTTGTCACTCTTAAAGGTCCTGGGGGTCTATGTGGGTGTCACTGATTGCAGCTCTGTGGTATTATAATCCTATATCTTCAAGGTCTTTCACTAGCTTAATGCTTACTTTAATGATTTCATTTTTCTGGTTATTTTTTTTTATTAATTTTGTTGCCATCTCAATCCTCCCTTAAAAATGTATTTTGAGTATTTTATCCAGAATTTATAGGTATTTTGAACCCAGATGTTTTTCACATAAAGGGTCACATAGTAAATATTTCAAGCTTTGTCAACTATATGATCTTTATTTTAACTATTAACTTTGCTGATGGAGTAGCACAAAAGCAGCCACAGACAGTATATAAACAAAAGGGCATGACTGTGTTTCTATTAAACTTTATTTATAAAAAGAGATGACTGACTGGATATGAATATGACCCATTGGCTTCAATATTCCAACCCCTGTTCTGTAATATAGCTAAGATTAGAAGACACCAGAATGATATTTCTGAAAATATTTCTTCTAAGATTTCTGGCAGTGCTAGCAAAAAGGGAAAGCAAAGTTGGTTACTGCCTTATTGAAACCTAAAGCTTTCTTTTCTGTTTGGAACTCTAAGTCTTATAGGAGAAAATCCAATAGGAGCTTCCAGGGAGACAACCCACAGGAGGTTGGACACAGCTAGAGTTGAGATGTGGGGAAAATTGAACTGCTTGTTTGCCTTCCAGGTTCTTTCTGAGGGGGTCTCCTGCCTGATTCTTGGAGTGAATCCTGCTGGATCATGAATGCTTGGAGATCTTCAAGTCACTTCCATTTCCCCATTGCTCATAATGTCTGAGCAACCTCCAAACATGCATGCACCTTCTCTGCTAAGAGATCGTCTTTTCGTATTTTCAATGATGGTATAGGCTAAGATAATTGCCTTTTCTTTTTTCTTAAACTAACTTAGGTACTCACCACGAATTAATGCTATGTGTTGACTGAATCATTGGGCCTAAACAATAATGTTATTTCTCACTGTAGACCGAAAGAGGGTAGAAATGGGGAGGTGGATGTATTTCTTAATTTCCTGAAATCTGAGTGCTCAGACCTTACTTTTACAACAAAGGTAGCTTTGATACAATTTTTGGAAACATCAAGCTTTCTGCTGAGCAGCTTGCGAAATCTTATTGGCTGGAGAGAATTCAAGCCCAATTTAGTGGGCACAGGTGCTAGAAGTTGTAGGTAAGAAGGTAGGAAGAGAGTCTGAGGCTACAGGTGCAGAAAAAGATTTTTCTCTAAATGCAGTTACTCAAAAGCAGGGCTTTGTCGTTCTCGTATTTGAAGCCCTTTGAAAACCAGGCGTTTTCTATGCGCACGTTGTCAGTGGTGAGCCCCGGGGCCTGTCAGCTCAGAGGTTAATCGTGCTAATTAACAGAAAGGACACATGCTTCAGAAAGTGCCTCAGCAGACTGGCAAGTTTTCCCAACATTTCATAGTGTGACTTTGAAAAGGTTGCAGGCAAATGGCACCTTTCACTTTAAAAAATCTAAAACATGGTTTTTTAATCATTTTTAAAGTTTGAGTTTGAGAAGTCCACAGTCGCAAGGATATGGACACTTTTTAAGTGTTATTCAGAAACTTGTCCCACAGGAAGTCTGGAGGGAAGGAAAGACTGTGTTTTTAAATGCATCATTCTCACTCTTCATTCCTTTATGCCTAGCTTTTTCTTTCTTGACACTTATTTTAAAAGCCCTTCTCCCTCCTCCTTCCAGTGAAAACCCACGCCATATCCCCGAGTCTGTTGTGGAAGAACAGACTGGAAGACATCTGCCTCTTGCCTTATTTTTTTAAATTCCTCTAAATGATAGAGCCAATTCTCCACACAGAGCTCCCACTCCCCCGAACTAACCAAATGGCGGCTGTTGGCAGCGTATTGACAGCTTGTTAATGGAGGAATCCTTGACAGTGTGACAACCTGCCTGGGCTGCTGGGAAGCCAAATCCGCCCCCACACAAACCCGAGAGTAATTAACAGGTGGGGAAAAATAGCAACTCACTGCTGCTGAGGAGGGGAAAAATACTCAACCAAGTGAATTATGTATATTAAAAGACAACTTCTATTTTGCAATCCTTTTCCTAGTTTTTGCTAGCAAGCATTGGAAAGTGCTTTAACTTTGGAGTCAGATGAGGCTGAATTTGAACTAAAGCTTGGCCACCTACTGGCGATGTGACTTTGGGAAAATTCCCTCACTGAGCCTTGATTTGTGATCAGTAATATGGACAGATACCGTTTGTGAAGCCACAATCATAGATATCACATAGATGTCAGTTGTTAAAAACCTCTTTTTATGGTGATGGATTTGTTAAATGTTCTTGCGGTTCTGTCAAGTTTTGGTTTTTACATTGTGAGGCTGGGTTTGTTTGTTTTTTTAATTTTTTTTGGTGCATTAAGTTTGAAATTTTTATGTCCTGCTAGTGAATTGGGCCTTTTATGATTAGACAGTGACTCCTTTTATCTCTAGTCATGCTTATTGTCTTAAAATTATCTTGTGCGTTATTATTTTATGTGCTGGTAGCTCCGTAAAAATCAATAAATTCTGTTTATTTTACAATTTTTTCTGTGCTGTCAGGTTGTTTCATGGGATTAGGGGAGGAGGATGATGGGTATCCAGAGGAGGAAGGCTCTGGTTGGGTGTTGCTAGTTTAAGGTGTCCACACTAGTTGGGCTGAACTTCCAGACCTTTCCCTTCCAGCTCCCTCAAACCCAAAATATATTCACATGTATTTCTTTAAAGAAAGCCTCTCGGAGATGCATGTGCTGGTACTACCCACACCCGTAGGAACATTTCCCTCTCAGCTCTGACCCACACGAGAAAAGATGTGAAAGGAATTTGTCAAAACGTAGATCTGTAGCTCTTGAAATATTACCAAGGGCCAAAATTAATTTAGAAGACATTCAAGGCTGCTTAAAATAGTTGCTTTCAATGTTTCTTGGGTCTTAGATCCCTTTGTGAATGTGACGAAGGCTATGGACTCTCTTCTAAGGAAAAAAAAATGCACAAATACAAGCTTTTCAAACAATTTCAGCCTGTCTTATTTTCACCTCATAAAGTTCCAGGTAAAGGGACTTTTATTGAAATCATTCACTTTATAAACATCAAGGGACAAAAGCAGAGATGCAAAATTTAAATAAATGTAAATGCCACAGAATGGCAGGCTGTGTAGCCTTAGCAGAAAGTTTGCTGCCTACTCTTGGGTAGGGCAGGATCAGATTTACCAGCGCGAGCATCACTGAGTGGAACTGCTTGTGTACACTGGACACCTGAGCTGAAGACTAAATGGAAAAGTCCAGAACCAATGAACCCATATGACCTCAGCTGAAGCACCCAGGAAACATCCCCAAAAGCAGACCTCCATAACCCAGGGCACACCCCAGGCTCCCCTGGAATAAAATACCAATTGAAGATAAGCTGAGGAGAAAATATCACAAAACTCTGAGGAACCCCACCACGAAAGATAAGTCAGCAGGTGTAACAAATGGAGTGTTCATACCTGAAAAAGTAGAAGTCAATTAAAATCAGCTGAAAAGTACTTTAATATAGATGCTTTGAAAATATTACAAGTTAAAATAGGCTAGAATCCATAAAAATGGAGATAATAGAAGAGAACAGGAAAACTTGGGGAAAAATAGCTAGTTTAAGAAATGAAAAATATTGCCATGTGTGTGGGGTAATCTTTTTTTTTTTTTTTTTTTTTTTTGAGACAGAGTCTCACTTTGTAGACCAGGCTAGAGTGAGTGCCATGGCGTCAGCCTGGCTCACAGCAACCTCAAACTCCTGGGCTCAAGTGATCCTTCTGCTTCAGCCTCCCGAGTAGCAGGGACTACAGGCATGTGCCACCATGCTTGGCTAATTTTTTCTATATATCTATTAGTTGACCAGTTAATTTCTTTCTATTTATAGTAGAGAGGGGGGTCTTGCTCTTGCTCAGGTTGGTTTCGAACTCCTGAGCTCAAATGATCCGCCCGCCTCGGCCTCCCAGAGAGATAGGATTATAGGCGTGAGCCACCGCGCCTGGCCAAAATCTTTAAGGATGGTTAAAGTGACTTAAAAAGTGAATAAATAAAATGGAAAAATTATGGAAGGAAATCATCCAGAATACAGCAGAGACAGATAAAGAAAAGTTGAAGAATGGAAGAAAGAATGTGAAATTTCACCCTAGACACACTGTACTGAAACTACAACATTCATGCATCATGAGAAAGTTCTAAAAGTTATCAGTCAGAAAAGACAGATTATTTAAAGAAGTCACTGTCAGACAAAAGGCAAGCTGTCATTATCAGTAATAGATACAAGGAAATAGAAAAGAAAGAAAGTCTCCAGAGCACCGAGGCAAAATCGTGTGAGCATATATCTCGTTAACGTAAATGATGCAACAAATAAAACAAAACAAAAAACTGAACACCACAGGAAATATGTTCAAATGTTGAGTATTCTAGTTAGTGAAATTAAAAGAAACTGTTATTTTTATCTTAATTTTTGTATTATTCACATTTCCTGCAATTAACATGATTTACTTATGTAATAAAAATGAATATTAAAAAACCCAATAATCTGGGACGTCTAGGAACTTTGTGTCTGTTCAAATTAAGCTCATTCTTTACGACTTACTCTAATAGCTTTAAAAATTTTTTTGTTGATGTATAATATTTGTACATTTTCATGGGGTACATGTGGTATTTTGTTATATGCATAGAATGCATAATGATCAAGTCAGAATGCATAATGATTTACGCTATCTATCACCTTGAATATTTATGATTTGTATGCGTTGAGAACATTTGAAGTCTTCTAGCTATTTTGAAATATGCAACACACTGTTGTTAACTACAGTCACTCTACTCTGCTATTGAACATTGGAACTTATTTCTTCTACCTAACTGCATGTTTGTACCCATTAACCAACCTCTCTTCACCCTGCCTCCCCTGCACAATTCCCAGCCTCTAGTATCTGTCATTCTACTCTCTATCTCCATGATTTCAACTTTTTAATTTCCCACATATGAGTGAAAACATGCAATATTTGTCTTTCTGTGCCTGGCTTATTTCACATAATGTGATGACCTCCAGTTCCATCCATGTTGCTGCAAATGACAGGATTTCATTCTTTTTACAGCTCAATAGTATTCCATTGTGTATGTATACCACATTTATTTGTTCTTTCAAATAAACTTAAGTGATAGACAATTCCATATCTTGGCTATTGATAAACATGGAGTGAAGGTATGACATGTCAATTTCCTTTCCTTTGGATAAATACCCAGTGGTGAGATTGTTGGATCTTATGAAAGTTCTATTTATAGATTGTTTTTTTTTTTTTGAGAAATCTCCATGTTGTTTTCCATAATGGATGTGCTAATTTACATTGCCACCAACAGTGTATCAAAGTTCCCTTTCTCCACATCCTCACCAGCATCTGTTATTTTTTGTCTTTTAATAAAACATTCTGAATGGGGTAACATGATACCTTATTATGGTTTTGATTTGCATTTCCTTGATGATTAGTGATATTGAGCACTTTTTAATATACCTGTTGGCTATTTGTATGTCTTCTTTTGAGAGATGTCTATTCATGTCCTTTGCACACTTTTTAATGAGATTATTAATTTTTTTTTTTTTACTATTGAGTTCTTTGTGTATTCTGGATATTAGCAATGTGTTGGATGAATAGTTTACAAATATTTTTTTTCCATTTAATAGTTTCCCTCTTCACTCCAATTGTTTCCTTTGTTGTGCAGAAGGCTTTTAGTTTAATACAATCCCATTTGTCTATTTTTGTTTTCATTGTCTGTGTTTTCGAGGTCTTAGTCATAAAATCTTTGCCTAGAGAAAAGTCTTGAAATGTTTTCTTATAGTCATTTTATAGTTTTTGGTCTTACATTTAGGTCTTAAACCCATTTTAGTTGATTTTTGTATATGGTGAGAGTTAGGTATATAGTTTCATTCTTCTGCATATGGATATACAGTTTTCCCAGCACAAATTATTGAGAGGGTGTCCATACTCCCAATGTATGTTCTTGTCACCTTTGCCAAAACTCAGTTGGCTGTAAAAACATAGATCTATTTCTGGGTTCTCTATTCCATTTCATTGGTCTACTACATCTGTTTTTATCCAATACTATGCTGTTTTGGTAACTATAGTCTTCTAATATATTTTGAAGTTAGGTAGTGTGATATCTCTAGTTTTGTTCTTTTTGCTAAAGATTGCTTTGGGTATTTGAGCTCTTTCTTAGTTCCAAACAAATTTGGAGATTGTTTTCCTATTTCTGTGAAAATGATATTGGTATTTTGATATGGATTGCATTAAATCTGTAGATTGCTTTGGGAAGGATGGTCATTTTAACATATTAATTCTTCTGATTCACAAGCATTCTTTCCATTTGTTTGTGTCCCCTTCAATTTCTTTCATCAGTGTTTTATAGTTTTCCTTGCAGAGGTTTTTTTTTTTTTTTTTTTTTTTTTTATTTATTTTTTTTATTTTGGCATATTATGGGGGTACAGATTTTAAGGTTTCAATAAATGCCCATTTCCCCCCCTCCCCCCAAAAGTCTGAGTCTCCATCATGACCATCCCCCAGATGGTGCACATCTCACTCACTATGTATGTATATACCCGCCCCCCTCCCCCCTCCCACCTGCCCAACACCCTATTACTGTAGCACCTATGTGTCTACTTAGGTGCTACTCAGTTAATACCAGTTTGTTGGAGAATATATCTGGTGCTTGTTTTTCCATTCTTGGGATACTTCACTTAGTAGTATGGGTTCCAGCTCTAACCAGGAAAATATAAGGTGTGCTATATCACCATTGTTTCTTAGAGCTGAATAGTACTCCATGGTGTACATATACCACATTTTATTAATCCATTCTTTGATTGATGGGCACTTGGGCTGTTTCCACAGCCTTGCAATTATGAATTGTGCTGCTATAAACATTCGAGTGCAGGTGTCTTTTTTGTAGAGTGTCACTGGATCATTTGGGTAGATGCCCAGCAATGGGATTGCTGGATCAAATGGTAGATTCACTTGGATCGCTTTAAGGTATCTCCATATTGCTTTCCACAGAGGTTGAACTAGTTTGCAGTCCCACCAGCAGTGTAGGAGTGTTCCTCTCTCTCCGCAACCACGCCAGCATTTATTGTTTGGAGATTTTTTGATAAAGGCCATTCTCACTGGGGTTAAGTGATATCTCATTGTGGTTTTGATTTGCATTTCCCTGATGATTAGAGATGTTGAGCATTTCTTCATATGTTTGTTGGCCATTCTTCTGTCTTCTTTAGAAAAATTTCTGTTCAAGTCCTTTGCCCACTTTTTAATGGGGTTATTTGATTTTTTCTTCCTAATTTTCGTGAGTTCTAAGTATATTCTAGTTATCAGTCCCTTATCGGATGCATAGGATGCAAAAATTTTCTCCCATTCTGTAGGCTGTCTGTTTACTTTCATGACTATTTCTTTGGCTGTGCAGAAGCTTTGTAGTTTGATCATGTCCCATTTATTTATTTTTGTTGCTGCTGTGATTGCCTTTGGGGACTTCTTCATAAACTCTTTGCCCAGGCCGATGTCTAGGAGAGTGTTTCCAACTTTATCTTCTAGAGTTCTAATAGTTTCATATCTTAGGTTTAAGTCTGTTATCCAGCGTGAGTTGGTTTTTGTGAGAGGTGAAAGGTGTGGGTCCTGTTTTAGCCTTCTACAGGTGGCTATCCAGTTTTCCCAGCACCATTTATTGAAGAGGGATTCTTTTCCCCAGCGTATGTTTTTGTCTGCTTTGTCAAAGATGAGATGGCTATATGAGGATGGTTTAATATCAGGATTCTCACATCTGTTCCACTGGTCAATATTCCTGTTTTTGTGCCAATACCATATTGTTTTAATTACTACAGCTTTGTAGTATAGTTTGATATCTGGCATATTAATGCCTCCCATTTTGTTTTTGTTGCCTAGAATTGCTCTTGATATTCGGGGTCTTCTTTGGTTCCATACGAAGCGTAAAATTATTTTTTCTATATCTGTGAAGAATGCTGATGGGATTTTAATAGGTATTGCATTGAATCTGTAGATCAGTTTGGGTAGTATAGACATTTTGATGATATTGAGTCTGCCGATCCACGAGCATGGTATGGATTTCCATCTGTTTACATCCTCTGCTATTTCCTTCCTCAGTGTTTCATAGTTCTCCCTGTAGAGGTCTTTTACCTCTTTGGTTAAATATATTCCTAGGTACTTTAATTTCTTTGTTGCTATTGTGAAGGGAATTGAGTCTTTGATTTGGTTCTCAATTAGATTGTTGTTGGCGTATATGAATGCCTCTGATTTCTGTGTATTAATTTTGTATCCTGAGACTTTACTAAATTCATTGATCAGTTCCAGGAGTTTCTTGGTTGAATCCTTGGGGTTTTCTAGATACAATATCATATCATCAGCAAACAGTGAAAGCTTGATCTCTTCTGCCCCTATTTGGATACCTTTGATTCCATTTTCTTGTCTGATTGCTGTAGCCAAGACTTCTAGCACTATGTTGAACAGAAGTGGAGATAGTGGGCAGCCTTGTCTGGTTCCAGTTCTAAGTGGGAATGATTTCAATCTTTCCCCATTCAGTATGATGTTGGCTATGGGTCTGTCATATATGGCTTGTATCATTTTTAGGTATGTCCCTTCTATGCCTATTTTCTTAAGTGTTCGTATCATGAAAGGGTGTTGAATTTTGTCAAAAGCTTTTTCTGCATCTATTGAAAGGATCATGTGGTCTTTGTTTTTGCTTTTGTTTATGTGGTGAATTGCATTTATAGATTTACGTATGTTGAACCATCCCTGCATCCCTGGGATGAAGCCCACTTGGTCGTGGTGGATTATTTTTTTGATAAGTGTCTGTATTCGGTTAGCTAAGATTTTGTTGAAAATTTTTGCATCTATATTCATTAGGGATATTGGTCTGTAGTTTTCTTTTTTTGTTGCATCCTTTCCTGGTTTTGGTATCAGGGTAATATTCGCTTCATAAAAGGTGTCGGGGAGGTTTCCGTTCTTCTCGATGTTGTGGAATAGTTTCTGCAAGATAGGTACTAGTTCTTCTTTGTAAGTATGGTAAAATTCAGGTGTGAAGCCATCTGGACCGGGACTTTTCTTTTTAGGGAGATTTTTAATTGCTGTTTCTATTTCAGCTGTTGAGATTGGTCTGTTCAGGGAATCTATTTCTTCCTGGTTGAGCCTAGGGAGGCTGTGTGTTTCTAGAAATTTGTCCATTTCCTCCACATTTTCCAGTTTGTGTGCATAAAGATTTTTGTAGTATTCATAAATTGTATCTTGTATCTCTTTGGGATCAGTTGTGATATCTCCTTTTTTATTCCTGATGGAGCTTATTAGAGATTTCTCTTTTCTGCTTTTCGTTAGCTTAGCCAACGGCGTGTCAATCTTGTTTATTTTTTCAAAGAACCAACTTTTTGTTTTATTAATCTCCTGAATAGCTTTCCTGTTTTCAATTTCGTTTAGTTCTGATTTGATCTTGTTGATTTCACTTCTTCTGCTGGGTTTGGGGTTGGTCTGTTCTTCTTTTTCCAGCTCTTTGAGTCGTTTCATTAGATTGTCTATTTGTGATCTTCTTGCCTTTTGGTTATAGGCATTTATGGAGATAAACTTTCCTCTCAGAACTGCTTTAGCTGTGTCCCAGAGGAGTTGATAACTTGTCTCTCCATTGTCGTTTTCTTCATAGAAGTTTTTTATTTCCGTCTTGATTTCTTCATTTACGAAGTAATCATTTAGTAGGAGGTTGTTTAATTTCCACGTTTTTGTGTAGAAATGTGAGTTTCTGTTAGGGTTGATTTCTAGTTTTATTCCACTGTGATCTGAGAAGGTACATGGTATGATTTCTATTTTTTTAAATTTCTTGAGATTTTCTTTGTGTCCTAGGATATGGTCAATCTTAGAGAATGTCCCGTGAGCTGATGAGAAGAACGTATATTCAGTGGATTTTGGGTAGAATGTTCTGTAGATGTCTGTCAGACCCAATTGTTCTAGAGTTTTGTTTAAGTCCATTATTTCTTTATTAATTTTCTGTTTGGAGGATCTGTCTCGTGCCGTCAGTGGGGTGTTGAAATCTCCGGCGAGTATGGAGTTGCTATTAATCCATTTGCTTAGCTCCAGTAAGGTTTGCTTTATGAATCTGGGTGCACCTAAGTTGGGTGCATATATATTTAAAATTGTTATCTCTTCTTGTTGAACTGTGCCCTTCACCATTATCTAATGACCCTCTTTGTCTTTTACTACTTTTGTTGGTTTAAAAACTAAATCGTCTGAAATTAGAACTGCCACACCAGCCTTCTTTTGGCTTCTATTTGCTTGGAATATTGATCTCCACCCTTTTATTTTTAGTCTATGTGCATCCTTGCAGGTTAAATGTGTTTCCTGAAGACAGCATATACTTGGCCTGTATTTTCTTATCCATTCAGCCAGCCTATGTCTCTTGAGTGGAGAGTTTAAGCCATTCACATTTATTGAGAGAACTGATAGGTAAGGTAGATTACTGATCATTCTGTTGGGTTGGATGTTGTTGCTATGATTTCTGTCTTGAGCCATTGTAATATCTGGCCTTTAATATCTTTGGGTTTTGGTTGTTTTTATATCCGTGGATTATTATTATGATGTTCCGTGCATAACGCTGTTTTAAGTACTTCTTGTAGGGCTGGTCTTGTCTTGGTGAATTCTCTGAGCCTTTGCTTGTCTGAGAATGTTTTTATTTCTCCTTCATATATGAAGCTTAGTTTTGCAGGGAATAATATTCTAGGCTGTGCATTGTTTTGTTTCAAAAGAGTGAGAATGGGGCCCCAGTCTCTCCTTGCTTGTAAAGTCTCATTAGAGAAGTCTGATGTTATTCGAATTGGCTTTCCCTTGTATGTCACTTGCTTCTTTTGTCTTACAGCTCTTAGAAGGTCCTCTTTAGTTGATACTTTGGTCAGTCTGATGACTGCATGACGTGACGTCTTCCTGTTTGCATTGAATCTCCCAGGGGTCCTCTGGGCTTCTTGAACTTGTATATCGAGATTTTGAGCAAGGCCTGGGAAATTTTCCTCTATTATATCTTCAAAAAGCTTGTCCAGCCCTTGAGTGTTGTCTTCCTCCCCTTCGGCTAAACCTATGACCCTCACGTTAGGTTTTTTCACATAATCCCACAGCTCTTGTAGACTTTGGTCTTTTCTCTTGTTTCTATGCTGTATTTCTGTGACTGATTTATTTAATTGGAAGGTGTTATCTTCAAGCTCTGAGATTCTTTCTTCTGCTTGATCTACCCTGTTCTTGAGACTTTCCACAGTATTTTGTAGTTCTCTGAGTTGATTCTTCATCTCCAGGACTTCGGTTAAAGTTTTCTTCACTGTGTCAATCTCTTTGTTGAACCTTTGTTCCATTTCTTGGAGGTTTTTTGTGTTTTCTTGGTGTTGGTTATTGAGTTGTTGTTGCAGCTGGGTGAGTGTTCTTATGATCCACATACGAAATTCCTTTTCTGTCATATCGGTTGCCTGATTTTGGTCGGTGTCCGTTTCTAGGGGGCTGGTGCTCCTCCTTGGGGGTGTGTTTTCCGTTTGGTTCTTCATATTTCCTGAGTTCTTTCGCTGATTTCTTCCCATGTCGATCAGTTGTTGTTTCTTTCCTTAGGTTATTGTTTGGGTATTCACACACCTTGTTTAGTTTCTGAGGCGTTAGGTGGTGCCTGTGGGTGAAATTGGACCACTCCCTGTATATTGAGTCAGTGGGTGCCGTGGAAAGGCTGTGCAAGACGCCGTCCCTGTCAGTAGGTGGCGTTTGCTTGGAGGAACAGGCTATGGTGTTGATTTTGAGTCCTGTTATCAGCTCTCGTTCTGGGCGGAGCTGGGTTGGGTAAGCCTGCCCTCAGGCCGTTAGCAGGGGTCAAAGTTCTGTTCTCTGCTGTCAGGGCGGGGCTGGAATGGTCCCGCTCAGCCAGAAAGTCTGGGTGTGGGGGTGGGGCTGTCTGAGACCCGCAGTCTGCAGCAGACCTCGCTTCTTTCCACCCTTCCCAACTCCGCAGCTACTCCTGGGCCTCTGCCAGCAGGCCAGATCACAAGCCACCAGGCCTCCCCGGACTGTGATGCCGGCGAGGAGGTTCCCTGCACCTGAACGCCACCTGGGTTGGGCGCACGGCCTCCTCCTGGGAGGAGGGTTGCCCTCTAGGACGCCGATCCGACCCTGGAGGCACACAGACCTCAGTAGGCTGTTCACGTATCCCGGGCAATGCTAGCCCTCGGTGCAGGGGATCTGGTCTGCAGGTCCGACCTCTGGGTCCCAGAGTTCAAACTGTATTCCCACCAGGGAGAGGATTTCCGGTCCTAATTCACCCACAGGGAGCCCAAGCTGGGTCTATGTCTCTCAGCCTCTGAGTCGGCACCGTTTTCCTGGGAACACGGTGCCAGCAGCACCTGGGAGGGCGGGCGGGGTCCCAAACGGGAAGGTCCCGTTCCCTGGAGGTGCCTCCGGCTGGTGGCTGTATTGTCTCTCTGGGCAGCCGCGGGTAGGGTCGGCGGAGGCGGGGAGGAGGCAATATGGCGCCTGCCGCACGGCTCGGGTCTGTGCACACGGAGGTGCCCGGAGGAAGTTGGGAACCTGGTGCCACGTCTGCTACAGGCTCACCGTTGGCAGGCGGCGGCAGTCTCTGGGCTGATGTCCGCAGGTCTCTCCACCCGCTGGGGAGCCCACCAGCAGTCCCGAATGCAGGGGAGGGGTAACAGCAGATCCACCTACCCTTGCCGCTGGTCTCCGGGCTGCTCCGGTGGTCTCAGCCTCCAGTTCTCCTCTGCAGCCTCCTCCCGTGGAGTCTCCCGGGGTCTCAGGTACCCCTCCTTCCGGCCCTTGTCCGCTGTATGCTCGTCTTCTTGCTTCTTTCCTCTAGTTTCTGCTAGAATCGGTCTTTTCTGCAGAGACCCTCTGTCTGGCGGTGTTATTCGTCCGCCATCTTGCTCCGCCCCCCTTGCAGAGGTTTTTTACCTTCTTGGTTAAATTTATTTCTAGGGTTTTTTTTTTTTTTGTAGCTATTATAAATGGGATTGCCTTCTTGATTTCTTTTTCAGCTAGTTCATTATTTGTGTATTGAAACATTTCTAATTTTTTTATGTTGATTTTGTATCCTGCAATTTTACTGACTTTTTAAAATCACATCTAAGAGCTTTTTGGTTGGAATCTTTAGGTTCTTCTAAATATATGATCATGTCATCTGAACAGGTCAGTCCCCAGGTTCCAGATGGTATGTGTAGGCGGGTGCTGGCTGTGGTGGCAGTGGCAGGCTGGGTAGCCTGTCCTCAGGCTGCTAGGAACAGTATACAGATGCCAGTGATGGTGAACAGTGTGGGGCAATCCTCAGACACCCTGACCCTGTGCTTAGGCACTGGGGGTGGGCAGGTGGGGTGGTGGTGGTGTGTGTGTTTGGCCAAGTGGTCCTTTTCTCAGATTTCCTGGTGGTATGCTCAGGTGCTGGCTGTGGTGGGCTGGGCTGGGTGATCCTCAGGCCCCATGGGGCATGCTTGGGTGGCTGCAACAGCAGTGGTGGTGGGTGAGAGAGGCCTATTCTCAGGCCACGTTCAAGTGTCCTATGGCCTTGTTGCTAGGGCTTGGGGTGGAGTTGCTCACTTGGCTGCATCTGCAGGCAGGCAGTTTTCAGACTGGGGTGTGTATGCCCCTGTTGGTGGTGGCAGTGGCAGCTGCATTGGCGACAATGAGGAAAGCCAGTTCCCAGGGCCCAAGCAGGTGTGTGTACACATTGGGAGCATGTGCTTTGCCTCTTTTTGTCTTGAGAGTAGTCTCCCTGATGTGCTGCACTACTTGTTCCCTGGAGTGCAGGATGCTGTGTGTGCTGAGGGCAAACTGACATGTACTGATGCTGCCCTCCGGGTGGATGTAAGAGGATGTCAGTGGGTTTCAGGGATATGAAGATGCGGGGCTGTTGGGCCCCAGAGCAGAATGCAGTCTGGTGGGTACTGGGCTTTCCAAATAGTGCCATGCTGCAGCTGATTAGGACTCAGGAGGTGTTTGAGCCCCCAAATATGCTCTCTCTCTGGAGCAATGCTGTTATGTGGTTTCCAGACAGCTCCCTATGCTATAATCAGAGCCCATGAGGGTTGAGGGGTTCTCCCATGACTAGGGTTGCAGAGGTCCAAGGTGAGAATGTGGATCACTAGGGATGTATCACTGACTTCCCCCCAACACTAAGGAGTCTCTCCAGGCTGCCAGTCAATCCTGGACCAGCAGCCTGCCTCACTTTCTGCTGCTTCCATGCCTCAGGTGTTTCCCATCACTTCTCTGTTGAATTCCAGTGTTCTCTCTCAGATGCTTTATTCAAAGTGTGGTTACTTGTGTTTTGGTTCTTCTTTGTGGAGGAGGCATGTGCTGGATGCCTCTGCTCAGCCATCTGAAACCGCCTCCCAAATGGCACTGCAGCACATGTTATCCATGAGGTCATCCGTTAGGCACAGCAAAGACAGGATTAAGGGCTCATGAACATGTTACAATTTTAAATACTTTCAAAATCAGAAGGAAAATATGAGTATAATAATAGTGAATATATAGGAATGAGTCCATTGTGGATTATATGTGTCATTATATCAATGCAGTGATTATATTTATAGTTCTATTGTTTATTTGTTTTAATGGAGGAAGAGGCCCATGAAGGCAAAACTTCCAGGGCACCACGGAGAGTCTAAAGCAGTCCTACATCTCTTTCTGTTTTAATTTTGGTTTTTCCAAAAGCAGAGCCTGAGACAAGGCTTTACACAGGCAGATTATCTGGGAAGTGATCTTAGGATGCAGATGTGAGGAAACAGGGAGAGAACAAGGAAGGACGACAAGCGAACAAAAGCATGTGTTCTCAATGTCATGGAGGTGGGCAACTCAGTTCTGTCTCACCAGGACCTCCATTCCTACAGAGGCACAGAATGCGTCCCAGTATTCCTGGACATCTGAAGGATATGAAGCTCTGGTATTTATCCACTGACTACTGTTCTCCATTTCTTGAGCATTGCTCCTGGAGGCTGTTAACTTTCACAAGGCTTGCATAAATACTGAGTAGCTCCCTAGCACTAGAGCAGGCCCTGCAGCAGGAAATATTAATATAAAGTGCTTGCTCAAGGTGAGATGCTCTTAGCATAAGAGTGAGATTGCACAGTTGAATACAGCTAAAGCTGAAACTAGAAAGGGGCCAAGGTGATGTGAATCAAAACACCAAGTGTCTGATTTGGTTCAATAAATTATCCTCATGCTCCCATACCATTTTATTTGTGCATCTATTGGAACTCATTTTGCATTCAGCCATGTTCCATGCATCCCACAGTTCTTTTTATACTTGAAATATAAATTCCTTGTTCCACAGAACCTTTCTTATAGTAGGTGCTTAATACATATTGTTGATTTAATTTAGCTAAGAGAGTCCTGGGCTAGGATTTAGGAGAACTGAATTCCAGTCCCCTCTCTGTAACTAACATGCTGTATGATCTGGGGCAACTCCCTCAGTCTACTTTAGATGTTATAATTATATTTACAAAATGAGGAGCTTGTACACATTTTCTCCAAGGATCTTTTTGAGAGGAGTCTACTCTCTGATTATTCCCATCCACCCAGTTCCATTCTGCATTACAGAACTCTACCTATAATTCAGCCCCAGTGCTAGTTGCTAAGATTACAGAGGTAGATACAGCACAGTCTCACTTCACTGTGCAAGAATGAAGCATATCTTCCAGGAGAAAGACATATGAAGAATTATAGCACAGTATGCAACAAAAGAAAGCACAGAAGGCTGGGGATATACACAACAGTATTTGTAACTAAGACTGGGATGTGTCAGGAGGAATTCTGGCAGAGATGACAACTGGGGTGACTCTTAAAGGATGAGTGACAAGTAATGGCAAGGATGTGGGGAGGACACTTCATATATACCTTATCCTGAAAAGGGAGGCATCTCTCTCAAGACTGGGGACAGCTGGCTAAGGAATAAATATATATTCCTAGGGCCTTCTGACGTTTAGTCCTGTGATATTCCGTTGCCTCATTTTGACTTTCTGAAGGCAGTTTTTGATACTGTCACATAAACTTTTAACGTGTGTGCTAGCCTCAAGATTAGTAAGGGAGAACCAGTTATATGGGCAAACTATGGCTTCCAAGGTGAGAGACAAGACATATTTTTTCTGTGTTTTCTTGTAAAGGAGAGTTACCTTAACTTTATTTTATATTTCTTATTAAGCAGCACTGTGGAAATGGATTTTTAAAAAGCTCACAGCCACAGATTAGTGGAGAGAAAAGAATATTATTTGCCACTAACCAGGTCTTCAGTCAATTTATGTATGTTAAATGAGTCCAGTGTTCCTCTCTTTGGTGGTAATGAGTACATTTCTTTTCAGAAATCAAAGTCCCTGTTATTTTCTCCCTGTTTATCGTGATCAGGTATTTGTGTTACTCCAGGTAAAATACCCCGGAAATAGCTTGTAGAAGCTGAGTGCACCATGGGAAGGATGCATTACCGTGATTCCAATCCTCTGGATATGAATGCTGATATTTTCCCCTTCCTGTCTGGCATGAGTAAGAGATCACCTTGTAATTTTACCTCATGGAGCCATTTTCTGTGTTAGTAAGAAATGTTCTTTGCGGACAAACATCCCACTACACATAAATGTCATGCTGAGAAGGTTTCTATTTTTGGAGAAATGGCCAAGAGCCTCAAATTTCAATACTTTGCTTTACTACAGAAGAGTAACAGATGACAAAATGTACCAAAGTAGTGGCTAGAATGAAGTCCTCCCAGCGTTTCCCTGAAGGATGACGTGGAGTAGTGCTGGAGGTAGGCTTTACTACTTGCGGAGAAGATATCTCAGAAAAGTTTGGTTCAGAATCTGAAATTTGGTGATGACTACATGTGTGGACACTGATTCATTGTTGCTGATGCCAGTTCTGGGTGTGAATTTACTACTCAGAACTAAATCTGGCCACTACCATTTTTCAATTCAGCCTTAGTTTGAGCTGACTTCTTGACTTTCTAAGGGAGGGGAACAGAGTAGAAGAAAGAACATATTTAATGAGACTCTACTGAGTACACTGGCTATTTCATTTCTTTTACTAATGACTGGACTAAGTATTTTACATATGCTATTGATTCAATTAGCACACATGAATGAAAAACATTGAATGAGTCATTTACTGTGAGGATTAAAATCATACTATGCAATCTTCACCACAATTTCAAGAGGTTAGGCATTTCTTCATCCCAAGTGTGTAGATGAGCAAATGAGAGTTTAAATCAATTGTCTAAGTTTGCACAATTCCTAAGTGACAAAGCTGGGGTCCGAATCCATGTTTGTCTGACTCTAAGGCTTATGCTTATGGCTTTACAGATCATACTGCCGTCACATGGTAAATCCCTGTAAAACTGAACTTTGATGGAAGCAATTATGGTGCACTCATTTGTCGCGCCCGCCTCGCCAGCAAGGAAGACGTGGCAACCGGAGTTCTTCTGACAGCGCTTTATTGGGGAATCTGAAGATGACTAAAGCGGAAGACCCCGAGGAGCTCTCGGAGCCGGCTTATATAGGCACTAAGTACATTAGGCAGAATCTGATTGGCTCACGCAAGAGCCCTTATTAGCATACTTGATGAGAGACAGGAAAAAGCCCCTACACCTGCGTGGTTCACCCTGTTTATCAGTCTTGTGGTATGGGTGTGACCAGGAAGTCGGCGCCATCTTGCAATGGCGTTAACACCGCGCCCCACACTCATTAAAAATGGATCCAGGGCACGAAGGAGTTATCCTCCTCAAAATCCCACTCTTTTTACATTCAATGATTTATTTATCAAACCCTTCTTGAGTCTATATGCTTATCAATATACTGTTATGAGACTGAGAGATGAACTTATCCTCAGACATACTTATCCTTGGATGACCTGGTAGGGAAAACAGAAAGGCAAATAAATAATTATTACTCAATAGTCTATATACCAATTCAAGTATAATTCTAGTGATCTATGGCTGAGTAATAATCACCCCAATTAATTAAAATTGTAATTAAAACAATAATTTTAAAATTTTTTATTTAAAATTATTTGAATACATTTAAAATTTAAACAATATTGTCTCTCATTGTTTTTAGGTTATTGCACTCAGCTTGGGGGTCTCATGTTTTTGCAGTCCAATACTAATTGAGACTGTGGTTATCTGAAGGCTTCTTTACTTACACATCTGGTTCCTGGGATGGCTGGAACAGTCCTGGGCTAGCCTGACAGGTGTCTCTTTCTTCACGTGGATTCTTCACGTGGATTCTCCACATAACTAGCTTGGGATTTTTCATAGCATGACAAGCTTATGAAGATAGATTTCTTCCTGGTGACTGGCTTTCCTTGGAGTAAACCTTCTAAGAGCCAACATTGGAAGCTTTTTCTGACTAAGCATCAGAAATTATACAGTGTCGCTTCCACTGCAGTGTGTTGGTTACAGTGAGCCCCAAGTCCATCTCAGATTCAAGAGGTGGGACTATACAAGAGCATGAATACAGAGGGCCATAGTTCAATTGGGGAGAGAGCACCTTTAGAGACTAGCTACTACAGGTATTTACCAAGAGCTTTGACAGCCCTGTAGAACAACAGACCAACTCTACCCTGGGACAGACAAAGTCCAGCCTGAGAAGACTCTTGACTAAGGTGAGGTAGTTCTTACAAGTAAAGAGGCTAGAGTCTGGTGAAGCTCAAGTATTTGGGTTGAACAATGGTGTATGCGAGTGGGATGGGGTGTGCGGAGAGTGGCACAGGGGTTATAGAGATTAGCAACAGGTATCTCCTTCCTTGCTATGCAGGGAATGTCAACTCTAACAAATAGAAGAAGAGCCATTGAAAGGTTTAAATTAACCAAATAGGACCAGGATGAATTTTGCATCTTAGAAAGCTAACTATCTGGTTGCAGTGTGGAAGATAGATCTGAGAAGGCAATAATAAAGTCAGGGAAATATGTGAGAGAATATCTAAATATAGTCTAGAAGAGGACTATCCAGTTACCAAAATCCACCCTCCTTATAGGAGGCAGCACATTGGGAGTTTTACATTATATACTGGTTAGCCGAAGAAGAAGAAAGGGATGAAGGAGACAGAGGAGAAAAGGCCCAGGAGCCTTCTGCATTGGATAGCTCTGTAGATGGTGGTGCTATTTACTGGGTAGAGAGTACAGAAGCAGGAAGCAGATATGCACCAAACTTGAGTTTGTTGATTTTGAGGTGCTTGCAAGAAAGTCAAATGGAGAGGCCCTATTTGCATTGTAGTGCACATCATTGGTGCTCTGTCCAGATTTCTCATAGGGGACCAATACACATACCTTTTAACTGTGATGATGGCTGGCTTCTAACAGCTCACAGCTGCACCTTTATTCTGGCAATTGCTCTCACCTAGAAGGATCTGGGATGTAGTGGCAACTCCCTGGAGGCAGCCCACAGCTGATGACTGACTGATATGGGGATGCAAATGGCTTTCTTCCTTGCTACCGGGTGGGACAACTCTGTGATGCCATTTATGCTACAGAGATCTCTATTTGGCTCAGGATGAAGCTGCAGTTCAGCAGAAATAAAATCTTTATGCAGCTTATTCTTCTGCCCTAACTTTTGCCCTGAACTCCTCTTTCTCTCTCAGTAAATCATCTGTACAAGAACCTCAAACTCAAGCCTACTTTTAGGAAACCTGACCAAAGACCGGCCTTTAGAAAATGTACTCATGGAAGTTTGTTTGGAGACAAGACAAGTTCTTTTGTGGTAAAAAGCTATTCTAGAAAATAGTTGGGTCTTTGTGTAGGGTTGAGTTGAGCTGTGATGAGTGAAACATTTAAGAGGGTCTGTGAAAGTAAAGTACATGAACTATGAACTCTGGAACAAGACTGCTTGATTTTAATCCCTGCTCCATTACTTACTAGCTGTGTCATCTTGGGCAAGTTACTTAATATTTCTGTGCCTCAGTTTCTCCATCTATAAAATGGGAGAATAATGATCCCTATCCAAAATAGCTATTGTTAAGAACAAATGAACTATTATTACCAAAGTATTAAAACACCACAAGAGCAGTTCTGCCCATTATGCTCACTGCAGTAGTTTCAGTTCCAGAATAGGGCCTGTCATATACTATATTCTCAATAAATATTTACTGGATGAATACATGTAAACCAATTAGGGTGATATACAATACAGTTTTCCTCGTAAGAGTTTATGGAAGAGATATACTTACCATAATATAAACAAACATAAGTAAAACATTATTAATTATATAAATAGCAAAAGCTTGTTTAAAGCAATAGCTAGCTTAAAATAGAAATAACTGGGAAAGTATATATACATATATACATCAATCAAAAGGAGACTGTATAAATTGTGATTCATTCATACAATGGAATGCTACAGAGTCACTAAAAAAGTGAGGCAACTTGAAATGTACAAACATGGAATGACCTCCAACATATATTATATGAAAACATAAGGTGCAGAAAAAAGCACGGTGTGGCGCATATAGTATGCTGTTATTTGTGTAAGAATGCATATGTATATTTGTAAATATTGACATATGTGCATACACATATATATGCCCCCCCACACACACACACACAGTATCTCTGGTAGGATACACAGGAATTTGGCAACAGTGTTTGCCTCTGGGGAAGGGATCTGGCTGTCTGTCTGTCTGGGTTCAGGAGCAGGAAGAAGACTGATGGTACACAATTTTGGTTTCATGTGCAAAGAAAATATATCTTATTTTAAAACTAATCAAGCAATTCATAATTTTTTAAAGCAAATAATTGATATTAAGCAAAAGTTGGCTGCACAGGGTTAGGTAAGAGGGTGAGTGTATTTTCAAATGTCTAAGAGAGCCACAGGACATCTTACTGAAAATATGTGTCTGGACACAGGCCTGAGAGTAATGCAGCATTTTTCTGCACAAGGGGGCACCAGGCCCTTTACCTGGTAAATCCTCTGTGAATTGACCTCTAAAGATTGATTATAGTTCAGGCTTCCACTCCTGTGGCTTGGAAAATTAGATTGAATACCATTATTAATTTTGATTACTAGACCTGAATTTTCTGTAAGAGATTACTTAGCAGGCAGACATCCTCTAGTCTTTCATAAATAATGCCCTGTACGTCTGCCTTCTTAAGTGGATGGAGGGTACTATGGGTAGGCCAGGGGTGCCTGCTACGTGTCAGGACCTCTGCTGGGTAGTTGACTTGCACATCATGCTAGTTAACCCACTTGCCATCTCTTTGAGTAGACATCATTATCTCCATTTAAACAGGAGACAGGGTTAGGTGGTTAAATCAATTGTTCATGGACACACAAGAGTATATGATAAGAGAGAGAGCATCTATGACAGGTGCCATTGACTATAACTGAGCCCATGAATAATTGACATTTTTCATAGCAATTTTTTTAAGGAAGAGAAACCTTAGACATCATCTCAGTTTGGGCCAGGTCACTCTGATGTTACAGGTAAGGGTGTCATAGCCCATAGAGAGGAAGAGAGATACTCAGGTCACACAGGGGGATGGTACAGGTTAGTGTCACACTGTAGGTCTTTTGATGGTTAGCCCAGGGTCCCTTTGGGTTTTGTGTTATTAGTTCTTCTTAAAGCTGTATCCCAACAAAACCTTATAAAGGCTACATTATTCTGGGATTTAGTCTTATAGATCCAGGAACATCCTTTCTATTTATTCTAGGTTCCTTTCTTTTTGAGTCCCCACGTTCTTCACTGGTAACTTGGCCTATGAGTGTGGAAGCATCATACCAATTTTTATAAATAGTAATTTCTAGCTCCCTCCAATACAGATTAGAAGTGTCTTCCAAGAAGAGGTTGAGTCTTTTGTTTGCTTTGGACTTTCTAGACATCTTTGTTCTATGCCAGGCATGACTGTAGGTTCTCATCCTGGCTTACCTAATTGAGTAATAATCTGGCATTCATTTAAAAGGCCAGTAGAGAACCCAGGGATATTGCCACATTGATGTCTGGATTACGAGTAGAATATTAAGTACAAATCTGAGAGCTACAAGTTGGAAAGTGGTATCGCTTTTGCGGTAGGCAGAGTTCTGAGGTGGCCCCAAGATTCCTTTCCCATAATGTGCACTGTGTGTAATCTCTTCTCTTTGATTGTGGGCAGGACCTCTGAATGTTATGGGTATCACTCCTACAATTATGTTACATCATATGAGAAATGTAATGAGATTTTATGTAACTTTTTATGTAATTAAGACCCCTAGTAAGTTTGACTTTGAGTGAATCAAAAGGGAGGCTTTCTGGGTAGGCCTGACCTAATCAGGTAAGCCCTTTAAAAGGGGTTAGACAGACTATCCTGTTGGCCTTGGGTTGTTCAGCCACAAAGATATAAATTCCTCTAACAATCATGTGAGTTTGGAAGAAGATCCTAAGCACAGATCAGACCCCAATCTGGCCGATACTTTGATTGTAGCCTTCTGAGACCCTGAGCAGAGAATGAAGCTAAGCTGTTTCAGACTTCTGCTCTATAAAAATTGTGGGATAATAAATGAGTTTTAAGTTGCTAAATTAGTGGTAATGTGTTAACATGGCCTAGAAAACTAATACAGCTCTTGTGTTTGCGGAAGGAATTTACACTGGACTTTATGAAGTTGACTAGGAGGCCAATTGGGCCATTTCTCCCAATTTTTCTTCCTCTTCATAAACTTGAGTATATTTTTGTGTGTGTGTGTGTGTGTGTGTGGGAATCTTTAAGAACAAGAACCTATGTAACTTTAGGTGCCTTTGTGTAATATTTGTCACATGATTTAATTTCCTTATGCCTCTCTTCGTTCATCTGTGAAAGGAGAGTAACTGTGGCTGGCTTGTCAGCTGGCCCATTAATAGGCACTCAGTAGGAAGCTGGGCTAGTGAGAGGCTTCTACAAACAAAACAATAATCTATGAGGCTTATGGAATGTGTGAGCAGCTATAATAGATTGGAAAGAGAGCTGGATTTGGAATCCAAAGAGCTCTATTTGCATTCATCTTCTACTATTTTAAGAGCTAGGTGACCTTAGGCAGACCACTTAACTTTTCTGATTCTCAGTTTTTTCATCTGTGGAGTGAGGGATAATAATAAGCTAGTGGTAAGAACCAACTGAGCTATTGTGTGACTCATGTTGTCACCTTCAGTTTGCTTTAATCTTGTCTAAGTCAGTCTCTCTCCTGTAAACGTTGGAGCGCCCTAACCCTCTTGATCACTGGGTTCTTATGTCTCTGGGAGGAAGCTCTACAAATGGGATTTTACTGGGAATGGGAAATTTTCAGGTGGGTGACAAAAACAAATGGAAAAGTTTCCATTTCCCTTTCAAGAATGAAATGTCACCCAACTCTGCTTCAGTGAAGAATAAAGGAATTTGAATAAAATGTCAGCTTTTTTTTCTGAACTAATTCGGGAATCATAATGACATGCACAATCTCAGCTGAACACATGAATATTTATAATTAAAATGAAATTGTCCTTTTTTCAGATTATGAAAGTGAACAGAAATCCTTAGGGGTGTCTTCGGCCAGAAGAGCTGTTTGTTTTAAGAAAAATTGTAAGATACAGAAGCAAAAAAAAAAAAAAATGAAAATAAAAAAATATTTAAAAAAACCCAATGGCCCATAGAGGAAGCCAGCGGGTGTTGGTCAAACACTGGTAGACTGATGGAGTCCCTTCCATCCTCTCTATACAGATCACTGTCCGAGGAAGTAGGAACTGTTATTCTGGAATGGAAGGAGATTTGTAGACAAGTCCTGGTTACTTGCTCCCCGCCTCCCTCCCCTGCCTCTTAGTCAACCCTTTACTGAACACATACATTTTGTTTTCCAGATATACTGAACCTCTTTAAAATTCAGTATATTAGGGCAGGCATACATCAAATACATAAAAGAGAGCATGCTGTGTATATAGGGGGGAAACGAGGTGCTCTATAAGGAGTTTAACCTTTAGTTAACAGTTCCTATATCCATGTTGTAGATCAACAAACTAAGACTGAGAGATGTCATGTATGTCTGTTCTTGGTGATATATTGGAAGATTTTTTCCCTTCACTAGAATTTTTAATTTTTGTTTTTAATCAAAGGGCCTCTTCAGGATGTTTCCTTATGCTTAGCAATAGAGACCTACTGTGTTGTGGAGGGAGAAATGCACAGGTTGTAGGTCTGAAGTCTGGACTATGTGGCCTTGATCAAGGCTCTAGTTTCTGGATCCTTATTCTTTTTTCTTTTTATTTCAGAAGAGTATGGGGGTACAAATGCTTTGGTTACACAAATTACCTTTGTACCATCTGAGTCAGAGCTACAAGCATGCTCATCCCCTAGACAGCAAGCACTGCACCTATTGGGTGTGAATTTACCCATTTCCTCCACCCCCTCCCACCTGCCTTACACCTGATGAGTGTTACTTCCATATATGCACCTAAGTTTTGATCGATTTGTACCAATTTAATGGTGAGTGTGTGTGGTGTTTGTTTTTCCATTCTTGTGATATTTTACTTCTTATTTGGACAATTTTGTAGTTAAACTCGATGACAATTAAGGAGATTCTTCCAGCTTTACATTCTGTGGCTGTAATTCCTGTACCCTTCATGTCCCAGTTTTCCAAACTTTATGAACCTGCTATTATTGATTTCTCTGGGCCCAGCAGAGGGAATCATTTTAGGGACAAAAGCCCAGGGTTGTGCCAATTAGAACTTTTCACCCTAAATGTTCTTCACTGCTTTTCCCTCAGATCTTAGTAAAGTGGGGGATCTGCTACAGTGATCTGTTCTAGATTATTGAGCTTAATCATGATACATCCTCCTTTGCTGAGAAGGTAGAGAAGTTTAATAGCTTAGCAACTCTGCAGTTTCTTACAGACACTTCAGGAGGCATGGATTTCTTTTCTTTCTTTTTCATCCACTTGCTTTTTTGGAGTTAATGGTTTCTTCCTGTAACAGTGCCATGATCAACTTTCCTGGACACCACCTACATCCATAATCCCAGTGACAGTGCCTTAATTGAAATGACATCTTAGAATTATTTCTTTAAAATTCATTGTTTAACTCAGTAAATTTAGTATTAATTAATGCCAACTGCCCTGGTGTTTTGGTCTCCCATTTGTCATTCTCTCAGCTCATGAAGCAGTGCAGGAAATAATAGGTCTATTTCATTTCACAGGACTTATTTTACTTTACAATTAAGATTTGCTAGTGTAGCCAGAATGGAAATTCAAAATGGCTTGGTATTTTGCAATGGCCATACACTTGGAAAAGAGAAAGCAAAGGAAAAAAAGAGAAAGAACAGGAGGACAAGAAAGAGGAGGAGGAGGAGGAAGGTTGGTTATCAGATTCTACTCATTAGTGGAGGAGCCTTGGTTCTGAGGAGAGCACCAGAAGTCAAGTGTGGGGTCCACAAATGTCAATCAGGGCTCCTTGGGTAACCTCAGACAGCTATATGCTTCAAAAGGCTTGTTCCATTTACATAACATTCAAATGAGTCTGTGTGTGTGTGTGTGTGTGTGTATATGTGTGTGTGTGTGCGCACGCGCGCACGCATGCAAATACAGTTAACTCTATTTTCCAGCCCCTTGGGGAAACAGTATGCTGCAGTTAATCAAATAATGTCATAACAAAAAGTTATCATGGGTCTTGTTAATACAATACAAATTTTATAGGAATTAGGTTATGCTGGGAATGTAGACATTGAATCTTAGTGGTTAATTGTGATCTTAGGTTGGGTTTCCCCAGAAGACTCTGAGATAAGGATTTGAGAGCAAGTAGCTTATTTGAGAGGTGATCAAAGGAAGCACCAAAGATAAGACATGAAAGGGAAAAAGGGCTAAAAAACTTATATTTTTGGTCGCCTATAACATGGGCAACTGGAGCTCATTCCCACTGGGAGATGGTGTAAACCACACCTCTGAGTTTGCCCCCTAAGGGTAGAGGAGCTGGGTATTTATCTTCCAGCTTCAACCTGTTATTACTGAGGGCTTCTCCCACAGGTGCCAAATCCCTGGAACTTCTGGCCTGCCCCATATGTTTGATGACAGAAAGTCTTTGGGCTTGCTTTAGGTTGCAAGAGGTATGTACTGGAAAGATGAGTGCCAAAGGAATAGAGGTGGAACACAAACAGCATCTACAGATGTTTAATAATTCATGTATAGCCAGGCTTAAGAATCATGTAAGGGTAGAATTAGGGGTGGTCAGATTCTGGGATAGACGGCTTTGGAATCAGGATGACTATGGGGGGGGTATAACACATGCTCATCATACTTTAACACTTATCAGCCAGACACAATTTATCTGTACCTCACAGGTATGGTCAATGTTCTGACTAGATCCCCTTTAATGGGATGATGCAGCTCTGGCTGCTGTGAGTGTTGGCTGCTAATGGTTCACAGCTGCCCCCGTTATCCAGGAAATTGCCTTTGGCTAATGGGAGCCACCTGGCCAAAGAGATTTGCACCTCTGTAGGCACAGCCCATGGCCAATGACTCAGTGCCCTGGCTTAGCCCTGCATCATGAATAAGTGTGGCTCATTTACCTTGTTTTACCAGC